>NC_092629.1:73971031-74344824 GCF_039555335.1 Amphiura filiformis
TGATATAAATCGATAGGTAGTAAAACGCAGACATTAAACTATATTGCACATTAAAAACAGCAGCCATAGAAAAGGAGTAATTTTTGGATTATTTTCTTTCAATCCTGTACAGCCATAATGGAGCCAATCATCTCTCCATTTAATAAAGCCTGGAGAACTTTCAAGTCTTCTCATTTTAGAAGTAAACAACAGACTGTCAAATTTCAGACAAGTCCAACAAAAGCACATTCTTTTCTGACTAAATTTATTTTTTAAATAATTACAAAATTTCGAAATATAATATATATATACCGGTATTTACAAGCGTACAACTTAAGAAAGTGGTACCAATTGTTATTACACAGCTCAAGCGTGTGCTTGAGTTGACCAACATTGAAGCTTAATATCAGCGGCCATTTTGGATTTATGCAAACGGGGATTTAACGGGGAGATTGAATCGGAGATTGAAAACGAAATAGTGCGAATAGGTTTGCGCCGGGTTCGGCTGCAACCGGTCTAGTTGATGCGATCTGATTGTGATGATTCACCAGTTGCAGGTAATTATTAGAAACCCTTATCATGACTTCATACTGCAGTTACTGTCCGTTTTCGTATACACAATACACAGTGCTCTTGACGCGTAACCTTTACAAATAGTGTATGATAGAAGTATGGGTAATTGCATAGTTAACGTCGCTGTGTGAAAAATAACCGGCCAATATTAAAAGTACTATTCTGCAATTCTAGAAAAAATAGTTTTGTACCATGTCCTAAATTTTTAGCTAATTTGGGTGTTTGGAAATATTCGCACTTTGGTGTTTTAGGAAGAATATGTAAACGACAGATAACACCAAAAAATATGAAGAAATTATTTCCAAACCGTGTTACGGCCAACAGCCATTATGTTTCTCATTTTCAAGAATGTGGTTAACAATATGCACAGTATTGTCTCATTTCGTGAACAAAGGCCACACAGTAATTGTTACCTTGCGTTTGCTTTATAATCGTTCACCCAACTGAAACTATAATACCCAGCTCATTGCTCATTACACAGGTAAAACAGACACATGTGTGTGTGGATTTAACCAGAGAAGATCTGATGTAACATAGTTGAGCTGTTTTCAATGAGTGTTATCTTGGTTTTATAGCTTTTAATGGGGTTTAAGTCCTGCAAAGGTCGTGGTGAATTCTACTGTAGACATGACTGCATCATGTTACGTTATAAAACGCAAGATCATTGTTGTCTTTCAGCATTTGACGCACGACTTGATGCGAATCAATCATGAAAATTCATTGTATACTCTGCTAATGGACAATTTCTAATTGAACGGCTTGATTGTGCCCACCCAACTGTCATCATGCCATTATATATGCAAGAACAAACTTGAATAATTAATTATGTATACACTCTGGTGTTATTTTTTATGCGCAGATATATATATATATATATATATTGCTACAAAATCATCGACTATCATGACTATAATAGACTTTACACCTTCCACGAGTCAGCAACTTATACATTGTTTTTATTGTATCTCTAATAAATGTAATGATAATAGGTACATCAAAGTATATTTTCAAAAAAAGAAATGATGCAAGGAATCCAACTATCAGCTCGTAATCGTCGTATAGTTGTTAGGCTTTTACCACTACGCCGAAAAGTAGACTCATGTTAAGGGATCTAAAATGAGCGTTTATTGCGTTTCGACAGTATTTTTGTGGGACATGAGAGCACCTCAGACCTATCGAATTGCATTCTGAATACGAAGCATGTCTTTCTGATATCAAATAATTTTCATTTTTTTAAATCACAATATAATACAAATTTTATGACAAATTATAAAAATTTGATATTTTTCAAATTTTGATATATAACAGTCCTCAAAGTAAATTATATAAATCTAATGATATATTCTTAATGTGTATGTAGCAGGGAGGAAAAGCCGACGGTCAATTGAAAATTTTGACCTTTCATATTGAAGATATGGATTTTTTTCCCAAAAGACCTAATAAAAATCCATATCTTCAATACGAAAGGTCAAAATTTTCAATTGATCGTCGGCTTTTCATCCCACCTACATACACTTTAAGTATAAATCATCAGATTTATAAAGTTTACTTCAAGTACTGTTAAATATCAAAAATATCAATTTTAATGATTTGCCATAAAATGTGTATTAAATTGCGAATTTCAAAAATCAAAATTATTTGATATCAGAATGACATTCTTCGTATTCAGAATGCAATTCGATATGTCTGATGTGCTCTAATATCCCAAAATAAATACTGTCCAAACGTTCATACCCCAGCCCTTAAGAGCTGTTAAAGGTTATAGTTGGCATATCATATATTTTGTGCATGTTTAATAAAGTAGGGTATAGGACTCTGAATTAATAATTTGTGATACTCCTGCCGAGATGACAAAATAAAATATATTGATATTAATCCGCGATAAGGCCCGCTGATTACGAGCTGATAAAACTGTAGCATAACAGATTCCTGCAAAAATTAATAGTTTTTGAGAAAATCTCAAAATTTGAATTTACTGACTCGAGGAATGTATACGCATATAATCGTAAAATATCATTAAAAAGCTTTTTGAACCTTTATTAGTAGCATGTACTAACATAGACTTCTAATGGTTAAGCCAAAGACCGTTTATTAAACACAAAATACGACATTTTAGGTGAAGCTTAATATAACGTGGAATATACAACTCAAGATCGAAAGAAGCTTTCACATTGGTAAAGTAATGTTGTTTTTTACTTTAGCATTTTTCCATCAATCCTACTCAAATCCTGTTCATTCGGTCGCGGAATCACTGAAAATCCCCTTTTACTCAAAGGTGTGTTTCTTCTTTATTTTCATTAATTCCAAAGATGTGTCACTTAGATGAGATTAAAGTAAACTTGACACCATAGTCTCAGCAATGTAAAGTAATAGAATGCAATAAATATTTACTTCGCCTTCATGACATCAACCGACAGATGTTCAGTTTTAATAAATTACAGTCATTTACCATGTAACTCCTGTATCAAATAGCATCCACTATACAGGGTGTCCATAAAAGAACTGTATCGTTGGAAACTTAATTGTTTTGGTATTAAACATAACTAAATACTTGGTGGGATTAAGGAATAAATCAGCTATCACATACTTTTTTTAATTTTGACAATATACCATACCGTTTTTGAAATTTTACTAAACTACTCCATTTCCAAGCCTTTCCACGGATTTATTCAAATGTCAATCGAGGATCTTCTAGTATTGGGCTATTCCATCTGAAATCCACACCACCTCTGTGGAAGATTTTGGAAATATCTTCCACAGACGGAGTATGTTTTTCAAATGTAATTGGTCAGGGTTAATCATTTTGAAACTCATACTCCCCTTGTATTATGGCTTTACCTATGTCTTCCACAACTGGAGTGAGTATTTCAAATGGAAGTTACCCAATTGGCTATTCTATTTGAAACCCATACTCCCTCTGTGGAAGACTTTAGCTAAATCTTCCACAGAGGTAGTGTGGATTTTAAATGGAATAGCCCATTATAGTCAGAGTGCTAAGGTCATCTTGATTTAATAATTCGTCTCAAAGCCCAGAAGCGCATTAGTAAAATCGCCCGTTTTTCGCGTTATTCCTGATGGATTTCGATTTTTTTTCCGCTGTTATAATTTTTTTCCCGATCCACCACACATATATCTCACTCCTGACATCGTCAGACGTCAGCATAACCCAAAACGTAAATCTTAATAAAAAATTCTCTATCTCTTCTGAAAAGGTGGTCTATTTTTGCCACAGATACACAAAATTAAACTTTAAAAAATATATATATGAAGAGCTTTGTTTCAAAACCCCTTACATCCACTTGCCCAATTTTGAGAACACATCAAAAATCATCAAAAAAATCATTGATATATGGGGGGTTACAACAAAAGCAGTTTTTGGCGGGATGCTCGTTCTACCCAAGCATCCCGCCAAAAACTGCTTTTGTTGAAAACCCCCATATATTAGTGATCTTTTTTATGATTATTTGATGTGTTCTCAAAATTGGGCAAGTGGATGTTTTTCTTGTTTCTATATCACCAAGACCTACTGATTCAGAAACTGACTGATGCCACCTCAGCACCCTTGGGCATTTCGTGATATCCAAAATGGCTGCCATCACATATAAATAGCCATATATCAGCTATATAAACATAATATGGGGATGATTTTAGTGTCATCTTCCCATTAAACATAATCAAAGCTGTTTATTTCATTGTTATACCTCACACTCAGATGTAGCCATTCATGTAAGATGGCGGCTTCCATGGATTCCAATGTGAATAAAGACTTCAATGTTTTAAATAAGGACAAATATGTGCCAAATATGAACTCATTGACCCCTATGACCTATCTAAGGCATTAACACCAGCATCATACTTGCTTAGATAGCTAATTATAGCTATTTATATGTAGTGGTGACGGCCATTTTGGCGACCATATTGGATTTCAATGTGAATGAAGAATTTAATGGTTTATGTAAGGACACATATGAATTCATTCAGCCCTATAACCTATTTAAAGACACTAACGTCATTCCTATACCTGTTTAGATAGCTGATACGTAGCTATTTATTATGTGCTGGCGGCCATTTTGGCGGCCATATTGGATTTCAATGTGGAAGAAGATTTCAGTGGTTTATATAAGGACACATATGAATTCATTGATCCCTAAAACCTATTTAAAGACACTAACATCATTTCTATACCTGTTTAGATAGCTGATGAGTAGATATTTATTATGTGGTGGGGGCCATTTCGGCGGCCATATTGGTTTTCAAGGACAGATATGAATTCGTTGACCCCTAAAACTTATTAAAAGGTGCCAAAATCATCACCATGCCTGCGAACATAGCTGATATATGGCTATTTATATGTGATGATAGTCATATTGGCGGCCATCTTGGATATCTCGAAATGCCCAAGGGTACTGAATCAGTAGGTATTGACGATATAGAAACAACAAAAAAACATTGTGCGGACGCTACTTTTGGGTTAAGACGATATTTTGGGTTTCGGCACCAGACTAATACAATTCTTTCATGGACACCCTGTATATGAGCGGAACTCCAACCGACCGAGCAAATAATGGTCTGGTTTAAAAGGCATCAACTGAAAGCCATATTGTAACATTTCAACAAAAATAGATTAGTGTTTCTTTTCCAATATGTTAGCTTTTACTGTCAGTTATGTCCCTTTTTAATTTTAATTTTGAACCGAACAACTGGAAAGGGCTGATCGTTTTCATATTGCAAAAGCATTTTGTGATTGGTCCAAACGTGGTACAGCAATGAAGTACGTAGCTTTCTTCCATATGTAGCCACAAATCCGGTGACAAACGCATGTTTTACATTTTGTTACCTCAATACACAGAATAGGATGTAAAGAAATGTAGATGTTACCCCATTTAATAGCTCTTTAATGTAAACCGTAACTAGTAACTCCAAAATGGGCGTGAAATATTGCCTTTGGGTCATTTCGCATTTTGCAAATGTGTAATATAAGTAATTTCCATCACCATTATCACGTTGTGCACTTACCATCTCAATTAGTTCACCCAAGAGACACCTGAAGATGATTTTAGTAGGTGTTTGGCTATCATAAACTGGTCTGGCATACCCACGGCCATAGTTATCCATCAGATGCTCCATCAAGTGTAGCTGATAATTAGATGGGTCTGTTGCTGATGCCATTAGCACTATAGGGTTTGTGATGGATAATAAATGACAAGGGTAAAACATAAGAGCATACACCGTTACCACCATAGGTGATTCACTGATAATGAGATGTTATGGTATGAAGTAAAACCGCTACCAAATTTCTTTCTTGTCGAGCACTGTGAAAATTTCTCTATTTTGCATGTGAAACTGGGAAAAAGCTCGCGACTTAGTGGGGGGGTGCAGATTTAGATCTGTGATCAGATTCAAGATCACAATTTTGTGAGTTGGATACATATTGTTTGTCAACTAATTCGGTTTGCTACACTCCACCCAGGTGTCCAATGGAGAACTGTTAGGGGTAGTAATACTGGTACCGTTGTTGTTGGCAGACACGTGGTGTGATATATATGAAAAGTACTTTGAACAAATTGAACAATTAAACGCCATAAAAATTGTCGATATTTATTTACATTTATTTGCAAAGCTCAATGGTAATAGGCAAATGAAAATATCATACTCATATCCTTTATAATACCCGGTATTCAAACATTTCCGGCAACATTTTCTAACCTTTTGCGAATGATGTCGAAGACTTTTTGTGTTTGCTGGTAATTGAAATGGAACCAAACAAACAATATATCGAATTACGGCTTATTAAGGGGGTACTACACCCCTCGATAAATTTGTGACTATTTTTGCATTTTTCTCAAAAAATAATAACACACTGGTAACAAAAGTTATGTATATTATTGGGGCAAGGAATTTAATTGCTACACCGAAATTTCAGTGACTCAAGACAAGCGGTTCAGTATATATGATAGGAAATGAGGTACATCGTAGCGGTACCTTATTTCTTATCATAAATAACGAACCGCTTGTCTTGGGTCACTGAAATTCCAGTGTGGATTCATTGCCCCTATGATATACATAACTTTTGTTACCAGTGTGTTATTATTTTTTGAGAAAAATGCAAAAATAGTCACAAATTTATCGAGGGGTATAGTACCCCCTTAATAAGCCGTGATTTGATATATTGTTTGTTTGATTCCATTTCAATTACCAGCAAACACAAAAAGTCTTCGATATCATTCGCAAAAGGTTAGAAAATGTTGCCGGAAATGTTTGAATGTCGGGTATTTTAAAGGATATAAATTATAAAGAGTATAGAACAGTTAAAAAAAAACAATGCAAATATTTCAACAATGTTATTTATGTGTTGACAAAATATTTGGTAAAAAAATGTTTGCAAAACATATTTTACGATAACATTTTAATAATATTGTTTCAGTGAGTTTTCATAAAAAGCGTTTTAAAACTTTTTCATGACCTTAATTTATGTTTGTTTTTACCAAAATCAAAGCCCAAAATTCAACCTGTTTAAACTGTTTTTAAAAACGTTTTGAATTTGCTGGGTATGAAACTCATGTAAACCAAGAACTTTTTTTGCTGTTAGTCACCAATGATATTTTATGAGAAAAGAATAGCTCTATAACATATTCCTACTGTTCTAGCTGTTACGATTTACATGGCGATTGACATAAACAAAGGCGCCAAATGAGGACTATATGGAACTTTGGCGTTAAATTACCCATTTCAGACCACGACTACCTCTCTGGCATACTCTCTCAGTTATTCAGCAAATTCTCGATCAAAATTTGCACAAAAATTAGTAAATAAAAAGAGCCCGGGACAGGAGTAAAGCATTAGGTAGATTTTAATGCACAGAGAGTGAAATAAACTGTGCCCTACTAAACCGGCATTTTTAAAAGTTCAAAGGTAATAGACCAGACTACAATAATCAGCAATAATCATCATGGACGTTTTTTGTTAAAAAACTTATACAGTTTTTATTATATTTAAAATATATTTTAAAAACAAACAAATAAATACACGTTGGCCAAAATATCACATTATTATGGTGTAATGTGAATACTGAATTTTCGGGTGATCTACATTTGTCTCAAATATTAGGGTGTTCTATTTTATTTACTTTTTAATTCATTGCTAAGCATATTTAAGGGCTCTGTTATTAGCGTGTGGGCAGTATTTTTTGTGGGATAAGAGAGCGCACCAGACATGTCGAATTGCATACTGATATCAAATACTTTGTTTGTTTGTAATTCGCGATGATCAAAATTGTTTTGATATTTAACAGTCCTCGAAGTAGACTTTACAAATCTGTTGATATGTATAATCTTAAAGTGTAAGTAGCTGGGATGAAAAGCCGACGATCAAATGCAAATTTTGACCTTTCGTATTGAAGATATGGATTTTTTTCCCCATAACATCAAAAAAAAGTATAATTCACATGGAGCTTTGCATAAAAACATACGCTATGGCAGAAAAGGTTCACTTCACCGGTTAATTAAGCAAATTACTGTATTTTTTTTTCTCTGTGTACGTACACAATATAGGCCATTAATTTGATTAATTTCTGGTAAAACAATATGAAAATGACGTTGCCGTACATTATCAACGCATACTACATATAAATGTATCTATTATTCATTTATATGGTCGAATCCAACCAAAAGTGTCCACGGGCCAAAATTAAAAGTCCGAAATAAAAATGTCTCCACAATTTTTTCCTTTTGCCCATTGATTGATGACATATTGGCCTTATAGGAACCAAAAGTGCCATTACTAATCTTGAAAAATAAATCCAGGACGTGTGATAGTAAATGTGATATCAAAACCCAATGTTACCTACGAATACCACTAGGATGCTTTCACTATCACAATACTAATCAACCTAAAACAAATGGAATATTCCCATTAACGCTTTTTTCGTGTAATGTAGACCACAGGGTGTCAGGAAAATTCTAGCTCAACCAGAAAATATTTGTTTTTATTTTTATAACGCGATCAATATGATCTTTGTCAGTTTATGCTAGTTTATTTTTGAAAAAGAAGTTTAGGTCAGTTTCTGTATTTTATTTATCAAATGAGTATGAATCAATTTACACATTGTATAATAACAAGTAGGATATATGTTTTCGAGAATATTAGGAATTATACGCATACACCTAACGCTTTATACAATGAAAAGGTGAAGAACCCCGGGTATTCGTAGGTAACATGAGCGATTTAACAATATCTATATTGAGTTTAGAGGTTTAAATTTGGCTATTATGGTAATGAATTAATAAAATGGTAGTTTTAGATCTCTTTCAGATGGTACGTCCAAATGAATAAATGCTATTACCTTAGATCAAAAATTTTTGATGCTTTTAGCAAGATTTTGACCACTTCATTTTGATATACAAGTAGTTAATCAGCAATTTTACATAATAAATAATTGTTGAATGAATCCGTATATGGGTAATAATAGTGTCCTGGGGTACCGCTTAAAGTTTTTGACAATTAATTTCCATTGGCAGGGACACTTCATTACACATGTCATGTATTATGGTGTATTCGTAAGTAACATTTCAGTATTTGTAGGTAAGAATTAGACTTTTGGTGGATATCGCAATCAAAACTTCATTTTATAAAGCACTTTGAATGTAATATTTTCTTTATGTGCGTTTATTGATACTTAGGACCCTATCATGTATTAATAATGTCGGTTCACAGCGGTTGAAAGAGGATTTAAGTAAGAAACAAAGGCACTAAAGTGACTTTAATTTGATTAATTGCACACAAATCGCTTAAAACCGTTATTGCAGACTTGTGAAGTCCATCTTGGAGTCAGTTACGTCTTGTGGCCTTTCTTTTGAGGGCAACTACAATTAGGTTTATACAGGGTCCATCACTGTGTTGTCTAGATCGTGAGACAATGAGAACAGTCGTTTTTCCATGGTATTCGTAGGTAACCTTAGCGAAAACGTCAAAAGTTACCTTCAAATAAATGAATTTGGACACAAATTACTCAGAAACCAGAAGGTCGGTAAACATTTAAAATGAAGCACACATGACAGTTGACAAATCCAAGTATTTATCCCCTTCTAATCTTCTTTGAATCTGTTTTTTCTTTCAAATGAGCAGACCGTCGTCTATTTCAGTACATATTTTTCAACAATTAAGCCAGTTCGGTTTTGCATGGTGGGCATGTATGTGAATTCGCAACTTTCATTCACATATGATTTGATAGCAAACATACAGGCCTTCATTATGTACCAATATGGGCATTGGCATGAATGGCGGTGTTTCACAATACTGTCATGATGTCAAATTGTATTCGTAGGTAATATTCGGTTACCGAAATTTACCTACGAATACTTGCTTTTATTGTTGACATCTCAGAAACATTTAAACGCAGGCTATTGAAACTTGGTAGAAATAAAGAGTGGATTACCCTGCACCTATTCCTTAACTATTGTTTACTATTCTCTCACTTTGTGGAAATGACACAGCTTTTAACATGTATTCGGAGGTAATGCATATTTTTTACCAAACCTACCTTTGTGCCATTTAGAATTTCTGGCAGCTAAACACAATAATAAAGATGTCCGAATACAATGCATTTCAGTATTGGACATATCAAAGCTTGTATCAATTGCGCATTTATTAGTGATTTCCATTTTTAAAGATATATCTAGTGCTATGAAAAATTGTATTCGTAGGTAATGTAAAAAATACCACTCAAAAAATGATCACAAAAAATTCATAATTATGTACAAATATGTGAAAAATTGAACAGGCAATCTTTGAATACACACCTTTCAGGAAATCAATTTAGATTCAATCCAATGACTTCTTTTCATAACGGATTTAGATGTTTTTAAAAATACCTTAAGAAATATTTTGAAAAAATGGGTAAAAATAGCATGTTTTGGGGTCTCTGTGTCTAAATTTTTCACAGAAGGTGGTCTTATTATATATGGCGCGAAGCGTATGATCAAGGCGAATAAACACAATATAAAAACGAATGTCAATTGATTAATACTTTTAAGTTATGGCCCTGAACATGCCGTGTACACTTTTCGTTGGATTCGACCATATATGTATCTCATTATTTACTTTTGTTGTGTTTTAATTTAATTTTTTTAATTATTTACTTCTTAGTATATTTATTTATTTATTTATTTAATTATTTATTTATTTATTTATTTATTTATTTATTTATTTATTTATGTATTTATTTATTTATTTATTTATTTATTTATTTATTTATTTATTTATTTATTTGAAAAGGCTGTAAGCGATGCGTATCAATTGATGTTACAATTAAAAGCGTATAATTCTAAAAAAGGCAATTAATTAATTAATTAATTAATTAATTAATTAATTAATTAATTATTTTTTAATATCATACTAGTTTGTATAGACATTTAAATCAGGAGTAATAGGTTAATGGTGGTGACAAGACCAATAACCGGCTACCACCCCCCCCCCCTCAAAATTTGAACTCATCAAAATATGTTTTGTTTCGATTTGGTAAAAGGGGTAACCATCACCGGAAGTTTGTACTACCCATGTGGCATACACGTGATTGCTACCATATCAAAATTGCAATGGAACACCAAATTCTATCTAATGTAAGATAGAAAACAAAACAAAAATATTACCAAAAACCTTCAAACAGATTAGGAATTGTAGATATACAATTATAGTCAAACACATAAAATGTTGAATAAGATAAATATTCAGTTTCGCTGTTTTTTACACCCCAGAAATTAATTAATTAATTTTCTGAAATTAATTAAGGGATCTAGAATGAGCGTTTTGAACGTTTGGACAGTATTTTTGTGGGACATTAGAGCACAGCAGACATATCGAATTGCATTCTGAATACGAAGAACGTCTTTCTGATATCAAATAATTTTCATTTGTTGAAATTCACGATATAATTTTATGACAAATTATTAAAATTTGATATTTTTCACATTTTTGATTATATGTGACCGTACACCACGAATGAGCCGTAAATGTCCTCAATTGTATTCTGAGTTACAGTGTAAAATGGGCATGAAGGTCGTATTCATAGGTACCTCAATTTGGTGCTACGTGTACCTCATTTAATGAGATACACGTAGCACCAAATTGAAACACCTATGAATATGACCTTCATGCCCATTTTACACTGTAACTCAGAATACAATTGAGGACATTTACGGCTCATTCGTGGTGTACGGTCACATATAACAGTCCTCGAAGTAAATTTTATAAATCTAATGATATATTCATCGTCGGCTTTTCATCCCACCTACATGCACTTTAAGTACATATCATCAGATTTATAAAGTGTACTTCGAGTGCTGTTAAATATCAAAAATATCAATTTTTAATCATTTGCCATAAATGTGTATTACATTGCGAAAAAAAAAAATCAAAATTATTTGATAACAGAAGGACTTTATTCGTATTCAGAATGCAATTCGATATGTCTGATTAGGTCTAATGTCCCACAATAAATACTGTCCAAACGTTCATACCCCATCCCTTAATAAATTAAATTAAATGAGTTCATTTTTCTTTAACGCATACTCGAAATAGAATGTGCGTTACATGGTTGCACAAAAATTAAAACGAACGCTCTTTATATTTATCGTTCATCACCATTTTCTCCAGAGCATATAAAGTTTGTATCAGTATATTGTATTTCATCCGCCATACTATAACGCTTGTCTTTACACCCAAATGACTTATGCTAATCATAGATTCAAGTCTTAAGTAAATAACGTTACTTACCCATCGTTGATAATGCTAAGCTGAAAATAACAACAGCAATTCTGGTGGTACTACGTTCCTCCATTGCTGCCAAAGACGATATTAAATGTGTCTTATGGACACATATCAGTTTTTTGTCAAATCTAAGTCAGAAATTATGAATTTTTACAACTGCATTAACAAAATGACAGAGCATTGTCGCTACAAGACGTTAATACCGGCTATGGTTACCAACACGGTGCGAGCGAGTCAATGTTGGCTAGTATTATACCGCATTCCACCGCTTGCTCGAAATTCCACTTGCTCGACACACGATCAGCCTCAAAGATCACGGTTGTTTGATGTGATCATTTATTAATTTTTCTAACAAAAAACATTATTTAATTTTCAATTCTAAACCTGGACAATACCAACAGCTATCACACTAATACACGTATATTTTAAAGCTATTTCAAAGATACATTTTCGTTTCTACATCAAATTATTAATTTTGTCTGCCTTTTTTGTGGTAGTTTTTTCTATAAACTGTACATTTGTGTGCAAATTGAGGGCGCTATTTGCATATATTTCAAATTTAAATTAACCAATAATATGACTTATTCCTTACATTTCATGATAAAAAGTTTTTGAACTTGTAATTGCCTTTTGTTAGTATTTTTTTCTAATTTTCTTATGCCATTATACACATGTCTAACTCCTGCAAAGATACAAACAAGATTTAAGATAAATAGCGCCATCTTTGTTCAACTTTTCTTTAAAATGACACAGTTTTACATTATATCAATCAGCCTCAAAGACCGGATTACGTACATTCAATATGGGGTCAGGTTGGGGTCATAGCGTATTAGGGTCAGGGTTTAACGTGTCGAACAAATAGGCTATTCCATTTAATATCCAAATTACCCCTGCGGAAGATTTTAGAAATATCTTCCACAGAGGAAATATGAATTTCAAATGGAATTTGCACATTGTGCAGTTTCATTTAAATTTCATACATCCTCTGAGCAAGATTCAACCTGTATATTATACAGAGGGAGGTTGAATTTTAAATAGAGTTATTTAATGTGTTAATTCCATTTGAAATTCATACTCCCTCTGTGAAAGATATTCCAAAAATCTTCTGCAGGGATAATATGGATTTTAAATAGAATATCCCAATGGAATTTTGATCAAACGGAGGTCAATACGGTTGAATTGCGAGTAGATCTCCTCGACGTGACGAATATTCTCCAAATACAATTGACTTTTTCGGTAAATACCATAAGCCTTTGCGAGTAGACCTGAGTTATCGTCATTTGACGTCACGCCAATGCGCATTTCTAAGCCGAGAAATGCGCACTAACGATGTGCGCATCGGCGTGACGTCAAATGACATCTTAGGTCTAGTCGCAAAGGATTATGGTCAATTGGTTTTGAAGAATATTTGTCACGCCGAGGATCTCACTAAGAACGTTTTTGACCACCTTCCATTGTTATGCATAGTCGTGCTGGAAGTCGATCGATGCATGCTGAAATCTACACAATTCTGAGTAACACGTTTTTGCTTTAAAACTTTTCTCTGTCAAATAAAAAAAAAAAGCAATTGTATTTTTTTTTCAATAATGCCAGATAAAACCATTGTGTTCCAATAAACCTGTTTAAAAAACCGGTTTTAAAATTAAGTTAAGATTTCCAATTTTAAAGGCCTTGGCCCGTGAGCAATTTTGGGGTCTTTTCTTTTAGCTTTATGATCTCCATGGGTATATTTCACGCGTTGATTTTGAATGACAGTCGGAAGTGAAACTTGATGCCATCAAAACGCAAATTCTAACAATATACAGAATGTTGGGAAAATCGTTTATTATATATTACTTTGAAAAGCAAAAAGTTGACTCCACAAATGCTCACAGGCCAAATTTAGGCCTGTCAAAATCGAAAATCTTAAGTTTAACATCAGGATTGATATCAAAATGATATAGTATCAAGCGATATTTTTTTCAGATATGTACTGAAGAAAGGGAAATTGTTGCTTTTCGTTTGGCCGAGGAAATTATTTTTTCAAATGAAAAGGGGTGGCTCACAATTTTTCTCATTTCAACATCGAATCTGATCGGTTCCAGTGTCTAATTTAATGATTTTATGAGTGAGTGAGCCTTGTATGTATGGCAATAACCGGCGAGTGACTAGCGTTTTGAATGCCATGATGATATCCATTAGGAACGAGAAATGCAACATTAATTGGTATTTATGGCAGCTTTCTGCAAAGATGAAGAACCTTTTAGTACATCGCTCTTGGATAAAATGTGAAAGTACTATGATATTTGTGGTGTGCCCTACACACCTATCCCATTAACTATGCACACAACACAGGGGCACTAACAATAGGCAGTGGAACCCTACTGGTAGCGCTGTGTTGTAGCTATACGAGATGAACTAGTTAGCGTCATATATGAAAAAGTATAAAAGCTATGATTTTAATACTTTCTCTATGTTTCATAGTTAGTTTCATCATTTCAATTTTATTCATAATACACATAAAAACAGATATATTGAAAAGAATACATTTAAGGCCAGACAGGAGGGTTGAGAAGGCACACGACCAGGCTCAAATATCCGCAGGCATATTAAACAACAGGACAATACAACATATAAATGCAGTTTATAAAGGAATACAACAATAATATTATATTATAAATTAGAAATAATATTGCATATAAAAAGAATAAAACTTATTCTTTTCAAATTATCTGAATTTTTAACCCGGTACAAGCTTCAATAACGAGGAGCATGCATTTTTATGAGAAAGAAATATACCATCTATATCCAAACTCCCTTGTTATTCCAATGCACATTTTGCTTCACCGGGCCGCCCTGGCTTGGTCACATTTGCAAGAGGCGTGTCACGAAACCGTAATAGGTACAAATTCAGTACTTTCTCTCAATCAATTAAGTATGGTTTATTTTCTACATGACAATCTTCAAATCATTAGCATAGTCCTTATAATAACGATGGGGCGCCTTGATGAGTAAATGACAGCAAACCAGTGAAAAATACCCCACAATTCAGTCAGTGGAGTTCCGACCGTACATGTCAATAGCGTCATTATCAATTGGATTAGTCGACCGTAGCGGACAATTCGATCGCTCATTGGATTAATCATGCGCGTATTTGGGGGGTCTTTGGGGCCGCCAGCCCCCCGGGGAAAAGCAGGGGGTGGCAAAAACGAAGGGGCGGCTGAAGAAGAAGGGGCGGCAAAAACAGGGGCGGTAAAAACGAAGGGGCGGCAAAACGAATTAGGAAAGAAAAAAGGGCGCAAAAAAATTGAAAAAAGGTTACTTTTGAGACGCTAGCGCCTAAAATCCTTTTTTTTTTTTTTTTTTTTTTTTTTGCTCTTCACTTTTTCAAACGACCGTGAAAAAAATTGGGTCAACCTTTTCGGGCTGTTAAGGAAGGGGCGGCAAAATTGTTGCTTCTACAGCCCCCCGGGGTTGGGGCGGCCACGGTACGCCACTGTTAATATTATCACGTGGTAATAAATTTGCGTTGGACATTCGATTACTATAATGGTTTAGTACTGCATATCTCGGTTTAATCTTAACTAAGCGGGTTTGTGGCTGGAAAGGTCACGGTGAATTTACCGTGGACATAAGTGCACTATGTTGAGAGGCGTAATTGGGATAAAGTGGCTTAATCACTGCACAACACGATGGCATCCCCGGGGCTCGAATCCGCAACCTTCCGATTATGAGTCGGATCCCGTTACATGTTCCGGTCGGCGTTGTGTTACCAATGCTCCCGACGGGCCCCAAACATCAGATTGTGAGTCGGAACCTGTGTTCCGCTCGGTCACTGCGGCAATTAGAAGGAAACAACAGGGAAAGAAGGAATAAGTATCTTTTAAATATTTCGAGACTGAAAATCAACTACAGTGAACGGTCACGTGACTACCATAAAAGGATTTTATTAACGCTTGGAGTACGCGGTACAGGCAGAAATGAGCCAATTGTGACCTCATCATTCATTGACGTTTCAATTAATAAGCCCATAAAATCGTTCACTTAGTAAAGCACTCACAGAAAACGTATTATCAACTCTTCCAAGAAACGCTCGTGTTTTTCCACCTGAGACATGCTACCGATTGGATAATTAAAGAATAAAACGAACACTCTTTCCTGTCTCAATTTAAATCTTAATATTAAAACATCGATATAATTATAATATATACATGTATATCATTGTAATTTTTCTTACAATCACGACTAATTTCAAACCATGGCAAACTGCTTTAACAGGAATATCAAACCTTTCCAACGTGATATTTATTTTTCAAAAGATTTTGCCTACCTTTAGGTGCACAATTTTAATGAGATTCGTAGGTTCGAAGAAATTTCCGTTTTTCTAACGAACAATTTTATTTCCGGTGTCTGAAAATTAGCACATCCCACCATATATCTTGGGGGAAAACATTCCACTCTTACTATTACAACATAGGCCCTCCCACATGAAAATATAACATCATTGGAGGCAACGCACTGAATGGTCTACTCTTAGTCTATTGTTCTATTGTGTCCAATTTGAGCGCTGACATATTGGGAAATGTTGCCAATCAATATTCATGAGAGTGTACATTCAACGTCCAATTTTCGAAATTGGGTGACTTGTGCTAGGCAGGTGTGAAATACATCTGACTGGGCGTTTTTAAATTACGTAACGCATAAAGGCATTGATATCATCGAATGGCTGCCTATAGTGATGTTAGTGTTAGGCCTATGTGGGGGACTGTGTTTAGTTTCTATAATAATTATTATAAGGCCTGCATTTATTTGCCATTCCTTTCTTTTCCTTGGGGTGTATGATAAGAAAAGGTACTTTTCGTTCCAGTAGGCGCTTTCACGCGACTTTCGTTTGATCACTTATTGACAGTAGCCTGTTTATTAAAGCGTTAAAACGCTGTCAGGTCAGTTAGTTACCTTTGTCTCGAACAAAAGGTACCTTTCAATGAATAGCTTGGCGGGAAATGAAATCGACACAAAGCAACAATGCCTTTACATAATCTATTGCTCCTCCAGGTTTATTAGCTCCATGATTGGAGGCACTTTGTTTGGAGAAGAAAAGCTAAATGTGACACGATCTGCTCCATGGGGGCCAAAGGAGGTATTTTTGACAATTGAGTTACTATAATTATTTCCTTGTAGTATCATTACGCTATACTGAAAACACCAGAAGTCTAGCATACTTAGTTCTAAAGTTATGAGGTTTTGTGATGTGTACTTTCTTATGTATTTTATTGTTTTTAACTCCGTATTTTTGCCTTTATCTCAGTTTCAAATTTGCCGCCTTTGGCCCCCATGGACCAGATCATGTCACAAATATTGGAGTCGACGCCCATTGCATAATTATGGAAAACGAAACATAAATCTAAAAATACATAGACGGACCTGGGACTCAAACCCAAAAATCCATATGCATAGTGGCAAAACTATATATAAGCCACACTATCAGTGCAGCATAGCATCTAGCCCGTCCTGATGCGTAATAGAGAGAATTAATATAATGACTGGCACTTCCCAGCTAACAATTTTTCGTTGTTACAACGTCGTCTAAAAGTTATATAAAGTCGTGTAAACGTAATATATGGACGTTGTAAGTAGGTAAATCTGTGAACTCGTATACGTGTTGCGACAACGTTATTCCCGAACATTAATGTAACGTCATTATGACGTTGTTTCGACGTCAAGTTGTGAACGTCGAAACAACGTTTACGTCACTATGACGTTATATCAACGTCCGAAACTAACATGATATTTATACGGCGTTGTAATAACGTGCTTTATACGTCGAAACAACGTCATAAATTTGCGTACTAACGACGTCCGTAGATGACGTTGAATCTGGGTGAGTTCATGACTTTTAAACCACGTTTTAACCACTTGCTTTGTACGTCGACATAACGTGATTATGTCATTATATTAACATCCAGCAACAATGATGCTTGATCAAAAAGGGAGAGCGTATAAAAATTCACAGTTTAGAACTTCAGGAATAGAAGTCGTTACTCTGAGATTCACGCCTAAAGGCAGACGACACGATGGAGAAATTTTGGCTGGACAACCATCTCCTTGGAATGGAAGAATTTACATTCCATGGTGTCAACATCCAAACTATTCCATGTCGTTTCATTTTTGTATCTTTTTCTGAACGTAATATTCAAACGTTGTCACCCGGTCTGGTCAAACATTGCACCAACGTCGAAACAACGTCATTACAACGTCATAATGACGTTATATCAACGTCCGAAAACCAACGTCTAAAATAACGTTGTCACAACACGAATACGAGTTCACAGATGTATGTGTTTACAACGTAAATGACAACTTAAGTCCAACGTCAGCGAACGTCATGAAAACGTAGTGTGTTAGCTGGGTTGCAGTGTCTCAAACTATGAGAAACTACGTTTACAGCAACACATCTCTATCAAATTTCAGCACAAGACAGGGGCAACAAAACTCTAATATACCACTCTTTCAATTGTGGTGGGACATGGACTTTTAGAAGAAAGGAGAAATATTCGGCCTATTTCATCACCACGTATTTACTGACAGAAAATGACACACATGCTTACTTATATTACCCACTGCTTTAGTATATATTATTTTTGTATTTATAAAGGTCACGGTGGCGCAGCGGTACGTGTTCTACCTCGCAATCGGAGGGTTGCGTGTTCGAGTCCCATCAGTGCTATCGTGTTGTGCACTTGCCAAAGCGCTTTACCTCACTTGCCTCTACCCGGGGTGAAATGGGGAGCTCAGTTAGGGATATAGTCCATTTAAGCGCCGCCCGAAGGTATGAGCATGTCTTTGGTATTGTATGTCAGATGACATATTTTAACGACAGTGGAATAAATGTAAAGCGCTTTGATACACGTGAAAGGCGCTGTATAAATGTCAACATTTATTTATATTATTACTACAAGAATGATGATCAATTAAACTCTCAATATTTTACGATGTAGGATATACAGGGTGTCCCTGAAAGAACTGTATCGTCGGGAACTGTTTTTTTTTGTTGGTACTTTAACGCATAAGACAAACAGAACTAATGATAACTGATGATATTGACGACCATATCAGCTATCACATGTTGTTTTTTTTTCGAATTTTGACAATTGACCGCTCCGTTTTTTGAAATAAACAGCGGAAAAAACACTGAAATTTACTCAACCCAGCGGGAATAACGCCAAAAAAAAAACAAAAAAAACAAAAAAACTGGCTATTTTACTAATACGCGCCGGGGCTTTGAGACGAATTATTAAATCAAGATGACCTTAGCAGTCTGAATATAGATCATCAATTGATATTTGAATCTGAGAAAAGGCTTGAAAATGAGGGCGTTTCGTAAAATTCTAATATTTCAAGAACGGTATGGTCAATTGTCAAAATTCAAAAAATATATGATAGCTGATATATTCCTAAACCACGCCATGTATTTGTGGCATTTAAATACCCAAACAATTAAGTTTCCGACGATACAGTTCTTTCAGGGACACCATGTATTCATTCATAGTCAAACTAAAACATCGGAACAGTGGGCAACAGAATAACTATTCATAATCTTCATCATGCCCACTAGCGTATTTCCTGTTCATGATGGTATTTTCTTCAGCTTTAAATTTTTTTTATATATTTTTAACCGTTAATCTTTAACTTTTTTCAAATTAAAACGTGTGTACCTATCAAACCGTGAATATTACATTATCATAATCATGATAATGTAAACATTTAGACATTGTTCTAATGAATTCCAATCCTCTTGCAACATGGGAACCTATTGTGTTGGGTACCAGCAACGTCGCGTTATTGAATCGACATGTGATTTCACATTCACTTCCCATAATGCATTTAGGTTCCCAGGGAACGGTCTCATCTATTCCTCATCGGTAACTACCACGTGTTCACTATTTCATTTTAATATGGCGTGAAACTCATCCACCTGGAGGACAACATTTAATTTATATGAGAATGGCCATTTCATGGGTGACATCGCATTGCATACCTTACGTCATATTCACGACATAAAGTCATTCAATTAAAGACATAAACTACCAACTGGAATTATATATAATTAGATAGTTGTCAAATTTAGGGAGTGGCGTTATTATACATGTAACACATGGGAATATAATCGGATAATAACGGTAATTTTAATGATTCTACGATCACGTTAATTAAAACAATGTTTGATTAGAATAATTCTTTTAAGTTTCCAAAGTCCCATATGCTTCCAATTATCAAATACAATATGGCAACAGTTGTGACGACTAAGACGATGCCAAGAAAAATACAAAATAAAAACCGATCGATTACATGACAAATATTTAAGCGTATTTTATGATCTTCATCTTCAATCCCGGTGGTAGCTTGTCTGGGTATGGACTGATCAAATAATGCTGCTACTTCTCTCAGTATCATTTGGAAACGGTACTTATCTCCTTCATTATTGTTGTCAGTTTGGTTTAGAACAGGCTTTTGATCGTCATGAATCGCACCAGGTATGTTGCGAATGTGTACGGGCTTATTTATCACTTTCGGCGAGGCGTGTTCTGTTTCAAACTTTACCAGTCCGACGGCTTCCTCTGAAGTAGATTGAATTGTCTTAAGATCAGTGTTACTTTTAAGCCTGTGCCGATATTTTGAATGCAGCCATTTTTGACCTGCAAACTTGGCAAAGGTGTGAAGGAAAAGCTTTTCCACCCACGGGCTTACTGGTCCATCACCGAATGCAACGTGGATTTCTATAGCTGTTGCTGCTACTGCTATGCAAGCTAACGTGATCATACATTCCAAGTATGTGCCTTAAAAAATAAAAAAGTAAAGAATTATTTTTAACAAGTATTGAAATGATAAAGAAGAATTTTACATTTTAAAATTTAAAAAGGAGATTGTTCTAAGGTACAATTTGGCTAGTTGAAGCTAGTTATTATCCTATAAGCTTAAGTATTTGTTTTTGTTTTTTTGGTTGGTGCTATTTTTGCCGTTGTAGTTCAGTTGTTGTTATTGTTTTGTTGTTGTTGTTGTTGTTGTAGTAGTTGCTCTTGTTGCACTTGTTGTTATTGTTACCGTTATGTTCATTTTATAGATAAACAATAATCTTACCGAGAATTGGCTTATAATCGGACCTATACGGTATCGATCCAGTCACGAGCTGTTGAAACACTACAAATGCCAGCATATTGGTCACTGCGAATGTCAACTTCTGTTTCGATATAGGTGGAAGGTAAAAGACCATGGGTGATACCAAAGAAAGAAGTACTCCAGGAACGATCAAGTAAAGGAGATGAAAGGTGTACCGCCGACTAAACAGAATACGATACGTAAGAGTGGAGAACTGTTGATCTTCAAAACCAATTCGAGGGACAGATTCTTTGAAGATGGAGAGCTGTCGTGATTCCCAATATATATTCTCCAAAAGCCTGTTGGTTATGAAAAATTAAAGCAATGATCAGGGTTGTTAATGAGCATTAATACAACCAGGTTATTTGTTGTTCTGTTATTAAAAAACAGTGTGTAAGCCTTGATATAGAAGCAAAGGCTTATGTCGCATTTAGAACCTGGCAGCCTGTACTGGAAATAAATGACTGATTTAATAATACCTCAACATGTGTTGTGTGCCCAAGGTCTCTGTGTATTTTTTGTTCACCTGGGCCAACTTTCCAGCTCATAGTCTAATTATATCTTTTGAAATAATTTGAAGTGGCTTATTTTTTCTCATAGAAAATTGTCCTACACACAGTATTAAACAAAATGGCCAAATGCACTTAGACCTATGCACGGTGGGTTTCAAGCCATTGCAATCGTCATCATATATTACCTTATTACTGCAAAATCATCATCTCGCTGATCAGAAAAGAGTTCAATTTCACTCTTATTGAATGAAAATGAAGCAAATCGAAACTCGCAAAGTTGAGTATCAAATGGGAAATATCGCACTCGCTGCTTACATGAGTTGCTAAATATTGCTGGTGCCTGCCAGGTTACGCGCCCATTAGACTCCACAGTAACCATAGTATTTGGCTTGAAGCTAACAAAGTCTTCATCAACACTGAAAATTAAAATGCAATTTATCGTATTAACGCAATGAGCGAATTCATGCTAATTGTCAACGAGTTGCACCCAGTCTACCCCTCTAAACTGCAAACACAATTTACGATAAATAGCGCCATCAGCGTTAACATTTACTTTAAAATGACTTTTGTTTTACATGCCATCAAAAACCTTGAAAATCTAGGCGAAACCAAGATTCAAATAAGGATGGGTATGGCTGTGTATAAATGATACTCAGACATTTTTTGTGAGGGAGGCAAGTTTCCTCATTTGAATCAGAAAATGCAAAGAAGCCAGTTAGTAGCGTCAATTTTCAGGTATCAGATCGATCATATGTTATATCCATGTCGTTAGCACAATTAGCACCCTAGGGGTCCAAATGTCCATTTATGCAGATATTAATATAACTAAACAGCATATCAACAGTTGGTGAGGTTAGTGGTTGACCTGGTTTGAGTCTTAAATCCGCTACTAGGTTCATAAAAGACAACTATTTGTGATGTGTAGATTGTTCTAAAAGGAGTAAACTTT
The DNA here is from genome assembly GCF_039555335.1 of Amphiura filiformis. Classification (NCBI taxonomy): domain Eukaryota; kingdom Metazoa; phylum Echinodermata; class Ophiuroidea; order Amphilepidida; family Amphiuridae; genus Amphiura; species Amphiura filiformis. The sequence goes on from NC_092629.1 coordinate 73,993,943, forward strand.
TATTTCTTTAGTTATTTGTTTGTTTGCTTTTTTAATGTCAAAACATATTTCCTGTCCAATATATCTGTTATAATTCAATTCTACAACTCCATCACATTTTCCACACTATAAAATAATCTGTCTTTTTGTCATAAAAATTGGCTATAGATAGTAAATGTCAATACCACCAACTTGACATATCTGATTGTGTTTAAAACTTAAAATGATATATATTTTTCTATTACATATTACAGTTAAACATGATCTCTTCATCACTCATTTTATATTCACATAAATCAATTAGGATCAAAGTTATAAATAATAGGCAATAGATATTGTTATTTCCACCAACTGCTCTGATATGATGGATTATATTCAACAAGAATTATGTTTAAAAAATGATATGTATTTATATATTTATTCCACATTGTAGTAAAATGAGAACATGTTTTTTTTTCTGATTTCATAACTTTTATATGTTTGGTGCACGCTCATTGGAATGTAATAAATATTCAACTAAATTAGACTATTTCTTAATATATCCGCATGCCCTACCAAGTAAAAACGCTGTATCTGCAAAATATTACATATTAGATACTGCCTTTTCAATTAGGTGCAGGTGAGTTTTAATCAGAGTGCACGTCATGAAAAAATGCTGTATCTACAAATATGACATATGGCATATATTTGAGTTTGAATATGTCTGCTCTCAATGTAAATTACATTTTGCAAACACAGAATTTTTACGTTCGAGGGCAATTATTGTACCTCTCCAGTAAGGTGATATCAGGGTGCCATATGGCTGATACAGGCAGTGTTATAGAAGAAACTCCGTCGTATTGTGTCACATTCCACTTTAGATATTCATCTGTCCATGACTGAAAAAAGATTAATTGATCAATAAAAACAAATTAAAGAATCGTGTGTTGAACCATAGAGCATATAAGTTGAGATGGCACGCAACCTACAAATTTTGATGGCTTGCGAGTGACGAAATGTTCACGGCATACCGGTACCGACTAATTACGTAGCTGTTATGAATTATGTTGTTCAATGCAATCGTCTTAATCCATTTTGTAATAATAATTCAAGTGCTTACAATATGAGTTCAGGGAGTTAAATGAACTACGCCCTAAAATCGATGGAGGAGAGCCTTACTACATAATGAACAAAAATACAATATCTTAAGGTCAACACCTATGACCTGCTTTGACAAACATAGTGACATATTCATAGATTAATAAACACATAGCTTGGAATGTTCCATGCCTGTGAAGCGTACTTGAATTCTATTCAGTTAACACCGTTACAGCTTTCAGAGCTGGCGACATCGCTTATCTTACGAGGGAAGTTTCCTGTGTGTACGCTCGCGCTATTTGTTCTGTTAGCCCCAGATCGCAACAGTTGGAGAAAGCGTGTAGTCGCCTGCTCCGTAGCCGAATGATGATAATGATGATGATGCATTCTAATATTCTATAATAGAAAGTACACAGCGGGCCTTATGTTAATAATCTGTGTCGTTGTTACTTACCATTTGAGCAAGTGTACTAACCGTAATCGATTCTTTTCTTGTGCTCTGAAAATATATAAAATAATGACATGTATAATAATAGTGTATCGTTTAATAACAAACTTTCCCAGTACTCTCTACCCATATCTACCAACCATTACAACATACACCATTACCACTTCCAAACCATATTTAAATATTATTATCAAAACTGTAGACACATCCAGCTTCATGTTGGATAGTGTTGTTTTCTGGTCGTTTGAAATTTACATTTATTACAAATTCTATTTTCAGATATGCGGTTATAGCCTTTTTAACATTTAAACCAGTTCGGTCTCGTGTCACTTAAATGAAATGGAGAGAATGTGAACTACTCACAAGCTCTTGAAGTTCATCAAAGGTCATTTTAATTGACACGCTTGATAAATCTGATTGGTGGAAGACTGGTCGGCTAAAGCCGCGGCCATAATGGTCCATTAGGTGTTCTGTCAGTAGGAGTAAGCTATTAGGGCCTACATGGCAAGCTGTGGTATAAAAACACAATTATTTTACATTAATTCCAGAAGTGTTAATTATACTTTGCCTAACTGCGGCTTCAAACGATTATATATACGTGAAGTAATAATTTGATCATTAATATTTCATTAACAATTGCACATCTAGCGTACCGTATCGTTATAACCATGGTTTCCGAATTTGCATTGTATTGTATTTTATTTTATTTCACTCACAAAATCGTGGCCAAATGTGGTTTACATTTGTAAAACATTAAGAAACATTTATAATCAAAATGGAATATTGCACATACATCATAAAACATCAAAACTACATAGATAATCAAATGGGGCATTTTATGTTAAAAAAACAGATTTTTGAGCTCAACTCAGAATAAAATAAAAATATTTCCTCCTCGAGCAGTGAAGCAACATAAATATAATACTGGGATGCTGAAAAAGTCATTACAAACTCACTCCCCGCAACACATGCGGGGTACATTCGTCAGCCTCACTGTTGAAACAATATAGACCCTTCACAATTGATTCTGAGTTTACTGTTCATGATTTTAAAAATAGGACGAGGTGACTTTTAATTATTAATTATTAATTATCTATTATTTTCTTTATTTAGTATTAGTTATCACAAGCAATTATCAACCCGTTTTGACAGGAGTCGGCATTTAATTATTTTATTAATATGCTTACTTTTACACATAAGTATATAAGGTGCAGTTATGCTGTTTGTTTATTCATCATTATTGTTGATATGATTCATGTTAGAAAGTAGCAAGTAAAAGTCATTAAAAGTTATTTTAAAAGAGAAAATCCAAAATAAAAATAAAATAATTAAATATTTTGCAATTTTAAATATTGGACGCGAGCGGTTAACAGTAAACTAAGAATTTAATGTGAAGAGCCTAAAGGTACAATAGTAGTATGATGTTAGTTGTTGTGATTGCTTTCGCCATATTCGCATTTGTCATTTAATAGCATCATTAGCACATTTATGTTTTAGCCACAAATGCAGAAAAAACTAAATTTTTACCTATTAATGTTTAGGATTTCTGTTTTTGAAAATCACTGATAACCAATGTGTAAATTTCAGCCAAACATCAACTATTCTGCAGGACAGGCTGCTCCTGAAAGTAACCTTTCAGACCTGAAAGTAACCTGTCCATATATTTTGTGTGTAACTGTGGTTTGATGTATCGGTACTCGAACGCTCTCTGCATGCCTAGTTTTCAGTAGACAATATTTTCCAAGGTGGGCAAAACTGCCTAATTATACGGCTAATCCGTTACAAAACACAAAAGACTTTACTGGGATGTGTGCGCGCAAAAAATGTGCGATTTTAATGCTGAAATGGGCCAAAATTATACCATCAAGGATAAATTCTGCCATGCCTATATAGGTTTAGTAATATGTATAAAATTGACAGTTCACCAAAACTTACCTTCAATATTGTAACATCCGAAGTACAGGAATACAGCCCATCCAAAAAGGTTAAGAAGCGTAATAGTAGTGCGCATGCTTTATCTGAAAAATGAAAAAATATATCATTTGATATATTTGAGAAAACCATACCATATCAAAAAATATATCATGTTGGTTTTTTTTGTTTTGCTTTAACAAACTTGATTGTTGGACATATACCCCCCCCCCCCAACAAAAAGAAAAACATTCAGTACATACATTTTTACATAACTAGTCTTTCCCATTTCTGCAAGGAAGTGCTAACATTATGCTTTATAGCGACATTACGCGGGGAGTGTTTGTACTTATTTTGGTACCCCCGAATAGAGGATTAGTTATAATATTGTACCATTATTATGAGAGTATACAACGTCAAATATAGAACAATACATTTGGGTTGCAACAACCGCCTTCTTAGTGTGTGTTACAAATTTTTTAAGGGATCTGGAATGAGCGTTTTGAGCGTTTCGACAGTATTTTTTGTGGGACGTGAGAGCATATCAGACGTATCAAATTGCATTCTGAATACGAAGAATGTCTTTCTGATATCAAATAAAATCATCAAATTTATAAAGTTTAATTCGAGTACTGTTAAATATCAAAAATATCGATTTGTTAATGATTTGCCATAAAATGTGTATTACATTACGAATTTCAAAAAATCAAAATTATTTGATATCAGAAGGACATTCTTCGTATGCAATTCGATATGTCTGATGTACTCTAATGTCCCACAATAAATACTGTCCAAACGTTCATACCCCTTCCCTTAAACCATTTATATTAAATTACTTACCGGACATTGGATAGCAAACAGAGCATAGTGGACTAAAACTCTCGTTGTATATCGTAAAGGTACGTTGCCAAATGTATATGATCCGCAGCCATGATGAAAATGTGAACCCAGTATATCCAAACAGAAAATGGATGAATTCAATGAATAAAAGAAATTCTACCAAGTCGATCAACTTTTCAACCTAAACCATGATGATGTACCCAAAGCATTATAAGGCTGATGTTGTCAGCAATTAACAATATTAGCTAATATTACGCACCGGTGTGATTAATGGACCAGTCCCCTGTCGATTTGCATTAACCGTTGCCTCATTGGGTTAATGCTACCAGATGAGGGTAATCTGTGTTGCATTTTACCTTAAAATGCTGCCATCTATCTCTAACACCCTATCTACTTTTGAAAATATCAGTGGCGCATAGTTCTTGTTGGTATGGGGTGGAGGTCTGCACATTCCTTTGGACCTAAAGCTATATTCTACGATTTCTTTTTCTTTCTTTTTTAATGTTGTTATTCTTTACCCAAAGACCGTAATGTCGCATTACGAATTTATGTCCAAATTGTTGGTGACCTTCCACACGCAACACATAGCGAATTTGGTTCATGTCATTTAGGTTGTGACAAATCCGGTTTAAAAAAAATACCTATTTCGTCGTATAATCGTACATTAAGGCCTCAAAATGTTCACAGAAGAGTTGGAGGCTTGTAGATGGAGTTCTACGATATTACTTTATCATAATCGAAACATTTCGACATTGTCCCTATCATCTCCAATCCTCCTGCAACATGGACACATGTTGTGAAGACGTTGGGTACCCAAAGCGTCACGTTATTGAGTCGACATGTGATTTCACTTCCCACAATGCATGTAGGTTCCCAGGAACCGGTCTCATTTATTCCACATCGGTGCCTACCACTTGGTTAAAGCCATTTCATTTTAATATCACCATGATCAAGGGGAATTCCCCCTGTTGGTCCCTCTAGCGACAAACTCTATATTCACGACATCCAACTATTCAATTAATGACACAAATTACCATGGGATTACAATTGGATAAGGCATGGAAATATAATCGGATGATAACGGTAGTTTTAATAATTTCACTTTCACAATAATTACAACAGTGTTTGATAAGAATAATTCTTTCAAATTGCCAAAATCCCATACGCTATTATCAAGTACAATATGGCAACTGTTGTGACGACTAATGCGGCCCATACACGATCAAGTTTATTGAATCAATATTATTGACATGAATATTGTCAAAAATATCTTCCGCCATATCGATATACGATGCAATTATATTGCACTCAAGACGTTGATGGAGTAGGTCTAGTCATAGATATTGACAGCGATACACGTTTAGCACTTGTACTTTCTGCGGGGTTTGAAAGGCCTAAAAAGAAGAGAAACCGAAGAACATGAACCGAGAATTGGCTGCGAAGAAAGGACATATTCTCTAGCCAAAGACTTCTGCAGGAAGTGCGTGCAAATGAGCCAAATTATTATAGTAGGGATGACCATCAAAAATATATAATTTCATATTGCCCCTGTTGTTGCAAGATTTTTTTCCGGATAGAACTCATCAGCAGAATGATGAGTGGTTAAATGGTCAAAATCGGCCAAAAAAATTTCGAGTTATAAATGACGCTTTCGAGTTATTCCTTATCGTAGTTTTTGTGTTGAGGCTTGCTTTTTGTCATCAACACTGTGCACTTCCATTCTGGACCAAATTAAGTCCACTTTTTTTTTGGAAAACTTCAAAGAAAATTCACATTGGTTCGAAAATATAATTTTGAATGTCCAAACCATTATCTATTCAAAAGGAGCATCCCCTTAGGGTTAGGCATGTGAAGGAAATCCCTCTCATCTTTGCATGGGATGATCCCATCCCAATTCCATGCAAAAGATGGAGTATGTGTCAGTAGCCGATGCTTCAATCCGTCTTTTTACTATTAGAATTATATGCTATATTTAACCCATTTCTGTAAAGATGGAGTAAGGATCGGGGCTGGCCCATCAAGGTTTTGGTTTTACTCTCTATTGTACTATGCTATTGTGCCAAAATGTCATAAATCTCATAAATTACCAGAGTTGTTATAGGATTATCTTAAGACCTTCAGGCAAGCGCAAATAATGAGTGTTTATGTGAGGACTAATGCCTATTGCTGCATCTTGTTACAATACCTAGAAAATTGCTTGGGAGCTGACTAGTCGGCTTCCATTTTGCTCCAGTGCACACATGGCGACAAGTACCCGGTTTACTATATTTTTAACTAGCACGCCAAAAGGCAAGCATGGGGTGGAGAAAAATAATGATTTAGAAATTCAAAATCATATTTGCCATATAATGTGAATTTTCTTTGAAGTTTTCAAAAAAAAAGGGCTTAATTTTGTCCAGAATGAAAGCATACCGAACTGCAGTTACTGTCCGTTTTCCTACACACAATACACAGTGCTCTCACCATTGACGCGTGACCTCTACAAATAGTGTATGTTAGAAGTATAGACAATTGCCTAGTTAACGTCACTGTGTGAAAAATAACTGGCCAATATATAACTGGCCAATATCTCTTCTGAAATTCTAGAAAATATAGTTTTGTAACATGTCCTAAATTTTTAGCTAATTTAGATGTTTGGAAATATTCGCACTTTGCTGTTTTAGTGTACGTTATAGGTAATAGGACATTGCCTTGTTAAAGTCACTGTGTGAAAACTAACCGGCCAATATTTAAAGTACTCTTCTGAAATTCTAGAAAATATAGTTTTGTAACATGTCCTAAATTTTTAGCTAATTTAGGTGTGAAAAAAATGAAATATGTTACGGTTCACAGCCATTATGTTTATCATTTTCAAGAATGCTTGTTAACAATATGCACACTATTGTCTCATTTCGTGAACAAAGGCCCACCAGTATTGTTAACTTGTGTTTGCTTTATAATCGTTCACCCAACTATAATACCAGCTCATTGCTCATTGCACAGGTAAAACAGAAACATGTCTAGTGTGGATTTAACCAGAGATCTGATGTAACATAGTTGAGCTGTTTTCAATGAGTGTTATCTTGGTTTAATAGCTTTTAACTTTTTTAAAGTCCTGCAAAGGTCGTGTTGAATTCTACTGTAGACATGACTGCATCAGGCAGTGTTCTGTGATAAATTTATCTGTACAAATTGCCGCACTCCGAGTGAGGTATGGTATATATTTGCAACCCTGCGATGGATTTGCGACCAATTTGTCGACATAAATGACGCTTGCGGAGAAATTATTAGAAAAAAGGGTTTTTGCGCAGTAGGCCTGTCGTATTTCACATTGAAATTGTTTTGTTTAGAAAGGTTATTATTTAACTTTAAAGAATGAGAGGTCATCCATGTATGTAGGGAAAAAATACCAAAGTTATAGGCAAATGTAGTTTTCCCAATTCTGTGACCATCATTGACGGTACCTTACAATGAATGACTGCACAAAAAAGCAAGTACCCGGTACATGCAACATTTTTCAGCACGGCGATCCATTTTACAGAAAAGACATTTTAATTCAAAAAAAAAATTGTTGCGCGATATTTCTTTAATTTCTAGTGTTTATTTCTCCACATCTAATCTTTATTGCTTTTTCTTTATTTTGCATATCTAGCTTTTGCATGTCTTGCAATTGAATTTTGTTTTTTCCATTTCCGACTAAACTTCTAGTTCTTTCAACTTATTGCACCTGTTTTTGTGTACATTCACGATGGTAATTTCGTATACAAATATTAGTTTATTTTATTTGATATTTCACTGGAAGCCACCTGATTCCGATATTGTTAAAACGTGAGTGCGTACAATATATTTTTGTTGTGTAAAATAGCTGAGATTTTAAGCTATTTCACACAAACAAAACTGTATTGTATAACGCACGTTTTTATCGTAATCAGGTCGAGCCAAGTGAAAGATCGCCGGGCTTATTTGCATTACGTTTTCTCAAATTCATACATCAATGTCCCGTCAAGAATTAGTCAGTACGCTCGAGTTGAAGGCACAAAATGTTTTCGACATTATTCGCAAAAGGTTAGAAAAGGTTGCCAGAAAACGTTTAAATTTCGGGTTATATAAAGGATATAAAATGTTTTCATAACATTCAAATACATTTTTGAAAATATGTTTTAAATTTTGAAAAATATTTTAGAGTCAGGATTTATGGTAATATTCCCCAAATCACAAATATTTAATGTCAGTGCAGAGTAAGATAGATATGATGTTTGCAAGTTTGAGCAAAATTATATAATGATTTTCATAAGATTAATTGATTTTATATTGCTTGTAAAAGTAAATGTACGAGAAAAAGATGTTGTCATTAATTTTTGATAAATACAACATAGATGCCTTCAGCTCTTGTATAGGAGTGTTCCATTATGTTCCAATATTTTGAGGAAGAAGGGCGGGGTACTCACGTGTATAAGCTAGACGGGGATGTGACGACAATCTAGAGGGTCGCTTTTTGGCAAGAAAACCCCTAAACATTGGTCACGATTTGATTAAAAAAATCCCTAAACATGGGTAGAGGTTCCAAAGTTCAAGCGGCACACGACTGTCCAAATGTAATTCGAGTACCCACCCTCTCCCCCAGTCCAGCGGCTGAAATAAGGCGGGTCCTTACGTCAAATACCCGTTAAAGTAGGCGCGGACCCGCAAATTTCCTACGGTACGGGTCCGCATGACCCATAAAAATCGAACCAAGGAAAGAGCAGAAAATCCTAGTTTTGTTGTTTCACTGGAAAATCTGGTTAACATAATACATCCAGCTCCCTGAGTACACTTTCATTTTAGTTTCCCATCAAGTTTTCAATCCGGGGTTTCAATTTTCTACAATCTACATACCGGTACCGTGATCGAAGAAAGAAAGAAAGAAAGAAATAACGGAAACAAGAAGAACGAAAACAAGAAAGAAAGAAAGAAAGAAATAACTAGATATGCTGCAGCCTCATAAGACTACTAAGTCTAGCCGTGAACTTGAAATGACCTTGCAATGACCTTGAAAATTATTTTCTTTTTGTCTAAAAATATAGCCTCAAAATTTAATAACAATCTATATGATACAAATATTTGACCTTTGATGACCTTGAAATGACCTTCATCATGTTTTGAATCATATCAACATCAAATTTACTAATTTTCATTCAAATTGGACAAACTTTAGAATTTTACCCATTTTGACCTCTGGTTGACCTCTGGTTACTTTATCATATTTTGAATCATATCAGGATCACATTTACTAATTGTACCATAGAAAATCATCCGAAAAGTACAAGTTTGAACAAGACGCGTTGTTTAAAAAGTGAAAGAAATAATAATGCACTTTTTGCATGCGTTTGCAGGGAGAACTTCGTTTTGGTAGCAAGATGGCGGATCCGTGCAAAGGGCGAGTTCAAGATTTTGTGGAGCAGTCTGCTTCAATTTGATTTTCATATATCTATTTTCAAAAATCCTAATTTTAGGTACATTTTGAGCTGTATCAGAAAGGTAGACAATTGTCCAGCTTTTGAGCTGTATCTGAAAGGTAGACAATTGTCCATCTTTTGAGCCGTATCATGAAAGGTAGACAATTGGCCACCTTTTGAGCTGTATCAGACAGGTAGACAATTGTCCACATTTTGAGCTGTATCAGTAAGGTAGACAATTGTCCACCTTTTTAGCCATTTCAGTAAGCCAGACAATATTGTCCAGCTTTTGATCTGTATCAGTAAGGTAGACAATTGTCACCTTTTAAGCTGTATCAGTAAGGTACACAATTGTCCACCTTTTGTGCTGTATCACAAAAAGTAAAAAATTCTCAACCTTTTGAGCTGTATCAGACATGTAGACAATTGTCCCCCTTTTGAGATGTATCAGAAAGGTAGACAATTGTCCAACTTTTAAGCTGTATCAGTAAGGTAGACAATTGTCCCCCTTTTGAGCTGTATCAGTATAGGTGGTCAATTCCAGCCAAAGCGGGACAAAATTCTCTCTGGGGGCCATTTTAAAAATGTTTTCCTTTTCAATTCTAGACTCAAATGAGACGATCATATCTAGTGAATCATCAGGTGGAAGTGCCATCGTATTGAAAAATAACTTTTCTTGCTAGACCAAATAAAGTGTTAAATGCGCATATGCATGTTACCCACGAATTCAAGCCTTTTTCACCTGTTGTACGCCATAACATTTCACTTTCTTTAATATCTTTCAATATTTTATGTGTGACTCATATACACTAGAAATCGGTGAAGACTTTGAACGTAAAATAGAATTTTATTACATATATCTACAAAGAAATATTTGGTTATTACAAATTTTAAGAAAGAACCAGGTGTACAGTTAAGATTGTGTCAATTCTTCGAACTCTTTCCAAAGTGGCTGTCGTTTAACATTACTGTATTATTTCGAAAGATTAGAATAAATGCTTCATAGAAATATAAAGTTAGATTTTGTATCTCGTCGCAGGATGAGGATCTCGGATGGCTTCGTGGGTAACAGCGTCTAAAAATAGCAATTCCTATTAATTTTTTTAAATAAAATAAAAAATACTTTTCCGTATGTCAATAATTCGGGCTGCAATGGCACTAAAATGAATTTTAATCAAAATACAAACTACATGGAATATTTAGAATTGATCATTATGACATTTTGGGTATAAAAATTTGGAGAATAATGAAGTTGCCAAATTCAAATAGACAGAGCAACCAGTTTTATATTATTATTTTATTAAAATCATTCCATATTTTCATGCAGCAATATTCTATTAACTCGTGTTTGACAGTTCCTATGACCTAAAACACTGTCAATACATTGTTAACTATAATTAAGTAGGGATTCGTGGGTAACCAAAATGTTCGTGGGTAACACATATTTGAAGGTATGTATTGGTAAGCGGCAAAATAGAAAATATTACAGAAGGTTGGAAAACATCATGCGGTAATTCCTCCATTGTGTTTCAATGATTCCCGTTTCTCTAACCAATTGCATTTACCCAAAAAATGGTAATTTAGGATAATCAGTCAAAACTTCATGATACAGCTTCAGTATACCTTCAAGAGGACGCTATTAAACAGGACTGTTTTGGAACCTATTTCGCATGTTTCAAAATGTTAAGATGCATAAGAAACATATAATTTACGAGTAAATCCTTGGATTCGTGGGTAACGCCGAATTCGTGGGTAAAGCTATAAGTACTATATAGTACCGTTTGGGGTTTGCGTTTCTTAGGTGCATAAACTGTAAGTACTGTAAAAATTATAGCATACCCATGGCTTGAATATGTGCTGATTTAAACTTAAAATAAACAATCTCCTTGTTTTTCAAGGTTAGCATCTATTCGGGATTCGTGGGTATCAAAAGTTTAAACCGTCGTAGATTCTTTTTTAAAGCGGTGAACGTATTTTTACGATTTACAATTTTAAGCGCTTGTCAAACTAAATTCAGTGTCCAAAGTCATTAAATGTTAATTCAAGTTATGGCAATTATATTTGCTGGACTCGTGGGTAACAGTTGATACGTGGGTAACGTCAAATTTGATTTTATGAAATTTTATGGGTAAAATGTATTTGAATAAAATAATCACTTGGACCTCAGAATTATAGAACGAAACTTCGTTTCATGATATAGTCATTTATGGCATATTCACTTAACATTTTTCAGAACGATCATTTTATTTTTGATACGCGGGTAACAAAATTATTAGCCAAATTGACTTAATGGCCTCTAGAGTCCACAAACTTTGGTGGAATTCAATCGTTTTACATATGATGAGAGATCATGCAAACGTCTTTCTAACGGTAATAATTTCATTTTGATTGAAGGACATTCAATGACATATATGGTGCTTTATCTTTGAATTCGTGGGTAACGCCAATTCATTTAAGCCATCATAACTTGTCCCCTGGTATGACTTGCTAGTAAAGGCATATATGCTCAAAGAGAGTACATTGGAGGTGACATGATATGCTCCATCAATAACGTGATTTCCTTTATTAATGACATTTTAAAGTGGAAAGTTAACATAGAGAGAATTTTGTCCCGCTTTCGCTGGAATTGACCAGGTACACAATTTTCCACCTTTTGAGCTGTATCCGTAAGGTAGACAATTGTCCACCCTTTTAGCCATTTCAGTAAGGTAGACAATTGTCCACCTTTTGATCTGTATCAGTAAGGTAGACAACATTTTTAGCTGTATCAGAGAGGTAGACAATTGTCCACCTTGTCAGCTGTATCAGACAGGTAGACAATTGTCCACGTTTTAAACTGTATCAGACAGGTAGACAATTGAATATATGAATACAAAACCCACCCAAGTCTATACGTTGGCTAAATTGAGTTAAGCATGGGAAATTGTTGCTATTGAGCACGTGAAAAATAGCATGTATGAAAGAACCACCCAATTCCATGATTTGAGTCTTGTAACACATTGATTGAAATCCAGAATGTATAAAAGTCCACTTGTAACACATTCATTGCTAGAGAGTGACTTTTAAAAAAAATGGGTTTAATAAAGGAAAGTGTGTGGTTTATATTACATGGCAGAATGCGTATCAACATTATACATACCTGTGTGCTTTATTTTGTATTATCTTACTAGTGGTAATCTCATTCTAACATTGTTGTCTTTGTATATGATTCAAAAAACCACCCAAGTCCAAAATTTAAAATGAACCCCACGAAGTCCCTGAAATGCTAATCGTCATACCTAATACAGGTTAATCCACTCATTTGCACGTAAAACTTACCATATTGACCAGGTAAATCTAGCTGAAGGAATTAAAATGATACACAGGTTTTTCTCTCAAAATCGCTTCCCATGGACTTGGGTGGGTTTTGTATTCATGTATTCAATTGTCCACCTTTTGAGCTGTATCAGACAGGTAGACAATTGTCCACCTTTTTAAGCTGTATCAGACAGGTAGACAATTGTCCACCATTTGAGCTGTATCAGACAGGTAGGCAATTGTCCACGTTTTTAGCTGTATCAGACAGGTAGACAATTGTCCACGTTTTTAGCTGTATCAAACAGGTAGACAATTGTCCACCGTTTGAGCTGTATCAGACAGGTAGGCAATTGTCCACGTTTTTAGCTGTATCAGACAGGACAGGTAGACAATTGTCCACGTTTTTAGCTGTATCAGACAGGTAGACAATTGTCCACGTTTTTTAGCTGTATCAGACAGATAGACAATTGTCCACCTTTTGAGCTGTATCAGACAGGTAGACAATTGTCCACTTTTTGAGCTGTATCAGACAGGAAGACAATTGTCCACCTTTTGAGCTGTATGAGACAGGTAGGCAATTGTTCACCATTTTGAGCTGTATCAGAAAGGTAGACAATTATCCACCTTTTAAGCTGTATCAGACAAGTAGACAATTGTCCACCTCTTGAGCTGTATCAGACAGGTAGACAATTGTCCACCTTTGGAGCTGTATAACACAGGTAGACAATTGTCCACCTTTTGAGCTGTATCAGACAAGTAGACAATTGTCCACCTCTTGAGCTGTATCAGACAGGTAGGCAATTGTCCACCTTTTCAGCGGTATCAAACAGGTAGACAATTGAATATATGAATACAAAAGCCACCCAAGTCCATACTGTGGCCAAATTGATTTAAGCATGGGAATTTGTTGCTATGCATAGGCCTGTCATATGTATGAAAAAACAACTCAAATTCATCCACTGTGTCTATTGAGCATGTGAAAAATAGCATGTATGAAAGAACCACCCAAGTCCATGATTTGAGTCTTGTAACACATTGATTGAAATCCAGTATGTATAAAAGTCCACTTGTAACACATTTCATTGCTTCAGAGTGACTTTTGAAGAAAAAAAAATGGGTTTAATAAAGGAAAGTGGGTGGTTTATATTACATGGCAGAATGCTTATCAACATTATACATACCTGTGTGCTTTATTTTGTATTATCTTACTAGTGGTAATCTCATTCAAACATTGTTGTCATTGTATATGATTCAAAAACCACCCAAGTCCAAAATTTAAAATGAACCCCACGAAGTCCCTGAAATGCTAATCGGCATACTTAATACAGTTAAACCCACTCATTTGCACGTGAAACTTACCATATTGACCAGGTAAATATAACTGAAGGAATTAAAATGATACACATATATTAAAATGATACTCATATATTCAATTGTCCACCTTTTGAGCTGTATCAGACAGGTAGACATTTGTCCACCTTGTCAGCTGTATCAAACAGGTAGACAATTGTTCACCTTTTAAGCTGTATCAGAGAGGTAGACAATTGTCCACCTTTTTTTATGAGACAGGTAGGCAATTGTTCACCATTTTGAGCTGTATCAGAAAGGTAGACAATTGTCCACCTTTTAAGCTGTATCAGACAAGTAGACAATTGTCCACCTCTTGAGCTGTATCAGACAGGTAGACAATTGTCCACCTTTGGAGCTGTATAACACAGGTAGACAATTGTCCACCTTTTAAGCTGTATCAGACAAGTAGACAATTGTCCACCTCTTGAGCTGTATCAGACAGGTAGGCAATTGTCCACCTTTTAAGCTGTATCAGACAGGTAGACAATTGTCCACCTTTGAGCTGTATCAGACAGGTAGACAATTGTCCACCTTTGAGCTGTATCAGACAGGTAGACATTTGTCCACCTTGTCAGCTGTATCAGACAGGTAGACAATTGTCCACCTTTTAAGCTGTATCAGAGAGGTAGACAATTGTCCACCTTTTCAGCGGTATCAAACAGGTAGACAATTGTCCACCTTTTGAGCTGTATCAGACAGGTAGACATTTGTCCACCTTGTCAGCTGTATCAAACAGGTAGACAATTGTTCACCTTTTAAGCTGTATCAGAGAGGTAGACAATTGTCCCCCTTTTCAGCTGTATCAGAGAGGTAGACAATTGTCCACCTTTTGAGCTGTATCAGACAGGTAGACATTTGTCCACCTTGTCAGCTGTATCAGACAGGTAGACAATTGTCCACCTTTTAAGCTGTATCAGAGAGGTAGACAATTGTCCACCTTTTCAGCTGTATCACACGGTTGTTTGATGGGATCATTTATTAATTTTTCAAACAAAACATCATGTACAACCAAATTTTAGGCTTAATTAGCTAAAAGTGATATCATGCTAATGTATACAGATGCTTTTAAGTCATTCTCAACTTTAATTTCCCCTCTTTTACAAAATTATTCACTTTTATAGTATCTTTTAAAGCTTTTTCGGATATAAAATGTATCTATTAATGACAAAATTGGTGGCGCTATTTAGTTACTGGAAATTACTCTTTCAAGCTTTTAATACAAATAATTCCTTTTATTGTTTAATAAAATACGTTTATAAAATTTTGTTCTTGCTTGTTTCACCTGTTCCAGCTGTTTTAAAGGCAGTATTAATCACCTAACTCTTGCATATAAAGAAATATGATTTAGGATAAATAGCGCCATCTATAGTTTACATTTGCTTAATAATGAAGCCAATTCTATATATATCAAACAACCGTGATCAGAGAGGTAGACAATTGCCCACCTTTTGAGCTGTATCAAACAGGTAGACAATTGTCCACCTTTTAAGCTGTATCAGACAGATAGACACATGTAAACATGGTAAACCTACAAATTTTACTTGCAAATGTTTAACTTGTGTTCGCGTTTACGCTACTGGAAAAGTGTGCATTCATCCCCGATGAATACGAAGCTATATAATTATGAAGAGTTGTTGAATTACTTTATTCTGCCAGGGATGTCTGACAATAAAATTCACAATTTTGAATTTGACCTCTGTATGAACTTTGACAGCCCATGTCTCATATTGCGCAATGCTGACAGAGGGCTAGTAAACTTGATTTTGTAATTGATTGTCTTGAAAAGCAATGTCTATACAAAATAAAACTTATGACGCCGAAACAAGGCAAAAAGGACCGGTAACCAAACTAGACTATACATGTAATAATAATCAAAATCTGTCAAACAAACTGTTGTATGTATATAACAATATTTCAATTATAAATTTTTTTTAATCCCCAAAATACCATATCTGGATCGGTTTTTTCCCGTCGCCATACTGAACAAACTTCCCTACACATTAAGTTTGTTTGATCAATTTCGCATTTCGCAAAACAGAACAAATATGTTTAAACGCCGTGGGTGTTTTGTTTTGTTCCTTGGATCTGTGGGTGTTTAGTTGTTCCATGAGGGGATTTTTAATAAAAGACATGACGTCGACTTTGTCATTAGCCTTCATATATAAAGGTCTGTGCTGCCATTCGTCACTCATTCTCTCATGCGGGCTTCCTGTGTGCAAAACTATCTTAAGAAAAACGCATCTGAAAAATCTTCAAAAATGTATTTACTTCTAGGACTTGTTTTGGGGATAATGCTGTGGTCTGCTCATCTAGGAGAATCTTGTTGGGCACCTGATTCAACCCAATCGTGTTTTGAAGGTAGGTTTGACGGAGAAAGGGCAGATGTTAGTTATTTCACATATTCACTCTTTAAAAAAAAATATCATTCCTTAATATATCTATGTAAAACCCGCAGCATATTTGTACCATAATGGTCGAATAGGTACATGAAAATGGTTGAGAAATCTGTTCATACTTTTGACTGTCTATGTGGTCTTGACGTGGTCTTGTATTATAATCTACATTTATTATAACGTCTTGCTATTTTGACCATGTTAGCAGTATCATAGCGCGTTAAACTTTTCGAACTTTTTCTGGTTTCTTTTTGAAGCTTTAAGAATTCATGTGATTTGAAAATTTGCGAAATATTAAGTCATTTAATATTGGTTCAAACTTTGAACTACAGATGTTTGCAAATTTAGTTTATCTAGTCCATCAATTTTTTCGACAGCTGCTGCAATAACTAACCAGTGTTTGGCTTGCATATGCCAGGTGGAATCCGGCTGCGACACTTCAAGGGGGTGTACTGCAAACAAATGTGGGCCGTATCAAATCACATCAGCCTACTGGGCAGCAGGTGGAAGCATCGGAGCTGGTAAGAGATAAGCTGAGATATGCTCGTATATATATTAGCTATTACAGTCTTTCTAAGTAAAACAACCGTTCCCATCGAATTGTTATAAAGAGTTATTTGGTATGAAAGGGAGGAATGCAAATTTAAGGGGATATGTAAGGGGCCGTCCATAATTTTCGCCATTTTCATTTACGTACAAAGCGTACGTAAGAGGGAGGGAGGTGGTAAAAATCCTGGGCATGTGTACGTAAGACAAATGCCGATTTGTTTGAGCAATAAAAAAAATTAAAGTGAAAAATTGTGATATTTTCCAATATTTTATTCATAAGTTATAACCAACTGACCTAAAATTGTTCAATTCGTTTTAACAATTTCTATAACATGCCGTGCAAACAATGATGTTCTCTTGAATTTTGAGTCTAATATGCACACACAGTTGTTTGGTGTATATAGAATTGGCTTCATTATTAACTAAATGCAAACTATAGATGGCGCTATTTATCCTAAATCACATTTCTTTATTTGCAAGGGGTAGGTGATTAATACTGCCATCAAAACACCTGGAATAGGTGAAACAAGCAACAAGGAAATTTTATAAACATATTTTATCAAACAATAAAAGGAATTATTTGTATTAAAAGCTTGAAAGAGTAATTTCCAGTAACTAAATAGCGCCACCAATTTTGTCAATAATAGATACATTTTATATCCGAAAAAGCTTTAAAAATGCTATAAAAGTGAATAATTTGGTAAAAAATGGGAAATTAAAGTTGAGAATGACTCAAAAACATCTGTATACATTAGCATGATATCACTTTTAGCTGTTTAAGCCTAAAATTTGGTTGTACATGATGTTTTGTCTGAAAAACTAATAAATGATCCTATCAAACAACCGTGCACAGTGGTCCTATTTTACATTATGCTTAATTTATTTCATACCAAAATACTAAAAAAGGTATTTTCTATCTACGCTAGGATCAATGGCAGCTAAGGCTCTAGTGTGGATTGTCACTGTTGCGATAAAAGACATGAAACCCACAGTTTAATTGCAAGAACATACACCAAACATGCCAAAGGGATGTTCCCCCTGGTTCCCCCTTTATATGACGTGATCCGGGGATATGATCCCGGGGGTTCTTAGTGGAAAAGGGAGTGTAAGATGTTCAGCAGATTTTGTAGTGCATTAGTCATCTAATGTAGATTTGGGCTGCATTTTAAGCTATATTTTAATTTATTGATGGCTTTCGTTTTCATGAAAATATGGTTTAAAAAGGATTTTTTTTTTCAGCATTTCTCAACTTATCTGTAAAAACATTAATCCAGAACCAACTGTCGTCCTGGAATACTAATATAACCCTAACTCTAAACCTAATCAAACTTAATCTAAACTCTAACCCCAGCCCAACATCCCAATGTTACTATTAGTAGTAGGCGTACTCGTGGAAATCTTTCGCCATTTTATTTGTACGTAACTCGAGGTAGGGAGGGGGGTAAAAAGTTACGTACGCTTTGTACGTAAGTGAAAATGGCGAAAATTATGGACGGCCCCTAAATTGCCAGGACGAGTTATAGGCCTATAATAATAACAATAAACAAGAATTTATATAGCGCATAAAGCAAGGCATCAATGCGCTTTAGCCATTAAAGTTGAGAGTACATATTTACATAGGTTATAGGTTATGGTATTTTTCCATGCGCATAATGTAAATCATAGATAACAAATTGTGTTCTATTTTGAACTATTATTGCCATAAATTATGATTAACGAACCCAAATGAATCCCCGAATAAATCAAACACTAAATGAGAGTAATCGAGCTTCTGTTAATTAAAAAGTGCTAGGTGACCATAAGATGATAATATTGCAAAATATTAAGATTTTTTTAAAATACAAATGAAATACATGTAGACCTATCTCTAACATAAACATAAACACACCCTAGCGCATAAGGCCAAATAAAAAATAAACATGTTTCACGTCCCCTCCCGCTTCCTTTTTTGAGGTTTCCTCAAATATTTTTTTATTTTTTGAAATTCAGTTATAAATTTTCAAAAAACATGTCTAGGAAGTTGGAATGCTTTCTATAGCCTTGATAAGATACAACAAACATTTTAGGAAGGTTTTGTGATCATTAGAGGGGGTGTAACTCTCAGAACAACAAATAAAAAAGTGCCTCCTCCTTTTTCCAGACATTATTGTACACGCTAAAACAGCTCCAAGTATGGGTATTTACACCAATTTTGCGATAAAAAATAGAAAATAAAAAGCCCCCTCTTCCTCCTTTTTTTCGAAAACCCGGACGTGAAACATGTTTTATTTTTTACTTGGCCTAATACCATGATCATGCTTCATGATAATACTGTACAAATTGTAAAATTCCACTGTTGTGTGTTTTAATATAAGTAGATTTTCGTACCGTGGCGTCAAAATCAATCGTTGTCATGTCAACCAGTTCATGTTCATTGTGTCCGGAACTACGATAAAAAATTATCACAACACAAAGTCAATTAGTTGCTAACAGGTACGCAAGCCAAGCGTGGCGTGAACAAATTACTAGGGCATGAGCAGGGGGGTGACACTAAATTCACGGCTTTTATTTAGCCACGCAAACCTATGGACATTTTGTTGGCTTGCTCTCAACAAAGTGAGGCAAGGTATCGATCGGTTATGAATAATTCACATCAACTCTTACTCAGCTCATGTGATTGAGGTCACCACATAAAGGTGTCGTAAGTTTAGCGAATCGAACCTGTTGAAGATAGTAAAAAGCGCCCCAAGCAAGGTTAGACCAGGCGGAAGTGGGTCAACTACTATGATCCCATCAGGCCACAGTGATTTGTTTCTGCAAGAAAGTCTTTTAATTTGATAATGGAATGTCTTGTTGATATAGTAATGTCGAAATTGAGACTTACTATCGATAATACAAAGGAAATATACGACAAGCATAAGATATGAAATACAGTGAGTATTTGAAGTAAAAAAATCACGTGACCTTCCAAAATGGCACCCGCGGCAATAGTTTTTGCCATGTGCTTCCTCCCTGTGGAAAAGTATCCCGAAAAATATCAATCTGCACTAATACACTTATTGGTGTAGCCTGCCAGTATGAATTATTGTTGAAAAGTAGAAAAGCACCGTAATTTTGACATTTAATTGTATACCGCCACTAATAATCCAAAAATCCGATCTTTATTCATCACGTCTATTGGCTCATTTTCTTACATTGAACTATTATAGGCACTTCAACATCGATGATAACCAGCGTACACCACAAGACCCCAGAAAAAAAATCATAGGCTCACGTCAAGCCGTCTGTACCTGTCTTCAATCATATAATAGATTGAATACAATACCGTTCTTTTCAAAGAGACTAATCTTACAGGTGCATGAGTGATTAGCATATCTTTGACATCTATGGTTCAATGCAGCGGTAGGTCCTACTGCATGAACGTGAGTGCGGGCGATATAGTCAAAATTGTATTCATCTATTGTTATGGTAGTTAATCCGATTTAAATACGTCACTTCGCCTGCGTGCCTATAAACGTATTCTGTTAGGGAGTAGCCTACATTAAACAATTACAATTTCAAACTTTGTGATTGGCAATAGGCCCCTACCGGTATGCAAAAAGTATGCATGGGTGACACCCAGGAGCGATTATAGTATTTGTTTCCTTGCTACATCATATTTTGATTGTTTCCGTTTGCCATAATTTAACACAGAATAAAAGCAAAACTCACTGAAAAATAACATTTGCTGAAAATCAACTAAGTTTAGGGAGTGTTCAGAAATACTTTGGTGGGGGACAATATATTTGTTCGTGTTACAAATTTTTAACCCCCCTATCCCCTCTTCGTGAACCCAAAACTTTGTTGACCCCCGGTCTCACAAGTTAATGGACCTAAAACTGTTATGACCCCACCCTCATATTAAGTACAAAACTATTTTTCCCCCCCCCCAACCTGTACCATTGTACATCAAACGATAGAGGAAATAATATTATTAAATAATACTAAAACTTGTATTCATGTCAGTGTTGTGAGTCGGTAAATTACCGGTTAATTTACATGGTAATTTACCGCCATCTTAATTTACCGTAGTAAAATAGGGTAATTTTTTTTTAAATTAAAACTTCAAATAATATTTTTTTGTTTGTTTGTTTTAGATGACAATTACAGTTTCATGCAAAAGAGTTATGCAAATACTTTAAAATGTACGTTCGGCACATAGGCCTACGCGTCATGGCCTATACCTGCCTGGCAAAGCTAGTCTGGTCGGAATGTGCATAATAAATATGTTTCGTTCGGTAGCCGATACAAACGGCAACTACTCTGTCCCTTGATCAAACGTCTATTATATTAACGCCCTCTGGCCAGGTCAGACCATAATTTTAATAACAATATGCTATTAACATATGAATTGGACACATGCAAATTACGAAGTGTCACATCCTGATTTAATAATCCTTGGCATGAGTATCCATGGCGCAATCGATACCATTGATAGTTACCGGGGTACTACACCCCTGGCCAATTTTGTGCCTATTTTTGCATTTTTCTCAAAAATTATAGCGCATTGGGGACAAGTAAGATATGTATGTTGTAGGGGCAAGGACTACAACTACTGTTTTGAAAAATTCAACAACTCAAGGCAAGTATTTATTGATTTATTGATCAAATACTGGTTTTCCCTCATTTTTGACTGTAACTCTGTGCTGAAATAAAATTTCCAGTGCAATAGTTGTAGTCCTTGCCCCTATAATATACATATCTTACTTGTCACCAATGCGCTATAAAATGCAAAAATAGGCACAAAATTGGGCAGGGGTGTAGTACCCCCTTAATATAGCTTGGTAGATACAATTTTTGAATTCAGCATACCCGAATAACCAAAATAATTTGGTTGTCAGCTTTTACGCGGATTTGCCGCTTGATGCTGAAATAACCACATAACTTGGAAAATAGAAACAATCAAGCAAGAAGGGCATGTTGAATTGGAATATTTCTCTCTCTTTCCCTTGTTGTATTCTCTAGACTGGGAAACCTGTACTGGTGTACCGGATAAGACATGCGCTGAAGACACAATCAAATGTTATCTGGGTCAACACGTCGGCGCCCTTATAGTGCATCACGGACGTTTACTGACTTGCGAAGATTGGGTGCGTGTTCACCACGCCGGTGGACTAGACGGAATGAACAGTGCGAGTGCGGATGCCTACTGGCGCAGTGTGCAAGCAGCCGGGTGCTCTTAAGAATGACGGGATTAAAACGTGGTACCAATATGATCACCATAATCAACGGCGATTTTAATAATAATTATATGTAGCATGTAGTTTTATAAGATATAGCTATGTAAAAAAAGACAGTTTCATATTCCAGATTTCTTGAGTCAGTGAAAGTGCTAGATATTTAATTGCATTTGTACAATTTTTAATAGAATTCATAGAAACCCTGTTCATGTACCATGAGAGACTACCTTTATAGTGAAACAAAACTTGATTGATCCGTTGTATTGATTCCAAATTACCATGGTTACCAAATCATAGAGCGTACCCCCAAACAATGGAATTTGTCTAACATACGAAGAGACAAACCGGCGGAATTATATTATTATTTGATAAGTTGATGATCAATTCCGGGATCCTCCGAGATTTTTTTCGAAGGTACATACAGGGTGTCCCAAAAGTCTCGATACCTTTTTAAACCTTTGTATCTTTAGAAAGAAATGGTATACAGAAAATTTGAAAACATATTTGGAAAGAAAACACTTGGGCAATTTTTTTGGTACCAAACTTGTCCCCTTTTGTGCCTCCTAGTTAAAAATAATGTTAGATGAATGTACAGGTACATAACGCGTAGTACCATACAGCAGTTATTCTTTTTTTCTGAACATTCACAGATCTTCTTGGGCTTGCTAAGCACGTCTTACTTTATCAGTGTTTCATGTAGATCGTCCTGTCTTCCTACGTCCATAGCCCACTGAATCATGCACTGATCCTATCTTCTAGAATTTGTTGACAATGTTTTTTATGCAGCATTTGGATGGTCCTTGAGCATGTCCAGTGAGTTGATAATATTCTTTGAACTTCTTTTGAGTAAGTTTAAACGATTTCGTTTTGGCATAAAACCAAAGAATATGAATTCATTGTTGTATATTGTAAGTCATGTTGAAACAACGCCATTTATTACTTATTCATGCATACAAAATGTCATCACTGCAAAAACAAACCGCTTAAATGCGCTTGAATGGAATGCCGGGGGGAGAACAATGATTTCAACAGGACGGTGCGACTCCACATACAGCGAAAGTGACTCTCGAGTGGCTTGAAAAACTTTTCCATGAGAAGATCATATCCCTCAAAACTGATCAACCTTGGCCACCTCTAGATTCTCTAGATTTAAGTCCACCTGATTTTTTTTCTGTGGGGTTATCTCATAGACCGAGTGTATAGCACAGAACCTCGCAGCATACATGACTTGAAGGAAACATAAAGAGTGAGATAAGAAAAATTGACAGAAACACTTGCAGAAGCGCCATTGCAGAACTTCACCGTCAGAGTATGCGAGTGTGCAAATTTAAATGGTGGACATCTTTAGTATATTCTGAAAGGCTAAACTACTTGAGGCAAAACATAAAAACCCATACTACGGAAGAACAAAGTAAAACAATGTGAAGTTGTTGGGAATATCGGGGGAATATTGTTTCAATTTGACAGTGTTCCTGGTGATTTATTGCTTTGCCATTAACCATTTTGCATATGCGCGACGCTGGTTCGTGCATAATGTCTTCTGACTGAGTATGAAAAAGGGAGTTTCAATGTGACAATTCAGTAATGATCGGGGTATCAACTCAATCAAAACATTATAAAATCCTTGAGATGAGGAATATTACTTTACCAAGTTACTTTGTTAGATTGTGAGCAATTACAGAAGAGGGTGCTTTTTTGACAATTTGTTTGCATTTAATTAAGTGTTTTTGTTTATCCGCTTGAAAGAACAGTTTTTCAATATGATAAACATTCGCTCGTATCTTCGTATTAAAACATGCAAATATTAGCAAATTTGGTACCAAAAAAATTGCCCAAGTGTCTTCTTTCCAAATATGTTTTCAAATTTTCTGTATACTATTTATTTTTAAAGATACAGCGGTTTAAAAAGGTATCGAGACTTTTGGGACACCGTGTATTTTAAACAATAGAACAGTGTAATCTTAAATCTTAAGGGGGTACTACACCCCTGCCGAATGTTGTGCTTATTTTTGCATTTTTCTCAAAAATTATAGCGCACTGGTGACAAGTAAGATATGCATATTATAGGGGCAAGGACTACAACTACTGCACTGGAAATTTTATTTCAGCACAGACAAAAGTTGTGGAGTTACAGTCAAAAATGAGGGAAAACCAATATTTGATGAATAAATCAATAACTACTTGCCTTGAGTTGCTGAATTTTCAGTGCAGTAGTTGCAGCTCCTTGCCCCTATAATATACATATCTTACTTGTCATCAATGCGCTATAATTTTTAAGAAAAATGCAAAAATAGGCACAAAATTGGCCAGGGGTGTAGTACCCCCTTAAGCAAATCTAACAATAATTATCATAATTCACTCTATATCCTGCAGCTAAGGATTTGAA
The DNA here is from genome assembly GCF_039555335.1 of Amphiura filiformis. NCBI lineage: Eukaryota > Metazoa > Echinodermata > Ophiuroidea > Amphilepidida > Amphiuridae > Amphiura > Amphiura filiformis. Next base: position 74,018,785 of record NC_092629.1, read on the forward strand.
CTGCATCAGCCTTTCTCGGCTCTAAAAGGATATCAGTACCTTTAATGCAGTGGCTCCGGTACCAATAATTTCGGAGGCTGTGGGCCAGTACCACTGGACCCACAATAACTTGGGCGATGCACCATTGCCCCCCCCCCCTATTAAAATCTTCCGGATTATAGCAACGATTCATTCTTAACATTAGTTATTTTCCTTTCATAAATAGAATCAGAATAAAACTGAAAATAATAATAATAATACCGAAATATCCGTCACCCCCCCCTTCACATGCCAGATTTTAGGATCTTAAATTATTTTATACGAGCGCAGCAAAGTAGGAAAATATTTGAATATAGAATGTTTTTCTATACCTTCGTCATATCAATCGAAAACAGTATCTAAAATGTATGTGATTGACCCACCCCCTTTCGACCTGCCAGATAATGTTTGCCCCCACTTTTATTCCTTTTTTAATGGCCTGCGAAAAATCATTGCCCCCCTCCCACACACACACACACACACACACATATATATAATTATTGCACCACCCCTTTTTGTCTATGTACTCCGCCAGCATAGTCAAGTTTTATAGTATACGAACAATTTCGTATTGGCGGTGTTTAAAGCTCGCGGGTTCAAACTCAAAGACATGTTTACGAGTGTTTACTGTGAGTAATGTAATATTAAATTCGAATCAGAATTTTAGAACGCTTTTCTGACCATTAAATTTACCAGTGTTTACTGAAAACTGCATTTTGTCTTTGCTTTATCTTAATTTATGTATGCTGAGTGTTATAAGTAACTAGAGAACGACAGCATTTGTTGTTGCTGCTGCAACTTCAACTATTAAGTAAGAGCTATTTATACAGCTTTAAATTCAATGCAGTTGGCACTCTTTGCGCAATGTATGAGTATAATAGGATTCAGTTCGACTGAGAAAGTGTGTCTGATTTAATATACTACATTCCCCCTAGTTACAACTTGAAATTTGACCTGACCTTTGACCTTAGATGACCCTTGTGGTTTCATATTCCCAAAGTGTTAGCAGTCAAGTTACAGCTCAATTGGAGCAACTTTACATTTGACCTGACCGTTGACCTCAGATGACCTTTACGGTTTCATTCTCCCCACGTGTCAGGGATCATTTTCTGCAAGTTACAGCCCCATTAGAGCAACTTTAAATTTGACCTGACCTTTGATGACCTTTGCGGTTTTATACTCCCCAAGTGTCAGGGATCATTTTCCCCGAGTTACAGCCCGATCGGAGCAACTTTAAATTTGACCTGACCTTTGACCTCAGATGACCTTTGCGGTGTCATACTCCCCACGTGTCGGGGATCATTTTTCCTGAGTTACAGCCCAATCGGAGCAACTTTGAATTTGACCTGACCTTTGACCCCAGATAACCTTTGCGGTTTCATACTCCCCAAGTGACTTCGGATGACCTTTGTGGTTTCATACACCCCAAGTGTCAGGGATCATTTCTCCCAAGTTACAACCCAATCAGAGCAACTTTAAATTTGACCTGACCTTTGACCTCAGATGACCTTTGCGGTTTCATACTCCCCAAGTGCTAGGGATCGTTGTACCCGAGTTACAGCCCGATCAGGGCTACTTCCAATTTGACCTGACCTTTGACCTTGGATGACCTATTTGACCTTAGATGACCTATTTGACCTTAGATGACCTAGCAAACGCAAACTTGCTCTGGATTTGCATGTACATGTGTAGGCCCAATATCATACAATGATGCACCAATTCATTAAACACTGAAAACTTTAAATGAATTAGTAGAAAGATAGATATTCCTCTGGTGCTTGGGGTATACCAATGTTTCTTTCAAATAATTAACTCTAGCCACTTTTTACTTGAGCCACTTGTTGCACTTGTTGGTGCAATACTCCAAGCCCTGTATTCAATGTTATCAGAGCTATTTATATCTTAACCACAGTATAGACCAAACTGGACATGTCTGAGATTGCTTGCAAGCTTTGGTCTGCTGCCAATGGCTGCCACTATGCAGTAACTTGATTACACACTTACACACACACCACACAGCACACAGCACGCAGCACGCAGATGTTACAGAGTTGGCATTATTAGTAGTATGATGTAAAATCGAATTGATTTGGGCGTGGGTATGGGCGAACTTGAAGTACAGGTATCTGGAGCATTGGAAGCAACGAGTTACCCAAAATCACAAGGGAAGGTAGTGACTGGGCCGCCGAGTGCGAATATGTATTCATTCTCTAAGGTTCGTGTTTGTTTTAAATTTTTGGGCGTTTTTCCAAAATTTGATATTTTTGGTGATATTTCAAAAAAGCGAAATGCCAAAGACAAATCTTACTGGGGACATACTTTGTTATTGTTAATGCAGTTCATTTCCACATACCATTCCACATGGTGATTTACTAATATTATATATTTTGTGACTGCAATTTGGCGCTTTCAATGCGTTTTGAAGCTTAATCAAAAAGGCACAAATGTTGGTGTGAAAATGGTCGCGCTTAACGCTTTCTTATTCTAAAGTACATTAAGACCACACACAACGTGAACGTCCCTATTGAGCCTTCCCGAGCAGTAATAGCTCGAGGGGGGGGGGGCTTCGTTGTTGAAGGTATACCGTGTGTGGGGGTACCTTTTCAGCGAGTCAAGTGTGTTTTCTGTGGATACTAATGCGCCCAATTGGGTGCATTTGAGTAATAAAGTGCCCTTAGAAGCGCCCAATCAGTGCACATTTGGGTGCCTTCTGGTGAAAAATTGGTATACTGATGGGTTACAAAAACAGCAAAAAGTAGGTATAAAGAAAGTCAGCGTGGCACATCCCCGTACACAATATTTTTAGAAGAACCCTCCCCCCTCCGGAATAATGGCATCCATCAGTGCTGACATCAATGAATTAGTTAATGCGATTTAATGAATTCGTTATTTACTGTTGTTTAGGCCTACGTGAATCTCTCTCTCACTCTTTCTCTCCCACTCTCTCTCTCTCTCACTCTCTCTCTCTCTCTCTCTCTCCCTCCCTCCCTCTCTCTCTCTCTCTCCCTCCCCCCCCCCCTCTCTCTCTCTCTCTCTCAGTCTAAAACGTTTTATTATTATTATTATTTATCGTTATTATAACATAGTAGACTTGGAAGAAATCTTTTAGCATACGGGCGTATTACACAATATCAATGCGCCAAAAGTGCAATGGTGATGAGTTCCGGTAAAAAAACTATACGACAATTTGAGGCAATTTGGTGTCCTATGAGACTTAGTTTTCTATGAGGTTGGCATGTTCAAATTAAAACCAAAGAATGCAACACGTTAATCACTTAAATGGACCAAAAATTTAAAAAAACAACGATTTTTTATTTCACACCACCAAATAGTATTATATGGTTATGCGCCCTTAATTTCCATTCTCAGAAAAACTCATTTACACGTAAAGTGATCATTAAAATGAGCAGAAATTTGCATAATTTTGGCTAAATTTGGATTGGTCATGATTAGTAATATTGAATCCTGCAAGTGTACCACAGGTGGGAGATATAGAGAATTATTTAATGATTTTAAGCAGCATTTTCTATAGAAAAAGACTGGCATCCTTTTCAATGGTGATCTGCGCCATATGCCAATACATGCATGACTGCCGAATTCAGAACCGGGGATTAGCTTGAACTTGGAAATTACATGTATCAGGGTACATGTACTGTTTGAATGTATAAGTGATGGGGGTTGTATAGACCTATATGTTCAGTACCGTAGTTACCCAGCAAACACAAAACGTTTTCGACATCATTCGCAAAAGGTTATAAAAGGTTGTCAGAAAACCTTTAAATGTCGGGTTATATAAAGGGTACATTAATGGTATAAAACGTTTTATAACATTAAAAACATTTGTTCGTAATTTACTGCACAGCAAACACAAATGTTTTACAGAAAACATTTAAATGTCGGGTTATATAAATGGTATAAAAACGTTTTAATAACATTCCAAAAACGTTTTTGAAAACTTGGTGCAAATCATTCTAAACAGAATGTTATTTTGGGGTTGAAAAAATATTTTTCAACAAATGTTTGCCCAAAATATTTACAATAACGTTTTTAAAATGTTTTCGTGACCTTTATATAACCCGACATTTAAATGTTATTAAAACGTTTTGTAAATAACATTTTAAGAACATATCTGTGTTTGCCTGGTGCAAATATTTTAACATAATGTTATTTAAGTGTTGACAAAATATTTGGCCAAAAATGTTTGCAAAAATAGTTTACAATGACATTTCGAAAACATTTTAAAAATATTGTTGTAGTGTGTTTTCATACAAAACGTTTTAAAACGAATTCATGACCTTTATATAACCCGACATTTTAATGTTATTAAAACGTTTTTACCTAAACCAAAACCCAAAATATAACTTATTTAAAACGTTTTTAAAACGTTTTTGTGTTTACTGGTAAGCATATAAACATCTCAAAAAAGTAACTAACCTCCCATAATGGCCATTATTTAAAATCGGGCAATTGTATTCCAAATCTGTAAAATGCGTTGGAAGCAGAATTGATTTCTGCACATTTTGACACCTCATCTGTAGCAATTGACTAAATATTGACGTCACAGCGTACATTTAAATGTAACCCAAGATTTGAAAGTTGCATTAAATTCTATCGCTCTGTATTCAGTAAAATGGAAGGAAATCCGTGTAATGATATCTGAGTGACTTTGTATTGTTGTAAGCAACGTGGTAAGTGCAATTTTCAAATCTGGACCTCACTACATTAAATTGACCGGTGTTTTATTGTTTTCTAAGCTATCGTATCAAATTAGGTGTCAAAATGCGCAGAAATAAATTCTGCTTCCAACGCATTTTACAGATTTGTAATACAATAGCCCGTTTTTGAATAATGGTCATTATTTAAGGGGGGGTTAGTTACTTTTTTGAGATGTTTAGATTTCAGGCTGGTGATAATGCATTTGTCAATTAAACCCTGGGCCACTCCAGACCTTAGACCCCGAGAATATCGGGACAGATAGGCCGGACATGTGCCGGCCGGCCCTATTCAATGGAATTGGCCGAGAGTTAGCCGGGGAGATTTAACATTTTAGAAATTTAGCCCTGGCATAAGTCCTAGCCCCTTCACCCCCCCCCCCCCCGGCCCGGTACCCTGGCCGAGGGGGGGGCTGAAATGGACAGGTGCATATTAGCCATATAATTGATAACATGGACAAAATTATTTCTTCATAATGAGTTTATCTTCTAAATAGGCTTTACCTGACACGTAATGCCGCGAGTCAATTAAAAGTAATTTGTCCGTCAATTCCTATCCTACCCTATCCTAAGTCCAACCCTAATCATATAGCATAACCCTAAGGGGTGTGCTCCTTTTGAATGGATAATAGTTTGGACATGCAAAGTCATATTTGTCAAAAAAGTGGACTTAATTTTGTCCAGAATGAAAGTACACAGTGTTCATTGTAGTTCTGTTGTTGTTAATGTTGTTGTTGTCGTCGTCGTTTTTGTTGTTGTTGTTGCTGTTATTGCTGTTGCATTTGATGTTACTGTTCTATTAACCGTTATAAACTTGTTGAGTTTATATATAGATGGACAATAACCTTAAATCGGATTATAATCGGACCTATACGGTATCGATCCAGTCACGAGCTGTTGAAACACTACAAATGCCAGAATATTGGTCACTGCGAATGTCAACTTCTGTTTCGATATACAGTAGGTGGAAGGTAAAAGACCATGGGTGATACCAAAGAGAGGAGTACACCAGGAACGATCAGGTAAAGGAGTTGAAAGGTGTACCGCCGACTAAACAAAATACGATACGTAAGGGTGGAGAACTGTTGATATTCAAAACCAATTCGAGGGACAGATTCTTTAAAGATGGAGAGCTGTCATGATTCCCAGTATATATTCTCCAAGAGCCTGTTGGTTATGAAAAATCAAAGCTGTTATTAAAAAACATTGTATAAGCCTTGATATAGAGGCAAAGGTCTATGTCGCATTTAAGACTTGGCAGCCTGTACAGGGAATCTCTCTCTCTGTGTCAGGTGGCGCTGTGTAGCGCTGCTGTGGTCTTCACAAGAGTACGCCATCTCACTCGATCTGATGCCAAGTGCGTTGCACCTTGCATTCCTTGGTTAGAAACCAGCTTCACATCATTAGTCCAAGATGTTGGTGGACGTCCTCTTCCTCGTTTGCCTTCCATAGCCCCTTGCAAAATCTGTTTTTCTACACCTCCATGTTTCCTGACAATATGGCCAAAGTACTTTAGCTTTCTCTCCATTATGCCGCTTCTGATGGTTAGACTTGTACCAATCTTGTCGAGGATCCAGGAATTTTTTCTCCTGTCTTTCCATGTCACTCGTAGAAGCCTCCTGTAACACCACATCTCAAAAGCATCTACTCTTTTCCTATCATTCTTGGTCATAGCCCAAGACTCGCATCCATAAGTGGCAATGGAAAACACAGTTGCACGAAGTAGGCGTACCTTGAGGTCAATGTTACTCTCATGCTTACATTCGAGGCCAAATAGTACGGTGGGTGGCCAGGTCCTTCCGTACCAACAGTAGAGGGCCATTCCTGAGGGAATAAATGACTGATTTAATAATTGATACCTCAACATGTGTTGTGCCCAAGGTCTCTGTGCATTTTTCATTCACCTGGGCCAACTTTCCAGCTCATGATCTAATTATATCCTTTGAAATAATTTTAAGTGGCTTATTTTTACGATTTACGATAAATAGCGCCATCAGCGTTAACATTTACTTTAAAATGACTTTTGTTTTACATGCCATCAAAAACCTTGCAAATCTAGGCGAAACCAAGATTCAAATAAGGATGGGTAGGGCTGTGTACAAATGATACTCAGACCCTTTTTTGTGATGGAGGAGGCCAGCTTCCTCATTTGAATTAGAAAATTCAAAGAAACCAGTTAGTAGCTTCAATTTTTAAGTATCAGATCGAAAATATGTTATATCCATGTCGTTAGCACAATTAGCACCTTAGGGGTCGGTCCATTTATGCAGATATTAATACAATTAAACAGCATATCAACAGTTTGATGAGGTTAGTGGTTGACCTGGTTTGGGTTTATCAGCTTAAATCCGCTACCAGGTTCATAAAAGACAACTCTTTTTGTTGTGTAGATAATTCTAAAAGGAGTAAACTTGAATTCCTTTAGTTATTTGTTTGTTTGCTTTTTTAATGTCAAAACATAATTCCTGTCCAATATCTGTTATAGTTCAATTCTACAACTCCATCACATTTTCCACACTAAATAATCTGTCTTTTTGTCATAAAAATTGGCTATAGATAAAAAAAAAATATTTTAATTGATGCCAGAAATGGTACTTGCATAACTGCAGCTTCAAACGATTATAAAAACGTGAAGTAATAATTTGATCATTAATATTCATTAACCATTGCACAGTTAGCGTGCCGTATCGTTAACCACAGTTTCCGAATTCGTCAGCTTCACTGTAGCAATAATAAGGTACAAGCGTATTATTGAAGACTGAATTAAAAAGACTAGTTTGCGTATGACGTCCTGTCAACCAGACCAAAATGCCTTACTGCGAAGGTCAGCAAATTATCACGTCGCGCCTTTGCTCTGAAGTCAGTCGCAACCTAGTATTTTTAATTCGGTATTCAATTATAGTATGATGCTAGATGTTGTGATGTTGTGATTGCTTTCATATTTGCCAATTGAATATATGAATACAAAAACCACCCAAGTCCATACGTTGTCCAAATTGAGTTAAGCATGGGAAATTGTTACTATACATAGGCCTGTCATATGTATGGAAGAACAACTCAAATTCATCATCTGTGTCTATTGAGCATGTGAGAACTAGCATGTATGAAAGAACCACCCAATTCCGTGATTTGAGTCTTGTAAAACATTGATTGAAATCCAGTATGTATAAAAGTCCACTTGTAACACATTCATTGCTAGAGAGTGACTTTTGAAAAAAAAATGGGTTTAATAAAGGAACGTGTGTGGTTTATATTACATGGCAGAATGCTTATCAACATTATACATACCTGTATGCTTTATTTTGTATTATCTTACTAGTGGTAATCTCATTCCAACGTTGTTGTCTTATTATATGATTAAAAAAACCACCCAAGTCCAAAATTTAAAATGAATCCTACAAAGTCCCTGAAATGCTAATCGTCATACTTTATACAGTTTTATCCACTCATCTGCACTCAAAACTTACCATATTGACCAGGTAAATCTATCTTAAGGAATTAAAATGATACACAGGTTTTTCTATAAAAATCACTTCCCATGGAATTGTGTGGGTTTTGTTTTAATGTATTCAATTGATAGCATCATTAGCACATTAAATTATATTTTTAGCCACAAATGCAGAAAAACTGAATTTTTACCTATTAATGTTTAGGGAATCTGCTTTTGAAAATCACCGATAACCAATGTGTAAATGTCTGCCAAACACCAACTAGTCTGCAGGACAGGATGCTCCTAAAAGTAACCTTTCAGGCCTGGAGGTAACCTGTCTATATATTTTATGTATAACTGTGGTTTGATGTATCGATACTCGAACGCTCTCTGAGTGCCTAGTTTTCAGTAGGCAATATTTTCCAAGGTGGGCAAATTTGCCAAATCGTACAGCTAATCCGCTACCCAAAACAAACGACTTTACCAGGAACGTGTGCGCGCAAAAATGTGCGATTCTAATGCTGAAATGGGTCAAAATAATACCATCAAGGATAAACTCTGCTATACCTATCTCCTAGGTTTAGTATTATGTATAAAGTTGACACTGCACTAGACCTTACCTTCAATATTGTAACAGCCGAAGTACAGGAATACAGCCCATCCAAGAAGGTTAAGAAACGTAATAGTAGTGGCCATGCTTAATCTGGAAAATTAGAAAATATATCATGTTGATTTTGCTGTTGCTTTTTCAAACCTGATTGTATTTGCAATGTATGCACAATTTTTACGTGGTAATTTTGAATTAATAAATTTGACAAATTTATTAATTCCATAGAGTACCGTGATCATATTGCCAAGATAATAAGTGGTTTTCTTTAAATTGACCTCATTTTTTCGGCTTACAATGGATTTATCCTTCCTGGCAGTTATTATTAATATTTGACAGAATTCGTACATTATGTCTTTAATAATAATTTGGCCATAAAAACTGCCTGTGTTTAAAATCACTCACTCCATAATTGTGTATGCCCCACTTATAATATGTAGCCAAAATAGATAGCAGCTTGAAATGACGCGTTATTTGTTAACATTATCATAGTCTTGAGTATTTTAGTAGGTAATCCTGAATGTGGCTAGTCAACAGTGCGATATCATAATATTTAATGAGGTTTTTATTCAGTCGCAAACAGAGTAGAAGAAATAAGGAGGGAAAAAGAAAATACTTCTTATTTTCTATATAATGAGGAGGACGAGTAGAAACAGGACAAAATTTGAATTATTTGCAGTGATTTGAACATATAACCGTCTGTGATTTTCTTAATATAATGGTTTATCTAAAGCATATTGTTTAAATCAACCCTCATGCAACCTAGTAGAAGTTGTACCACCCTGATACTAAAACGCTCGCTTTTACACTCAAATGACTTCATCTAATCGTAGATCCACCTTCCGTGGGTAAGACTGACCAACAGACATCGTGGTGAGGGTGGATTGGTCAAACACCGGCTTTTTAAGTAAATTTTATGATAATCATTATAATTTGTGCTCTGGCGAAATTAATCTAAAGAATTTGGAAATTAAAACCTAGTAGTATTAAAATGGTCATAATCCTTTCATATTTAACGAAAAATACGTTGAAAAGCACATGTCCGTGGATTTTTTCGTTTGTTTGTTTGTTTTTAATCTGTGTTTTGTACATAGCTAGAATTTCCAAATTTTTGCCACGCCGTGGACACATTATGACACGTGGGAAATGTTTGTACTTATTTTGGTATCACTGAATAGAAGATTAGTTATACATTTATACCACAAAATAGATAATGTGTAATATCGAAAAATAGAGTAGGGTTGCAACAACCCCAATCTTAGTTTGTGCAACAAAATTTACCTCAGTAAAATGAGGGTTATTACATTAAATTACTTACCGAACATCGGACTGCAACAGAGCAGGGTAGATTTTTTGACTTGTGGAATAAAGCTCTCGCTACATATCGTATAGATACCTTGCTAATATCCAAAAAGAATTGAACCAGCAATTTGGAAGCCAATAAATTGGCCATCCTAAATTATAATGGTTTAGCCAAAGCATTGTGAGGCTGATGATGTCTATGTAGTTAACACAATTGATATTACGCACAGGAGTGATTCATGGATCAGTCCCGTGTCGACTTGCATTAACCGTTGCCTCAATGGGTTACCTGATGCAACCAGCTGGTGGTAAATCTGTAGTACATTAATAGTTATGTAGTTAAACAACGACCTCTATAACTGACACCTTGTGGACTTACCTGTAACTACCAGTGGCGCAGTACTATTTTGACAATGACACGAACACTGGGAAGAGAGGAAGCAAACAGAACAATGATTACCAAATTATTACATTCGCACACAAGGCAATCTAGTCATAAAATTTGTGTAAATCCTGGCAAATTTACTAAATAAAATACTGATCGTAAGTTTTACAATTGCTGTGCTCATTGGTCAATTACCAAGTATATTTTTAATGGGAGAGCGAGTTGGCGCAGCGGTTGTTCCCTCGCCTTTCACCGCCATTGTTCTGATATTATCGAATTTAATGGAGTTTGAGATTTTATTTACTGAACCTAAATACCAATAAGTGTTGATCTGAACTGAAATGCACTTGTAACGTACCACTTTTGAATGTGGGAGTAACTTTCGAAAAAATGGCTCTTAAAAGTGGTTGTAATCAGAAAGTTTGAATGGCCCCCTGGGGGAAATGTTATAAGCTTACTGCACACAAATAAATAGCGTGAGTTCATTAGACACCCAAGATTCCGCGCAGTCTAGTTGATTTTGTAGCGTAGGTTTATAACATTTGACGCCAGTGGGGGACATTCAAACTTTCTGAGTAGGTACCACTCTCAAGAGCGATATCTTATGTTCATCCTATTTTAAAAAAATTAGTACATTGCAATTGCATTTCAGTTCTGACGAATGCCAATTGCAGACGAAGTTTAGGAAATATCACCTCAAACCCTAATGAACTTGATAATAACAGAACAAAGTCCGAACACGGTTGTTTGATGTATATAGAATTAGCTTCATTACTAACTAAATGTAAACTATAGATGGTGCTATTTATTCTAAATCATATTTCTTTATTTGCAAGGGGTAGGTGATTAATACTGACATTAAAACAACTGGAATAGGTGAAACAAGCAACAAGGAAATTTTATGAACATATTTTATCATGCAATAAAAGGAGTTATTTGTATTAAAAGCTTGAAAGTGTAATTTCCAGTAACTAAATAGCGCCACCAATTTTGTCATTAATATATACATTTTATATCCGAAAAAGCTATAAAAAATGCTATAAAAGTGAATAATTTTGTAAAAGAGAGGAAATTAAAGTTGAGAATGACTCAAAAGCATCTGTATACATTAGCATAATATCACATTTAGCTGCTTAAGCCTAAAATTTGGTTGTACATGATGCTTTGTTTGAAAAAGCATAAATGATCCCATCAAACAACCGTGCGAAATAATTGTGTCCCCACATACTCAAATCCTACCTCCTTAAATCCGCCATTTTAGGCAAATGCAGTACATTATGAGCACTATAATGTAAACTCATGGAAATCCCCGTAATTTTTTTGTCGAAGACCCCCCCCCACCTGGGGAAATTACCCTTAAAAGAGCGCACCATTGCTTTAATACCATTTGGTATTCAAAAATCAATTATATCCTAAAAGCTCCTAAACTAGCCCGATCCTTGTTATATCTACAAACGAAGTGGTGTTTACAGAAAATAATAAATTTAACTGGACAAACGTACACAGCTATAAAGTAGTGTCATGAATTTAGGCCTAAAATGTAGTAGTAGAATGTGTACTTTTGTTGTACCATTTACCGTTTTCCTAACACTTTTGAAAATTGCGGGCAATTCATTTTTTATTTTAAAAAAGTATTAGATTAGTTATTTATAAAGTGTTTCATGATGAAGAGGCATTATATATTTATATAATTATGCGCATGACCGTATCTTCTTTTTTTCAGGTAGGTCAATAACCTACAATTAAGAAGCAATTCTACTCCTTGGATAAGTTTATCAGTCCAATTATTTACTCACGTTTTACACGTTTCATCTTCCGATCAGAAAACTTCATCAGTAAAGCGATGTACCAGCAACACTCCTACTCTCAACTCCAGAGTGTACCGACGGATATGAAGATATAACCAATTGTGGATTATACTGGATCGATCGCGTATCAAACATCAAAAGCGTTAGCGGAGATCTTGTCCCCAGTGGGCAAGTGGCCTACGGAGAAGTCTAGCTTCATCTTAGTATTTCATTACACGTTTTCATTTACATTTACATTGATTGTGTATCATTCTCGTAAATGTGCAAGCAAGGATATAAGAACTGGTAAACTTATAACATATTTGTATTATACCCCTGGTGGGTTTTTTGGAGCAAAATAAACTATAAGCTATTTGGTGGCTTATTTGCACGTTTAAGTGCACGGCGAGGACACATATTACAGGGTTGTAGCACACCCTCTTTCTAATAAGATGAGCTTTTAATCCAGTATTTTTCACAATCTCAAATCCGTGATGGGGTAAGACTGTAAGTAATACTTCACTAAGTAATTAATACTTGTTTTTAACATTTATACAAGATTATAAACTACGTTGTCAAAGGCAGTAAGGGAAGTATAAGGTATAACCTATTGCTATATAAAGGTGGGTAACTTGATTGGCATCCTCCCCTCCCCCCATCAAAATGCAGATTAGTACATTGCAATTGCATTTCAGTTCTGACGAATGCCAATTGCAGACGAAGTTTAGGAAATATCACCTCAAACCCTAATGAACTTGATAATAACAGAACAAAGTCCGAACACGGTTGTTTGATGTATATAGAATTAGCTTCATTACTAACTAAATGTAAACTATAGATGGTGCTATTTATTCTAAATCATATTTCTTTATTTGCAAGGGGTAGGTGATTAATACTGACATTAAAACAACTGGAATAGGTGAAACAAGCAACAAGGAAATTTTATGAACATATTTTATCATGCAATAAAAGAAGTTATTTGTATTAAAAGCTTGAAAGTGTAATTTCCAGTAACTAAATAGCGCCACCAATTTTGTCATTAATATATACATTTTATATCCGAAAAAGCTATAAAAAATGCTATAAAAGTGAATAATTTTGTAAAAGAGAGGAAATTAAAGTTGAGAATGACTCAAAAGCATCTGTATACATTAGCATAATATCACATTTAGCTGCTTAAGCCTAAAATTTGGTTGTACATGATGCTTTGTTTGAAAAAGCATAAATGATCCCATCAAACAATCGTGCGAAATAATTGTGTCCCCACATACTCAAATCCTACCTCCTTAAATCCGCCATTTTAGGCAAATGCAGTACATTATGAGCACTATAATGTAAACTCATGGAAATCCCCGTAATTTGTTGTCGAAGACCCCCCACCTGGGGAAATTACCCTTAAAAGAGCGCACCATTGCTTTAATACCATTTGGTATTCAAAAATCAATTATCCTAAAAGCTCCTAAACTAGCCCGATCCTTGTTATATCTACAAACGAAGTGGTGTTTACAGAAAATAATAAATTTAACTGGACAAACGTACACAGCTATAAAGTAGTGTCATGAATTTAGGCCTAAAATGTAGTAGTAGAATTTGTACTTTTGTTGTACCATTTACCGTTTTCCTAACACTTTTGAAAATTGCGGGCAATTCATTTTTTATTTCAAAAAAGTATTAGATTGGTTATTTATAAAGTGTTTCATGATGAAGAGGCATTATATATTTATATAATTATGCGCATGACCGTATCTTCTTTTTTTCAGGTAGGTCAATAACCTACAATTAAGAAGCAATTCTACTCCTTGGATAAGTTTATCAGTCCAATTATTTACTCACGTTTTACACGTTTCATCTTCCGATCAGAAAACTTCATCAGTAAAGCGATGTACCAGCAACACTCCTACTCTCAACTCCAGAGTGTACCGACGGATATGAAGATATAACCAATTGTGGATTATACTGGATCGATCGCGTATCAAACATCAAAAGCGTTAGCGGAGATCTTGTCCCCAGTGGGCAAGTGGCCTACGGAGAAGTCTAGCTTCATCTTAGTATTTCATTACACGTTTTCATTTACATTTACATTGATTGTGTATCATTCTCGTAAATGTGCAAGCAAGGATATAAGAACTGGTAAACTTATAACATATTTGTATTATACCCCTGGTGGGGTTTTTGGAGCAAAATAAACTATAAGCTATTTGGTGGCTTATTTGCACGTTTAAGTGCACGGCGAGGACACATATTACAGGGTTGTAGCCCACCCTCTTTCTAATAAGATGAGCTTTTAATCCAGTATTTTTCACAATCTCAAATCCGTGATGGGGTAAGACTGTAAGTAATACTTCACTAAGTAATTAATACTTGTTTTTAACATTTATACAAGATTATAAACTACGTTGTCAAAGGCAGTAAGGGAAGTATAAGGTATAACCTATTGCTATATAAAGGTGGGTAACTTGATTGCCAATAGAAATGTAATTTAAATTCATGTGAATGGACCAAAAGGCTTCTCTTTCAGATGTTGTGATAAAGAAAATATAATTGAATAAAATTCACAATTCATTCTTTCACAATTGGCAGCCAATTTTAATGATTGTATTAAAGATACTACACCATATTGCAATGTCATTTGAATGAAACAATGTATTCAATTTACGTTTTGCAATTGACAGCCAACATTAAAGTGAAGTTACATAATTGAGGTAGCTGTGAATGTTCTAGTATTCAATTTACGTTTAGAAATTGGAAGCCAACATTAAAAATTTACTGTATTATGAAGATGGAATACAACATCGCCTGAATGAAGTAACCAAATTGAGGTAGCTGTGAATAATCAAAGGAGATAATGAAATCATGTTTCAAATTGTGTGAATACTTATTGTACTTTCGATAGTCTGCTTCGCCTATATAAACACATTTATTTTAGGTGTGTCTTGCATTTTTCCTTTACTCGTTAGAAGAGTCAATATATTCCTAATTGATGCTTATATTGCACATTCTAGGTAAAGGGAAGTCATCTAGAACATCGGTCTTAAACTATAATATCATGTATGTTGTACAAACGTAAATGGATGTCAGCATTCTGCAGGAAAATTTATGTGCAACTCGGACCCAGCAAAACCATATTATAAAGTCAACTTACCATGCCTACCAGCGAAGAATAACAGAGAAAAAAACAAGAGGCAACTAATTAAGACAAAAACGTAAACGTTTCGGCTTAGCCATCTTTTAACTCTTAGCGGTTTGCTCCGATTAATTTCGTACGGAATCAATGATTAGTGTTACCCATGAAGTATTTAACGCTGGGTAGACTTGGGACCACTTGTGAATTGTGGGCTCATCAGCTTCAACAGTTAATTAAATTATGTGTAGACAACTGATGATTACAATATACTGCCTTTATGTAATCTAATGTACATTTGTACAGCTATCTATCTTTAATACCTTATAAGAACACGATTCGATACCATTCTAATCTTATTTGTATTCGCATTTTTCGACATTATCCAAAAAAAAGATGAACCACGACAATTTACCCAGTGACTGCAACATTAACAACACATGGAACCTTTCTCAATACAGCGAAGAAGCACAGGAAATGCTATGGTCTCGAACCGAAGATATTCTTTTTCCCATCGGTCTTCCGGTCATTTTCTGCGTTGGCGTTGTAGGCAATCTCAGCTTTTTGTTTGCTATACTCCGCGTCCCGGCAATGCGCACTGTAACGAATGCGTACCTGGCAAACGTCACTGCGGCCGATCTCTGGTTCTTAACTTGGACCTTTTGCGTGTACTTGCCGATTTACTATCACAGTCCTGTGCGTAATACTGTTCCATGGACTTCTTATATTGTTTGTGGGATCTCGTTTGGACTTTCCTACCTCGGTTCTGCTGCGTCTATTATGCTGATTACTATCGTCACCGCGGAGAGGTATTTCGCGATTTGCAGACCATTTCAACACCGCATGATAGCCGGTAAAAAGCACACGCTTCAAATGATCTCTTTTGCATGGAGTACAGCAGTTGTTTTATTTATCATAACGTTACCAAGTTGGTCTAGTATAGTCATGAGATGTATAATTTGGCCAGATACCGAAACATATCGTGATTTTCCGACACAGATCTGGAAATGTAACTCCGGGAACTCCCCTGGCTCCCCAGATTTCAAGGTATTTGTCATTGGCGAAACGATCGGGGCGCTTCTCTTCTTCATTGCTGCACCAGTGAACATATCCATGTATGGAAGTATCATATACACTTTGAGTAAACGAACACAAACATTTGCGGACAAACAGAAAACAGAGCTCGCTACGCGTACTCGAAATCAGGTAGCGAGAATGCTTATCGTAAACGGGTCAGTGTTTCTCTTGTGTCTAGCTCCGTATCGAATAATTAGCATTCATTATTTCGCGTTGTTGGTAACAGGGCATGGTATTTTAAGTTCATACAGTTACGGTATCATTATTTTGACAAGTCGGTTGTTGGTTTTATTCAACTCATGCTGCAATCCGTTTATATATTATGCAACAAGTTCGTTTTACCGTAAAGCGTTTATGAAAGCGTTTTGTGGGAAAATATCAGATCCGGGTGGATCTTCGAGCGCGTCGAGCATTTCTGGGCGAAGTAAGGAAACAAACGTTGCGTGATCACTCCTCGTCGATCAACTTGAGTGGGGGTTGTAACGCACTTCCCTTACAGAATTTTCTCCAAGTTTTAACGCCACAATTAACCACCAAACGACTTGGAATATTTCCCAGCTTACACACTACGTTTTCACGACATTCGCTGACGTTGGACTTCGGTTGTCATTTACGTTGTAAACACGTAAATCTGTGAACTCGTATTCGTGTAGTGACAACGTTATTTTCGACGTTGATATAACATCATTATGACGTTGTAATGACGTTGTTTCGACGTTGATGCAATGTTTGACCAGACCTGGTGACAACGTTTGAATAATTCTTTCAGAAAACGTTACACAAATACGTATCTGAAAAATAGTTTAGATGTTGACACCATGAAATGTCAATTCTTCCATTCCAAGGAGATTGTTGTCCAGCAAAAATGTCTCCATCGTGTCGTCTGACGATCGCCTTTAGGCATGATACTCAAAGTAACTACTTCTATTCCAATAGTTCTAAACTTTGAATTTTTATTTATCCTTTTTGGGATTGAGCAACATTGTTGCCGGATGTTAACGTGGCTGTGTACTCTAGACATTGTTTCTTTCGCGAAATTGAGCTTTTTTGAAATGTGTGTACTTTGTTATGATCACGTTGTCTCGAAGTATAAAGCACGTGATTAAAAAGTGGTTTAAAAGTCATAAACTGACCCAGATACAACGTCATCTACAGACATCGTTAGTACACAAATTTATGACGTTGTTTCGACGTATAAAGTACGTTATTACAACGCCGTATAAATGTCATGGTCTGACCCCGATACAACGTAATCTACGGACGTCGTAATAACGTTAATTTGTGAACTCGTATTCGTGTTGTGATTTTCGGACGTTGATATAACGTCATAGTAACGTTGTTTCGACGTTCACAACTCGACGTCGAAACAACGCCATAATGACGTTACATTAACGTTGGGGAATAACGTTGTCACAACACAAATACGAGTTCACAGATTTAGGTACTTACAACGTCCATATATTACGTGTGTACGACTTAGTGTAACTTTTAGACAACGTTGTAACAACGAAAAATTGTTAGCTTTGTACTCATTTTAGCAAAATATTCTAAGGAGTTTTGACTGCGAACATTTGGTGAAAATTGCATATTCTTATGATTGTTTTTAGCCAATATCGATTTGGGTCTGGATTTTGATTGCAAAATGGATTTTCTATATTTTTGAGGGCGTACTCACATAATGACATATTAGAGACCTTGCGAAATGAAGTTACTTTAACTTTAACGTCTAGAGGATTATAGAGGATTATGTATTCAAAACCACCTTAACGTTCGGGAATAACGTTGTCACAACACAAATACGAGTTCACAGATTTACGTACTTACAACGTCCATATATTACGTGTGTACGCCTTTATGTAACTTTTAGACAACGTTGTAACAACAAAAAATTGTTAGCTGGGTTATGGGACCATCCTTTGTACTCATTTTAGCTAGAAAAAAATTGACCTATCACCTTGTCTGGGGTAAGGGCGGCCCTCGGCCAAAGATGGTAAGATGGAAGGGGTGCAAACTCAGCATAACTAGTGTTGCTCTTATCAAAATATTCTAAGGAGTTTTGACTGCGAACATTTGGTGAAAATTGCATATTCTTATGATTGTTTTTAGCCAATATCGATTTGGGTCTGCATATTGATTGCAAAATAGAATTTCTATATTTTTTGAGGGCGTACTCACATAATGACATAATGAAGACTGCTGGTACTTATTTTGGTATAGAGGAGACTGCCAACAACAAGATGTTTGTATCTGCTGTGCAACAAACCATCCCCTACTCCGATGGACATGTTACATACAATTCCTACGGTAGACGAGGGATTTAACCGCCTGAGCACTACCTGCCGATCTAACATTGCCTCTGATTGGTCAATTACATGATATCTTCGTTTTAATCACCAATCAGAATGGAGTTTTGCAAATAATTCACCCCCATTTTTGCGTGGTGAAATTAGTCTAATAATGTTGCTGATTGGTCCAATTGATAATGAAAACTCAATTTTTTTAACAATAGGCAGGTAGTTATTAAAGGAAATCTGTACCATAAACTAATCAATGGCTAATATAGTTATATACCCCTAAATACATACCAGACGGTCTATATGAATTTCGGAATATTCCTAACAAAGAAAAGGCACTTTTAATCCTTCGTTACTGCGATTCATGGACGCCGCCATGATAGCTGCTTCTGCCACAAGCAGTAGCGTAACCTTTCACACAGACCCACGGCGAGCGTATGTTGCTATGGCATTCGCGACCCCACAGCGAAATTTGGTTTTTAGTGATTTGTTTACGTTTCGTTCTCAAAAAACATTGTTGATCATAAATATTACTTAAAATACATTTTTATGTTCTTCTGTAGTTTTATGGGTAAAAATTGTCGCGTTTTTTTTTTTTTTTGAACGAATGTTGAATCTGAACTTTGGTAGTATTCGCTTCGTGTCACCAAAGTTCACGAGCGCGAGTGCTGGTGGCACGGATTTCGCTGGTTTCAATATCGGGGTACCGTTACAGCGTAATAAAAAATACATCCGTCGTAAGGAATTAAGAATTTCTCCTTTATTTGTACGTATATAAGCTTGGGACTTTTACTGTTTGTCGTTTTTATTATTACTGCAACTATATAGCCATTGATTAGTTTATGGTACAGATTTCCTTTAACTATAACTATAATGCAACTTATCACTACCAATTCATTTGCAATGCATATGCAAACAAATCCAGGGTAAATACGTGTCTCGCACGTTACCAAAAAATAGACCTGCAAAATGATCAGTCATCATGGTAAAATAAAGTATAAGTGATAGTTTATACAATCTCTAGAATATGTTTTCAATTTCTTATGTGTTCTATTAAATTACGAATTTATGTATTCTACTAAAATATTAGGATATTTATGGGGATATTTTTTATTACTTTGCTAGATTTTCAATTATGAATTACCTATTTCTTTTATATTCTTTTAACAATAGCTGTATATCGAGGGGGCTCATAAAAAATTATCCCCGGGTGGGGGATAACTACCAGAGATACCTCACTTGCTCACGAGGAATACCAACATGTCTGAAAATGTGTGTTAACAAGTCTGGCCTAAGCAAATTGCCAATCTCAGATTTCTTACTAACAAAATCCAACATGTGGCGTCCAACTCCAGGAACTAGACGTTCATCAGGTTGTGGTGCAACCTGAGCAGGTAGACCACGACGATAGCCTCTCGTAAGGTTAGATACAATTGACATGCGCACTTTGTTTCTGTCGATTCTTGCACCGGGTCTGAGGCTCTTCAAGATTATCATTGTATTTGTGAAAGTGACTTCCAATAATCCAAAAAGAATCTTCTTCCACCACTTGACGCTTTTGTGGTTTAGCAGGCTGTACCACATCTGTTGATCTGCCCAGTCTACACCTCTCATGAATTTGGTGTACATCTCTATCATCTTGGGTTTGTCGCGCTCTTGCCATCCTGTGTCCGAAGCCCTGCACCGCGTTCTTTTTTCCAAAGTTTCATCCGAGTGCACACTGCTGACAACAGTTACCATGCTCCTGTCCTTCCACGTGGTAAATAACAATTTTCCATCGCGGTGGAAAACAGGGGGATCTTCCTTTCTCGGATTCGCTCTCTTGATCACCTCTGGCGTTCCAAATCGATTCCTCCTAAGCGTACCACATGCACCCGTATCGCGGTCAGCCAAGTCGTGAAACAATGTAGGACTTGAGAACAGGTTGTCCATAAACACATGGTGTCCCTTATCTACGATGTCACCGGCTTCTAATAAGTCCATCACAGTCCAGTGAATTTGACCGCGATGATCATTCTGCAGAGTTCTTGGATCTGGTGTTGCTGTTTTCCCTGTGTAAACCTGCCATTGAGACACATACCCAGTTCTTGCTTCTGCAATTGACCAAACTGTCAAGCCCCATTTGTGTCGTTTAGCAGGGTTGTATTGTTTGAAACCGATTGTTCATTTAAAGCCAAGCACAGTCTCATCTATCGACACTTCTCTTTCCATCTGGTACGCAGACTGCCATGCATCAATAAAAAGGTCAATGATTTCACGTATCTTGTAGAGTCTGTCGTAATTTGCGGCACCGCGAGCAGGCATGTTCTCATTGTCTGCACAATGCAAAATGACAAAATCATCAGGAATTTGTCACGGGCCATAACCTCGGTAGTTCCTAAGTTCATCATCCAAGCCGAATTCCAATACATATCAAGTTCAAGTTCAAGTTCAAGTTTATTTCACCATCATATTATATACAATAACAAAATATTCAAGAAAAGGATGGTAGGACAATCACAAGAGCAAAGCTCGTAAGACATGATTGCCCTCGGTGCAAAAACAAAAGACGCCTACAGACAACAGACAAGGACGGGGTGAAAAACGGCAGACTGACAGGACTAGTGCAGACAGACAATGACGTTGGCAATGGCAATAGCATATAAACAAAAGTCAATTGAAAAAAAAAAATGCATTAACTTTATACAGTACAAAATAGAATGTTATGATACAGGGCATTTATGAAGCAATAAATTTATGAGTATAAAGAAATCAGATAATCTTTATAGCTGCGTTTGAATGAATTGGGAGACAAGGCGATTTTGATATCATCGGGGATAGAATTCCAGAGCAATGGGCCCTGCCTTCTAATGGTATTTCTGGCCAAATCATAATTGAATATTGTAGGGCGAAACAAATTGGATGAGCGTGTTGAATAAGTGTGGATGGCCATATTTTTAACAAAATAATTGGCAAAATTACAAGGCATGTTGTTAATACTGAAATTATACATAAATAAAGCTTTGATAAGTTTATGAATATCAAAAATATTCAAAGTATTTAACTGTCCAAATAAAGGTGATGTATGGGCCAGCCAGCTAGAATTGGTACATAACCTGATCATTCTCTTTTGTTTCACATAGATAGAATTCAAATTACAATTGTTAGGATCTGCCCAAATTATATTACAGTAGTGTAGATGAGGTAGAACTAATGTATTGTACAAGGTAAATAACGTATCACACGAAAGAATGTGCTTTAGACGAAATAATATTCCACTATATCTTGAAACAATATTGGTAACATAAGAGGTATGATCATACCATGTCAGAGATTCATCAAGAATAACACCCAAAAATTTAGTACGAGTTACTTTAATAAGTTCATTGCCATCTATAAATATATGAGTATTGTGGTATGTGCGATTGCTATGACGGTTTTAAACATAATATAATTCGTTTTTGAACATTAAGGGACAACTTATTGGCTTTGAACCATACAGAAATATTAGTTAATTGATTATTAACAGAACAAATAAGTTCATCAAGGTTCGGATTGGACATAATAGCATTTTTATCATCTGCATAAATAAAAAAGGACAAATCTTTCGAAAAATAAACAATATCATTAAGGAAAATAATAAAAAGAAGGGGACCCAATACAGAACCTTGGGGAACACCACATTGAACTGTACTTAAAGAAGATTTACAATTATTAAACACAACAAATTGTTTTCTGTTGGTAAGATAGCTCCTGAACCACTCCAAAGCCTTTCCACGTACTCCATAATGGTGAAGTTTCTCAATGAGAATATCATGATTGATCGTATCGAAAGCCTTGGAGAGGTCCAGGAATATACCCAAAGTATGGTGACCTTTATCAAGGTTAGAAACTATCATATTGTAGGCCTCTAAAACAGCCATGTAGGATGAATAATTTGTCCTAAAACCAAATTGACTTTGATGAAGTAATGAATAAAATGTAAGAAAATTATAAAGTCTCTTGTGAATAATGCGCTCAAATATTTTTGAAAACACAGGAAGGATTGAAATTGGGCGATAATTGTTACATAAATGGGAGTCGCCAGCTTTAAAAATAGGAACAACTTTAGCGTGCTTAAGCTCATCTGGAAAAATTCCATTAGAAATAGACAAATTAAATATGTGAACCAACGGAGAAGCAATCAGATGTTTAACATGTTTTACAATATCAGGTCTAATTTCATCATATCCAGGACTTGCACCAGATCTAAGAGAAGCACATGTTTTGATAACTTCATTCGTGTCCGTTGGTGTAAGAAAAAGTGAATTCTGGGGAGAAGGAATATTATTCAAAAAGTGATCAAAAGAAACATGTGTAGGAGGAATATTTTTAGCTAATTTAGGACCAATGTTGGTGAAGAAATCATTAAAGCCATTTGCAATCATTTCAGGATTAGTTGTTGGTGTGCCATTTATATCAAAACAATCTGGAAGAGGTTGCTTACGCTTCCTTCCTAAAATATCATTAAGGATTTTCCAGGTTTGTTTGAGATTGTGCTTTTGTTCACTGAGCAAATTACAATAATTCATTTTTTTAGAATTACGAATCAGACTGGTAAGAGTATTTCTATAATTTACTAGTAAACGCTTATTGGCATCTGTTGGAGAAGATTTAAATTTGCGGTACAGCTTATCCTTACGATTGATGGATGTTAAAATAGCAGTTGTAATCCATGGTTTATGAGGAATACGCTTATAACTTAAATTCACACGTTTAGCCTTAACGGGAAAACAACGATTATATAATACAGACAGTTTATCAATAAATAACTTATACGCTTGGCTAACAGATTCCTCATTAAGAACATGATTCAAATTAGTTAATTGAAGGTGATTTGTAAATGAATGAATGTTCCGTTGAGTAAATGAACGACCATGTGTGGATCCAACAAAATTATATTTCAATGAAATAGAATCAGTAAATTGAAAAATAGGGTAATGATCCGTGATGTCAGACACACATATACCAGACTTAATTTTCTTATCAAAAACATTAGTGAAAATATTATCAAGAAGTGTGGCAGAATGTGACGTTATCCTGGTGGGGCGATCTATAAGTGGAAACATATTATGATCAAAGAAATTTGTAAGGAAATTCTGAATTTTAAATCATTCTCGTGCTGTAAAAGGTCTAAGTTAAAATCACCTGAAATATAGCAATGCTTGTTTTCATTTGCAATAACATCAAGACAACGGTTTAAATCAGAATTAAATGAATCAACGTCAGTTTTGTGAGCACGATAAACATTACCAATAATTATATTCTTACACTTTGAATTCATAATTTCAACGAAGATAGACTCAGAATGATCAATAACATTAACAGAAGAGTCATGCTGAATTAGATCAAGATCCTTTCTTAATTTAAAAGAAAGCGAATTATGAATGTACAAAGCAGCACCACCACTTTTCCTGTTCTTCCGTGGTACACTAATTAAATTATAATTGGTAATATCGATTAAATTAGATTGATCCTCCTTAAACCAAGTTTCTGACATTGCAATTACAGAAAAGTGTGTTTCAAATTTGATAAGAAAATTTCAATGTTGTCACGGTTTTTGTTAAAACTACGAGAATTTAAATGTAAAATTGAAAAATTGTCACTGAACGATACATCAATATCAAGTAAATTATCAAAGTAGTAGTTACAGGAGTTAACACAATTGGGTTTAAACAGATTCTTTGGCATAGCATTATCAACAATATCATCATACAAGAAAGGATTCAATTTTAGACTCAGCAGCTTATTATATTCAATGGAGTTATTGAAATAAAAAAAAGATTAAATTTAAATTCATTATCATCAAGGATGTGATTGAATGGAAATAAAGTACCAGTACAACTAAAACACATCCAGTTATCATCATCAATATTGCCATAAACACATTTTTTATGATATAAATTATTACAGTATTTACAAGTTAACATTATACGATCATGTGCAATGTTCTTCAAAAAGTTTTACAATTTGCCATGAAGATCCAACGTCAAACACACACAACAACAACAACAAAAACACACACACACAAAAAAAAAAGGTTACACTAAACACTGACGTTTAAAGTAGGTGATGAAAACAAATTAGGGGCCAAAAAGCATATAGGACAGAATCATACGAGCACGGAAAACCACCAGGTAACTGATAAATAGGCCTATACCATAAATAAAGGCTAATGCATAAACAAATACAAATCAATAATAGATACAGAAATAATAATATACGGGATTTTTATTTAAAAAGAAAAAAAAAAGATCACAACGATTGGAAACTTAGTACTAAATATGACTTGAAAATACACAAACAAAAAGGGGAAAATTGATCACGACATTCCAGCAATCAAGGTGAAAATAGCAGGTAAGTAAGCAAATGGCGAAGATAATGGAAAGATAAACATGTTCAATCACCCGCCAATGAACACAATGATTCAGAAAATGTCATGGACAGTTAAATTTAAAACAAGATAAAGTAAATGACAAGAAATAAATCAAGTAAATAAGTAATTAAACAATTAAAGAAAATGCATATGAATAAATATATTTAAAAAAAACGAGGAAAAAAAATCAAAAGGAAAGACAACATTATGGAAAACATAGTAAAAGATGAACCCTCAATCAAGTAGCTCTGATAAAACAGGTGCACTCAAGGATGACATCAATGGCTATAATGAGGAATACAAAGAGAACCAGGCTGAGCACAGAGACCAGGAACAAGAAAAAAATGCAGCCATCATTCAAACCAAACCATCCGTGAAAATTGGGTCATCTGATACAGACAGTTCACACTACAAACAATAATAAACAAATACAGAGTGCATGCACGGAAGGTCACCAGCCCTAATCATCCCCCACACACGCCCCAGAAGACACATGTAGTACAAAAAGAATTAAGTTGATCCCCGGAATTGATCACAACGGGGAAAACAGGTGATTGGGAATACACTCCCTGCATATCAGCATGTCCACCGGAGCGCGTCCGGAGGACGACCCGAACCAATGACCCTTCGTGCAGTGCCCAATAGTACAAACCATATAACTAACAACATTTATAAACAAATTATTTAGAACATTATTTATTACTTTAAAATATTATTAATAAATTATTAATAAAACTAAACGAATGCAACATATCAGAAAGAGATATTGTAAAAGTCCAAATCATGATACATACAGATTTTCAATTTCAATTTCATAGCGCAAATGTTCAAACACTTCAAAACGCGATATTATCCAACTAAGTATATATATAGTTCAACCGATCCAGGCATGGAGTAAGGCGAAATTTCATTGTTAATTCACAGCGTAATCGCAAAAATGTTCAGTTTGAAAAAGCGAGTGGTACAAATCCGGCAGCAGCGGGAAGACTGTTTTTGTAAACACAAAGTATATTATACACGAGAAAAAGTTTATTTCATGCTACTCATAAACAGGTAGACTTACATGGCTAGTAGAGTAGAACTAAAAGTTATTACTCCGTTTCATTCCAAACAACATTGTTTACAAATATGAGTACCTTTGTCCCGGTCACTCGGATCTTGGCATCTTTACCTTCTGCTCTAAGTTTCTTGCGAATCGTCATCAGACGCTTTCTCTCCTCCTGCATAGGTGCTGGAAGGTGGGGGACAGCAATTACCCTTTTCCCTTGCAAGCTGATTTCGGCTTCAGTTATTCCATTAAGAACCATCTCACGGTCACGCATCCGAACGAACTTGGCAATGATTGGTTTGCTGTTGTTCGTATGGGCTCTAGTAGGCAGTCGGTGGACATTGGAAAATATGATGTCTTGTTGACTGGGGATTTTGGTTTTGGACAGTACGTCTCTCAAGACATCCTCACTATCCTCTGATTCAGTTGACTGTGGGACATTGAAGAACAGTAAATTAGATTTTTTACTGTATAGTTCCGTTTCAAGTCTACATTTGTTCAATGCATCAATCTTCTCCATCAGTTCTGTTTTAATCTTGGGCACTATTTCTTCTTTCAGCTCCGTTATTTCCTCATCTGCATATTTCAAACCTCTATCAAGTTCCTCCACATCATGTTTTATTGTTTTAATTTCCTTCTGAACATCACACAGCTGACGCGATAAACCATCAAAGCGTGTTTTCATGTCAATGTCCATTTTGGATAGCATTGTGTATAGCTTGACCATATCGATCGATGCAATTGACTGCTCAAGTGTACTCGTGGATGGTGCGTTGTTGTCGGCCATGATGTGCAGCGGGAAGTAATTTATTATAGGATTCAAATTCCAGATGAATATCGTGCAATAAAAGTCATATAAATCCACGTTTTTCCTCACGAATGATCACAAAATGATGCACACAAGTATATAATAGTGAGCTGTATTGACGAACACGCATGCGTTAAGTCATAAGTTGGAAGCTTCACTGTTCCCATGTAAAATACAATGGCCAGGAATGCTCGCATTCACTCGGTCGGACATCCGGGAATATTGTCCCCTTTGCACAAGCGCGCGCATAGTAACCAGGTCGAGAAAGGGGAACTGCACATGCGCTGCACATGCGCACACTGGTTTTACAAGGCTATTACCCCTTTGTGACGTCAGCCCGACCAAGAGAATGTCGGCATCTTCTATAGGTTTCCATCTCCTTGCCCGTGCTCCTGGTGACAGACTGGCTATCCCTCCTTTGCTCTGGAAATACTGATTTGCGTAGCGATTGGTCTCCACAACAAGCAACTGAATTGCTTGTGCTGGTAGTAAATCACTGAACACTTCCCATTCAGTCGCTTCCTCATCATGCAGAAGTGGACCACACCTATAAAAAAAACCAGCAACTCATTAGTAAAGAAGTGGACATCAAGTGTGAGTCAAAATCTTTTTAGTATGAGGCTTAAAAAGTACCTTCATTCTCTGTATGCACATTTGATATTTTTGAATGTTTTCAGATGAGATAATGGAAGTATAGTGAAATGTTGTGTCCACTTTTCAGTGTTTTTCCGCTCCTCTGGAAACTGTATAATTGTGCAAAATACTATTACATACACATCAAATAACCCAGATTATTATATATGGGACATATCGAGAACTTTGAGAGTGCACACTGTCCTCATTTTGGTTCAGTTTGCTACAAAGCAGCACCAATTACTGTGCCCTGTTAATTTTATAGTTTATGGCTTATAATTGACGAAGAAAATGAGACTCATAATATAACATTGTGTACTGATACAAAAAATGGTGTGCACATTGTTGCGTAATGTATGAATGGTCACATGGTGTGCCCTTATGTGAATTGATGTGAGTGCAAGTTGGGACTTCATTGATGTGCAAAGTCATAAAGACCAAACAATTTTTCCCAATTATAAGCCAAACAAACTTATGTATTAGATCAGAGCTATTCGATCCAAAGAGAATCAGTTCAGTTTTGCCTGTGTGCAGAGAGAGATTATTTTCTATAAGCCATTTATTGCAGCTCTCCAAGTTATCACGAAAAACATGACTGATTCTTCCTGGATCTTTGTCGGAATATATCAAAGCACTATCATCAGCATACTGCAACATAATACAATTAATAGAAGTGTCCCCCTCATGGTTCAAGTTAGAAATTCAAATTACCACCTCAAGACTCCTAAAAAAAGTGTGGAATCCCCCTTAAAACTCCCACTCCCCCTGGCGCAAATCCCTTAACAATTTTCTATTTGCCACCAAAGTTTGTCTGCACAATTTGTCCTTGTCAGAAGTTTGTCGAGAAAGTTTTGTCCTGTTCTTAGAGGTCAGTTTATGATATTAAACATGACTGGAGCGTTTTATTACTTCTTCACTAAAATACTGTAAATATGTGGCCGTACGCTACGAGTGAGCCGTAAAGTCGGCAAATTGTATTCTGAGTTACAGTGTAAAATGTGCGTGTAGGTCGTATTCATAGATACCTCAATTGGTGCGACACGTTTCTCATTTTATAGCGTTTAAACCAATCAATAATCCTATTGTTGAAGAGGATAATAATCTAGTCTTTGTTTGCTTTGGTTAAATCCTGTTCAAGTGGTGGGTTAAAAGTATTGTATTTTGTCTAGGTACTTTACGGCTGATTCGTAGTGTCCTGTCACATATGTGTGTATATATATATAAAGCAATAGCAATGTAGCTGATTGTTTCATCACACGGATGCATCGCTCATACTGCAGTTACTGTCCGTTTTCCTATACACAATACACAGTGCTCTCATCATTGACGCGCGACCTTTACAAATAGCGTATGTTAAAAGTATATGCATTTGCCTAGTTAACATCACTGTGTGAAAAATAACCGGCCAATATTTAAAGTATTCTCCAAACTTCTAGCAAATATATTTCTCTATCATGACCTAAACTTACAGCTAGGTTAGATGTTCAGAAATAGTCGCACAAATATGAGTGAGGGCAAGGCTATCTAACTCCCCGTGTTAATTGAATGGAGATTTGACCGAAAATATTGGTAACGGACCGCTCACTTCTGAAGGATGCTACAAAAAACGGTACAGGCTACATTTAAAGTATTCTCTGAAATTCTAGGAAATATAGTTTGTAACATGTCCTAAATTTTTAGCTAATTTAGGTGTTTGGAAGTATTCGTACTTTTGTGTTTTAGGAAGGATATGTAAACGTCAGATAACACCATATATGGAGAAATATGAAGAAATTATTTCCAAACCGTGTTAAGCCAACAATCATTATGTTGCTCATTTTCAAGAATGCTGGTTAACAATACGCAGAGTTTTGTCTCATTTCGTGAACAAAGGTCCACATACCATTGTTACCTTGCGTTTCCTTTATAATCGGTTACCCAACTGAAACTATAATACCAGCTCATTGCGATACCGCACAGATAAAAACAGACACATGTGTACAACCAGAGAAGATCTGATTTAATCAGTTGAGCTGTTTTCAATGAGTGTTATCTTGGTTTAATAGCTTTTAATGGGGTTTAAGTCCTCCAAAGGTCGTGGTGAATTCTACTGTAGACATGAGCGCATCATGTCATTGGGCATCATGATGAAACGCTGACTTTCACGAGCTTCAGGTGTGATAATGGAGTTCAAAATCTTACATTCAGAATTTATGAATTCAATCTCAAATTTAATAGCAAACATGACAATAATGGAGGGAATTTTTAAAGGGATATTTTATTAGAAGAATCGACAGTTTTATTGTTTAGGGAAAACATCAATATTGCTATAGCTTCACTTTTAAACACAATGGTTCTATGGACATGATATAACTCGCATATCGCCGTGTATTGCTAATTAACAAATTTCAAAGCTCGTTTCATATTGACCATTGGATTAACGAAGTACAATGCAGATATTTCCAAGGACATTTTTTCTTTACTTTTGTTCTTTACCTTTTCTTAAAATCGTTACTATCATTTTTATGAAATATCTGTTGTTGGGCAGAATTTCCTATCCAGATCAAAATTCAATTATTGTGAAAACCGTCTCTAGAATAAGAATAAAGAATAACTATCTACGATTTTTAAAACTACACTCTAATTTTATACAATACATTTTTTGAATAGATCCCTAGTACTCATTTTTTTTGAAAAACTATTCGTTTTGATGATACTGTTCATTTTGATCAGGTATATTATCACAATCTTATCAAAATTAATAGTTTCCGTTTTATTTTGAAAAGTAACTATTCAAAATGACAAGATCTCTAGCTCGTTATTTGACAATATTACCCATTTTACTGTTATATTAGGCCAAAAAAAAAAAAGGTTTGTCTCACGAACCCGCGCGCATAAGTATGTGAAAGCGATACAGCGCGTTTGTCTACGCGCTGACCGCCTTTTTAAAGGTTTTTTTTTTCCCCGATTTTCCGGTTCCCGATAGTTCGACCAACGTAGTAAAAATGAATTCCTCAATGTCAGAAAACCATCGAAAATGTCAGGCAGCGCGTATGCCATTAGTGTTGCAGATAGCCCGTAACCCACACCGTAGCCTCAGTCTCGCTAGTTTCACGCCATCCTTGCAACGGCACGGAGCGTAAAGCCGACGAAGCAAAGTGGATGCAATATAAAAGGACTTAGCCTACGGAGAACTCTGCGATCGAGTGAAGCCATGTTGTTTTCATAAATGTTTGTATTTTTTGTAGCTGTTTTTTAACGAATTTTTTACCGTTTATTTCAACATGATTGTTCGTATTCGTATAGTTAAAACAGGGGGGACTGTGCTGAGGAATTGGGCACTGCATCGGTGCGCCGATTCGGTTACTCTGAATGCCCTAAAAATGAGTTGGTGTCGGGACGAAGCTGTAACCCGTATTTTCCGGCAAGAATACTTGATACTTTACTTGATTACAGAATATTAACATTGTAAATTTGTTGCTTCTCTTTCATTGTAAGACCACTTGTAGTTTTCCAATACCTGTCTTGTGATTTTCATTTGTCTCAGGCTAAAAAAAAACAAAAAAAACGCATTAGCATAGCTTCTAAATCAAAAAAAAAAAAAAAAAGCATAGCACTTCGCTTTTTTGGCAAATGTTCGTGAGACAAACCTTTTTTTTTTTTTTTTTTTTGGCCTTATGTCCCGCTCTTAAAATCAACTCCTCCCAAATGAATAGCATTTATTTAAATTTGTCAAGTATTATGACTCTTCCGAGGGGGAAACGACAGAATCTTTTCAAAATGACAAGTCAATAATTTAAATATTTGAATCAAAATGAACCGGATAACATGGAAAACAAAAAGTGATCCCGCCCGGTTATTCGCTAAATACGCTGCGCTTGAATGCGAATAAAATATTTTCATACGCGCTGCCGATGTTTCCCTAAACATAATAAACTAGATTTCGCGGTTCTCGGGTTGGGTGGTTCTCATTATAGGCCTATCTCTAATTACCAAACACCCGTTACCCATATACCCGCCCTGACCTTTTAAACTACTATGATATAGGCCTACGTCTCTTAGTGATCAATATAATGGGCTATAGGCCTTACCTGGTTCTGGTCCGATGAGATGCACCTGTAAATTAATCACATGCACACTGTAATGCTTTCCGATACCCGCATTGCGCACACGCCCGTTGATACTCCGCGTACTCGCTCTGCGAGCACGCGATAGCTCCGCGCGCACGCGATAGCTCGCGGACAGACGGACAAACTCTCTATAATTAGTATTAAGATACACACAAAAACAACATTCATATGGGAGATGACTCCTTGCCGCAGCAGCTCGGGACTTAGTGTTGTGCTGATTACAGGATAAAGGGCTATCCTTAGGCCTATTCTTAGGCCTACTTACCGGACCAAGAGAAGGGTTAGATTAACTTACCCAACCAACTACAAATTTGGGAAAAAGCATTCTTAAAAACAAAACCTAACCTCTTTCTGCAGAGGTCTTGAAAATTTACAGGTCTGTCCTGGCTGATACGCAAACGTGAAGTGATGACCGCTTGAACGCCTGAATAACCAATCAATCAATACGATATTCTTATACAATCGCTGAACAACTTCTTTGTCCAACAGCTGGTAGCTTCGTAAGAAAAACATTACTTCACGTCTATTAGACCTGTGCAGGCATACAAAGGGATAAGCATCCTAGGTTACATAACCAAACCGGAAGATGTATCCCAGGTCTAGACAATGGGCGGATTAGCGGTCATTTTGTCTTCGACATGATTTTATTCACGTGTCCTTATACTTTAGTACACAAATATATAAGTTAAAAGGTTTACAATATTAAAATTATATTTTGAATATACAATATATTCTGTAGTAAATCGATCAAATGACAGTGATTGTTCAGGTATTATATGCTTGATAAAATTAAACTGTCTGACCAGCTAGTATTCTCCTCCGCCGTCAGTGTGATTCCAGACACACCACGTACCGTGTTGCGAAGGTGGAGGAGACTAAAGCTGTATTGACGAACACGCATGCGTTAAAAATGATGTAGCCTAGGTCGAACAATAGCGTGACGTAGTTTCCGGCATTGTTCCTATGCACTTTCACCCTCCTGACCTGTGCCTCAACCACTCAGTCACGGGAGATTCACAACTAGGCTGGCCCAAACTCGAATAGGGAGAGGTCACTGGTGTTAGAGCCCATCATGGAACCAAGATTTTCAAATCGGTGACATACTTGACGGGTTCTCCGTATACTTGGAGTGGTGGCTGTGGATTGAAGCTATGAAAAAGGTTTGACTACAAAAACGATTCTCTTATAAATGCATCTGCGAACAGTTTCCACCTCGATACACCCGAGTACACACACCTTTCCAGCACAGTGAGTCTAGTCTCCACGCAGTCTGTGTTATACTTCACGGTTGAGTGCATAGCGTCATAAGAGCTGTGTGAGATCTAGTGGAAAATAGACCTCTGTGATTGTTTTTTGTCAAAATCTCAAGTGTTTCCTTCATCCAGTAAGATTTTTTTTATATCGAACGAAAGCTAATACTTCATCCTAAAAATATCTTTTTTCATTAGGTCAACAGATAACGCAATTCAATGCTATAGCAAGGTGAATGTGGTAAATCTGTTGAAAACTACCTATCCAGGCACATTTTTGACCAAAATGTAGGTTTTAAAAGTCAAAACATCAAGTGTTCCTTAATTTCTTTTCAAATTTTATGTCATTAAATGAAAGAGCACATTTATTTTGGCAATATACTAGCTTCATTAGAATGAGCAATGGCCAATTTTCTTTCAATTGCAAATCGTGTGCAAGAAGTATTTTCGCCTGGTTTGTCATACGGTTGTAGATTCAATGAACTTTGACTTTGCTAAAGACCACTTACAAATTGATATGTTGATATGGTCATGTACTTCTGGTCCACTGTACCTGTATTAAATTAAATTAAATTATTACCAACATTGAAAAGCTAACTTTCACCAAGATTGTCCAATTACTAAATATAAAAGTATATCGTAACTTCATAAATTTGTACCCGTATTTTTATTATTATGCAAAATATTATTATTGCTTGTAATTCGATATTTTAATATAGAAATTTAATTTAGATTCATCTGAATGAACTAAAAACCTTCTCTCTCAGATGCCGTGATAATGAAAATATAGTTGATTAAAATGCACAATAAGGTTTCGCAATTGGCAACCAATTTTAAAATTTGTATTCAATGTACTACACCGTATTGCAGATGTCACTTTAACAATGTATTAATTAACTATTTGAAATTGACAGAAAACGTTAAAAATCGTATTGTGATGTAATACGATATCTTCTGAATGAAGTAATCAAATTAAGATAACTGTGAATATATTCAATTTACGTTTCGAAATTAGAAACCAGTATTATAAATTTATTGTATTACGAAGATGCAATACGATATCGCCTGAATGAAGTGACCAAATTAAGGTAGCTGTGAATAATCAAAGGAGATAATGAAATTACAAAAATCATGCCTCAAGTCGTGTGAATACTTACTGTACCTACAATAGTTTGCTTCGCCTATATAAATACATTTATTTTGGGTGTGTCTTGCATTTTGCATTTTAGTTAAAGGGAAGTCGTCAAGAACATCGGTGTTATTATATTTGTGTTAATCTGTATTGTCATGTATGTTGTATAATCACAATTGGATGTCAGTATTCTGCAGGATAACTTATGTGCAACTCGGACGCAGCAAAACCATATCGTAATGTAAACTTACCATGCTTAACAACGAAGATTAACAGAAGGCAACTACTTAAGACGAAAACGTATAGCCTAAGTTTTCAGCTCAGCAATCTTTTAACTCTTAGCGTTTTACTCCCAATAATTGCGTACGACGTCAATGATTAGTATCACCATGAATTGTATCTAATGCTTGGATAGACTAAAAACCACTTTTGAAATGTGTAGATAACTAAAGATTACAAAAGACTAATCTAATATAAATGTACGATTGTGCAGCTATCTATCTTAGATGATAGAACACCATTCGACACCATTCTAATATTAATAATGTATTCGCATTTTTCGACATTATCCATAAAAAAAAGATGAACCGCAATAATTTACCCAGTGACTGTAACATTAACAACACATGGAATCTTTTTCAACACAGCGAGTCAGTGCAGGCATTACTATGGTCTGGAACCGAAGACATTCTTTTTACGATCGGTCTTCCGGTCATTTTCTGCGTAGGCGTTCTGGTTCGTAACTTGGACCTGCTGTGCGTACTTACCGACTTACTATCTTACTCCTGTGCGTAATGCTGTTCCATGGACCTCTCATATTGTTTGTGGGGTCTCTTTTGGGCTTTCCTATCTAGGTTATTCTGCGTCTCTTATGCTGATTACCATCGTTACCGCGGAGAGGTATTTTGCGATTTGCAGACCATTTCATCACCGCATGATAGCTGGTAAAAAGCACACGCTTCAAATGATCTCTTTTTCATGGATTACAGCATTTGCTTTATTTGCCATAACTTTACCAAGTTGGTCTAGTATAGTCATGAGATGTATAATTTGGCCAGATACCGAAACATACCGTGGTTTTCCGACACAGATCTCCGGGAACTCCCCTGACTCCTCAGATTTCAAGGTATTTGTCTTTGGCGAAATGGTCGGGTCGCTTCTCTTCTTCATTATTGCACCAGTGAACATATTTATGTATGGAAATATCATCTTCACTTTGAGTAAACGAACTCAAACTTTTGCGGACAAACAAAAAACAGAGCTCGCAACGCGTGCTCGAAATCAGGTAGCGAGATTGCTTATCGTAAACGGGTCGGTGTTTCTCTTATGTTTAGCTCCATATCGAATAATTAGTATTCATTATTTTGCGTTGTTAGCAACAGGACAGGGTCTTTTAAGTCCAAACAATTACGGTATTATTATTTTGACAAGTCGGTTGTTGGTTTTATTCAACTCATGTTGCAATCCGTTTATATATTATGCAACAAGTTCGTTTTACCGGAAAGCGTTTATGAAAGCGTTTTGCGGGCAGACATCAGATCCGGGTGGATCTTCGAGCGCGTCGGGCATTTCTGGGCGAAGTAAAGAATCAAATGTTGCGTAGGTAATCCTCGTCTATCCGAGAGTGCGGGATGTAGCCCCCTTCCCTTACAGAATTTTCTCACAAGTTTTAACACCACATTTAACAAGCAAACGACTTGGACTGTTTGTACTCATTTTAGTGAGAAAGATATTGACCTATCACCTTGTCTGGGGTAAGGGCGGCCCTCGGCCCAAGATGGTAAGGAGGAAGGGGTGCAAACTCAGCATAACTAGTGTTGCTCTTTATGTCAAAATATTCTAATGGGTCTGCCAAAATTGCATGTTTTAATCATGTTTTTAGCCGAAATCGATTTTGCCTGAATTTTGATGGCAAATAAGATTTTCTCTATTTCGTGAGGGCATACTCACATAATGACGTCATAATGACATAATGGAGACTGTTGGTACTTATTTCGTTAGATGAGGGATTTAACCCTCTGAGCACTATCTGCCGATTTAACATTGCCTCTGATTGGTCAATTACATGATATCTTCATTTTATTCACCAATCAGAATGGAGTTTTGCAAATAATTCAGCCCCATTTAATTCTAACAATGTTGCTGATTGGTCCAATTGTTAGTGAAAACTCCTTTTTGACGAATAGGTAGGTAGGTCGCATGTGGTTACGGTAAAATAATATTAGAAATTTACTGCATGTATACATTAAGTGCAAAACTAAAATACAGTAAGCCAAATAATTAAGGTACCAGTACGTTTACACCCTGTATCTCCTAAACAAAATACAGATATGTCATAATTGAAACCAACAGCCAATAGCTGCATCTTTTAGCGCGAATTTATATTTATTTATTTATTTATTTATTTATTTATTTATTAACCATATTTAAACAGGGTAACCTACTCAACAAATATTACAATGTTGATTTTCAGTAGGGCCCTGAGACAAACATATAAAAGCATTAAATACACGTAGATTATACATTATTAAAAACAATAAAAATTGATCTTAAAAAAATATTACACAGAATTAAAATACCTTATATAAATATTATACAGCATGAAAACAAAGTTTATGTAATAAAAAATAATTCAAAAGCTACACGAAGTATTTAAAACATATGACATGTATGAGCTGCAGAATTAGTTGTGCTACAATTTCAGGTCTTCTTTGAGTTTCTTTTTGAATTGCATTAGTGAGTTGACTTGACGAATATCTTTCGAAATAACATTCCATAATACGCTACCTTTGTATTGGAAAGAGCTTTTACCATAATTTGTATTGCACTTTGGAACATATAGATCGCCATTTACACTACCTCTAGTGTTAACAGAATGAATGATATTAACTGGACGAAACAGATCATTGAGGTAGGAGGGTGCAATTTCATTTTAACTTTAAACATCATACATCCAGTTAAGAAAATAATACGGTCTCTTATATTCATGAAGCCTAAAGTACGTAACATGTCGTTTATATGAGTTCTGTATGGTACACTTAGTATAATTCGCATTGCCGTGTTTTGGAGTTTTTGAAGCTTATTTAAGTTTATTACACTGCAGCTACTCCAAATAGTAATTGCATAATCAAAATGTGGTAAAACCATAGTGTTGTATATAGTAATCAGTGAACTTCTCGGGACAAACGGCTTAACTCTTCTCATGACTGCAAGACTTGTACACACTTTACGACAAATATTGTTGATCTGCTCTTTCCATTTCAAGTTAACATCAATTTGAACACCAAGATATTTAAAACATGTGACATTTTCAATCTCAACATTATTCATATACACTTTAACATGATTAATTTTACTAGTTTTAACAGGTGTACCAAGTAACATAACTTTCGTTTTCTTCACATTTGCTTTCATAAGATTATTATCAAACCATTTACAGAGTGTATTAAGATCTTCATTTAGGTTATTCTCTATTTCCTTAACATCTTTACTACAAACATAAATCAAGGTATCGTCGGCATACATGTCAACAACTGAATGTTTTAGATCATTTGGCATGTCGTTAATAAATAAAAGAAATAAAAGTGGCCCAAGTATAGAGCCTTGTGGAACTCCTGATGATATAACATGGGGCACAGAAATGGAATTATTAATAGAGACATATTGGGTACGTTTGGTGAGATATGTTTCAAACCATTTTCTTTCATTATCTTTAACACCCAATGCGTGCATCTTTTGAATAAGCAGTTTATGATTTACCATGTCAAAGGCTTTACTTAAATCTACAAAGACTGCTCCAACATAATTACCATTATCTATATCTGTACTCCATTTATCAATTGTTTTAAGGAGAGCTGTACAGGTGGAGTGTTGTTTACGAAAACCAGATTGACCTTTGTACAAAATATTGTTATCGGTGACATAATTATATAACTGACTATGTACAATCTTTTCCAGTAGCTTAGAGCACACAGGTAAGATAGAAATGGGCCTGTAGTTGGAAAACTCATCTTGATTACTACCTTTATAAATGGGAATGACACGAGCTATCTTTAGATCATCTGGGAAGCAACCTTGTTTAAGAGACATATTGAATATCTTACAAAGGATAGGAACAACAGCTTCTTTACCATATTTGAGAAGTTTTACACATATGTCGTCTAATCCACTAGCTTTCTTTGGCGAGAGAGAATTGAGTTCGTCCATAACTTCCGCATTTGTGATCTCAATAAATTTAAACTTAGTGTCAACACCACACCTTCGAACATTATTTGAGTTGTTATTATTTACATCAAAAGAATTTGACATACCAATGTTCGTGAAATGTTCATTAAAATCGTTAGCTAAGTTAAGATCTCCCTTAGATGTTGACGGAAGAGTGCATGTGGCAGCACTACCTTTCTTACTTGGAAGCAATTCTTTAAGTGTTTTCCACATTTTCTTTGTATCTCCAGCAGAGCTATTGATTTCATTGGTGAAATAGTCTCTTTTTGCATCTTTCATCATCTTATTTACTTGATTTCTGAGAATTTTATATTCATCCCATTTAAGACCTCTTTCGTTGAAATTGTTTAAGAAATAAAGACGCGACGACCCAAAAACCCAAGGAAGATGCAAATTTAAAAGTTGCAGTTTTCCACATTGCATGCCCTATTGATTTGTACACAAATCGTTCGCAAACAAGAGAACTAGCGCCGTGCTTTCATTGATTAGAACACAAAAGTGCACCTTTTTATTTCGAATCTTCATTAGGTTTTGGATCACCGTTTCTTTAATTCTCAACCAATTTCAACAAATAAGGTCTTAAATCAGAGCTACAGAGTTCATGCGTCCACTGTTTGTTTTAATTTTGACACATTTGTCTTTATTTAGGATATACAGGAGTGACCACAACTGGTACCTTAATTCTTTTGCTTACTGCAGTACCGACTGACCTGCTCATGATGCAGTCATGTCTACAGTAGAATTCATCTCGACCTTTGCAGGACTTAACCCCATTAAAAGCTATTAAACCAAGATAACACTCATTGAAACAGCTCAACTGATTAAATCGGATCTTCTCTGGCTGTGCACATGTGACTGTTTTCATGTGCGATATCGCAATAAAGTTTGCGTATTATAGCTTCAGTTGGGTAACCGATTATAAAGGAAACGAAAGGAAACAATGGTATGTGTACTTTTGTTCACGAAATGAGACAAAGACCTGCTTTTTGTTAACCAGCATTCTTCAAAATGAGCAACATAATGATTGTTGACTTAACACGGTTTGGAAATAATTTCTTCATATTTTTGGTGTTATCTGTCGTTTACATATCCTTCCTAAAACACAAAAGTGCGACCCTCTCCAAACATCTAAATTAGCTAAAAATTTAGGACATGTTACAAAACTTTATTTTCTAGAACCTATTTAGAATAATTTAAATGTAGCTTTTACCGTTTTTGTGGCATCCTTCAGAAGTGAGCGGTCCGATACCAATATTTTCGGTCAAATCTCCATTCAATTAACACGGGGAGTTGGCTAGCTATGCCTTGCCCTCACTCATATTTTACAAAAGTGCGACCATTTCTGAACATCTAACCTAGCTGTAATTTTAGGTCATGTTAGAGAAATATATTTGCTAGAAGTTTTGGAGAATAAATAAAATATTGGCTGGTTATTTTTCACACAGTGATGTTAACTAGGCAAGTGTCCATTCTCCCAACATACATCATTTGTACAGGTCACGCGTCAATGGTGAGAGCACTCTGTATTGGGTATAGGAAAACGGACAGTAACTGCAGTATGTTAAACTATAATGGAACTTGTCAGTAGCAATTCATACGCAATGCATATGCAAACAAGGTACATGTAAATACGTCCACTCGTTTTGTCTCGCACGTTTTCAAAAAATAGACCTGCAAAATGATCGGTCATCATGGTAGAAAAAGAGTATTAGTGAAAGTTTATATAGAAAGTCTAGAATATCTATAAATAATTACTCAAAATATTTTATGTTTCATAAACATAAAAGTTATAATTTACATACAGGGTGTATCAAAATAAAGTATGCAGTTAGAAAAATGCAACCAGAGTAAAAAGGTACATGTATGAGGTATTTGGTCAAAATACTATAGCTGATAGCTGACTCAACATCTTTCTTGGATCACTCATTGTTGACGACATTCAAGAAATCAAAAGACACCTGGCCACGGCAAGAACATCTGCTATTATTCTTACCGACATTTGGAAAGGCAGAGGAGTTTCTAGAGCAACCAAACTAAGCATCATGAATGTCCTGAATGATATGGCTCTGAAACATGGGCTGTCGGTAGGGCAGACAGGTCCAGGATTCAAGCTTTTGAAATGTAGTGCTGGTGAAAGATGATGAGAATTTTATGGAATGATTACAAAACAAATACATTTGTCAGAAGATAACTTGGTCAAATGTTCAGTGTGCCAGAAGATTAACCGCCAGAAATTGCAGTACTTTGGTCAAAACTCAAGAAGAAATGGTGACAACTTGGAGAAGATAAAGGTTCAGGGTCAAGTGGAAGGTCTTCACAAAAGAGGCATACAGAAGTTCTGTTGGGCAGATGGAATCAAAGAATCAAGAGTTAGGACAACATCATCAAGAGGGTCACAACAGGTAAGTCATGACCCATAGGACGACGACGACGACGACTTTAAAACATTGTGATATGGACAAACTTTAGTAAAGTAAATGAGATATTTCAATTTTTCTGTTTGATTTTGAAAATATTAGTCAAGTTACATAATGTAGTGCAAACAAATGGGCTCAAATTTGATTGCAAAAGTGGTTTCTAGAAAATGGGTAAATTTATTTTGTTGCAAAAGCCTTTACATCCACAAAAGGCGCGGTATAAAAGATATAGGAAAATAAATAGGAGGGCTTGAAAATTGTACCTTGTAATTCTTTTAGTTTCTATTCATCAACACTTTATCCAAACCCAAATTGAATCAAATCGAACAAGTAACACTTGCACAATTGCTCAAAAAGTCAAGAAGTGGATGTAAGGGCTTTTGCATCACAGCTCTTCATGTATATTGTATAAAGTAAAGTATTGTTAACAATATAGAATAATTGTTTGATCAAGCTAACTTTCACCAAAACTTCCTAATAAGAAAAATATGATACATGCTCCTGTATTCTTATGTTTGAGTATATTGCAAAAATGTAGTTGTTATTTGAAATTTCATTTTAAAATTATATTATAGAAAGGTAATATTGATTCATCTGAATGAATAATGAAAACACAATTAATTAAAATTCACGTTTCGCAATTGGCAGCCAATTTTAAACAAATGTATTGTTGATACCACACAGTATGTAGAAGTCATTATAAAGAAACAACGTGTTCAATTTACGTTTCGCAATCAATTGGCAGCCAACAATATATATAAATTGTATTATGAAGATGCACTACGGTATTGTCTGAATGAAGTATCCAAATTAAGGTAGCTGTGAATGGTCAAAGGGACAACCGATAATGAAATTGCAGAAATCGTACGTCAAGTGAATCGTGTGAATCCTTACTGTGCTTTGCCTATATAAAGACATTTATTTAGGTGCGTCTTTCAATTTGCTTCTTACCGATAGAAGAGTCAATATTTTTCCGATTGTCGCTCATATCACGAAGTCGTCGGGAATATCAGGAGTGTAAAACTATTACATATGTCGTGTATGTTGTATAATCGCAATTAGGTGTCAGTTTTGTTCAAAATAACTTGTGTGTGAATTGGACGCACGAACCAAGCAACCTCACCATGTTTACCAGCCAAGATTAAAAGGAGCGAACTAATCTAGAAAAATCGTTGACGTTAGTGCATAAACCTTGGCTCGTCCATAGCGTTTGGCTCCCAATGATTTCGTGTGGAATCAACAATAATTCTTACCTATGATTTGTGTGGAGTTTGAATAGACTTAGGATAACTTGCGAATGATTGGTTCGTCAATTAATTACATTACGTGGAGAGAACTTACTTTCAAAATACTGCCATTTTGTAATAAAATGTACAATTGTACAGCTATCAATCTTCAATACGTTATGATATAACACGATTCGACACCATTCTAATCTTATTTTGTGTTCGCATCTTTTTACATTATCCATCAAGAACGATGAACCACAATAATTTACCCGGTGACTGCAACATTAACAACACATGGAACCTTTCTCGATACAATGATGTAGCACAGGCAATATTGTGGTCTAGAACCGAAGACATTCTTTTTACAATTGGTCTTCCAGTTATTTTCTGCGTTGGCGTTGTAGGTAATCTTAGCTTTTTATTTGCTCTACTCCGCGTCCCGGCAATGCGCACTGTAACAAATGCGTACCTGGCAAACGTCGCTGCGGCCGATCTCTGGTTCATAACTTGGACCTTTTGCTTGTACTTACCGATTTACTATATAAGTCCTGTGCGTAATGATGTTCCGTGGACATCTAATATTGGTTGCGGGATCGTCCTTGGGTTTTCCTATCTTGGTTATTATGCGTCTGTTATGCTGATTACCATCGTTACCGCGGAGAGGTATTTCGCGATTTGCAGACCATTTCAACACCGGATGATAGCCGGTAAAAAGCACACGCTTCAAATGATCTATTTTTCGTGGATTACAGCAATTATATTATTTGCCATAACGTTACCAAGTTGGTCTAGTATAGTCATGAGATGTATAATTTGGCCAGATACGGAAACATATCGTGATTTTCCGACACAGATCTGGCAATGCTCCGGAAACTCCCCTGCATCCCCAAATTTCAAGGTATTTGTCATTGGCGAAATTATCGGGGCAGTTCTCTTCTATATTATTGTGCCGGTGAACATATTCATGTATGGAAGTATCATCTACACTTTGAGTAAACGAACAGAAACATTTGCGGACAAACAAAAAACAGAGCTCGCTACGCGTACTCGAAATCAGGTTGCGAGATTGCTTATTGTAAACGGGTCGGTGTTTCTCCTGTGTCAAGCTCCGTATCGAGTTATTAACATTCATTATTTCACGTTGTTAGCAACAGGACAGGGTCTTTTAAGTCTAAAAAATTACGGTATCATTATTTTGACAAGTCGGTTGTTGGTTTTACTCAACTCGTGTTGCAATCCGTTTATCTATTTAACA
Organism: Amphiura filiformis; assembly: GCF_039555335.1. NCBI lineage: Eukaryota > Metazoa > Echinodermata > Ophiuroidea > Amphilepidida > Amphiuridae > Amphiura > Amphiura filiformis. The sequence goes on from NC_092629.1 coordinate 74,062,017, forward strand.
ACAAGTTCGTTTTACCGGAAAGCGTTTAGGGAAGCGTTTTGTGGAAAAATATCAGATCCGGGTGGATCTTCGAGAATATCGGGCATTTCTGGGCGAAGTAAGGAATCAAATGTTGCGTAATTGCGCTTCCAACCCTCTTCTTTGTCAGACTTTTTCTTGTACGCTAAAACGCCAGACTTAACCCCCTGAGTACTATTTGCTGATCTAACATTGCCTCTGATTGGTCAATTACATGATATCTTCACTTCAATCACCAATCAGAATGGAGCTTTGCAAATAACTCACCCCGATTTTTTTGCGTGGTGAAATTATTCTAACAATGTTGCTGATTGGTCCAAATGATAATGAAAACTTCTTTTTGGCCAATAGGCAGGTAGTTCTCGTGTGGTTAACCTCCAAACGACTTAGGTTAATTTTGGGATTATCGTTTGTACTCATTTTAGGGAGAAAAATATTTGACCTGCCACGTTACCTGAGGTAAGGGCAACCTGCGGCCGAAAATGGTAAGGTGGAGGATGGTACAACATGAGAACATTATTCTAATGGCTATTTATTTCAAACATTTGGTAAAAATTGCATGTTTCTATGATTCTTTATAGCCGAGACCTGTATTTTGTGTACAATGTGATTTTCTATAGAGGTCGTACTCACATAATGGCATGATAATGACATAATATGGGGAGACTGTTAGTACTTATTTTGGTATCATAGTGAAGACCAATAACTATACGTTGAGACAAGATAATATGGTGAACAATTGTGTTAATTATTTAATTCCCGTACGTCGATCATGCTACTCTTTTATCATGTTACCTCTGCCTTCTTCACAATAACAGTTCGATTGCACTTTGAATTCACACTTCTCTGAATTCACAGGCCCGTCTTTTAAATCATATACTCGATTGCAATTGTAGCTAGTTTTGTTTGCACCCTGCTCTTGGATTGATGGTATTACAGACACATAGCATCTTTAGCCCGTTTTGAACATCTACAGGGTGCCCCCCCCCCCCCCCAAAAAAAAGAGGCCCCTTATTGCGTCCTCTTTTTCTCCTATTTCTGACAAGTTGATCAAATATATTTTGGTATGTAAAGAAACCTTGAGTCGTTAGCTTTAATAATCCAAAACAATTATATCAATCGGCTCACAACTTTTGAAGATATACTCTTTTAAAGAAATGTACCCGTTTTTCACTCTGTCCACGGAGAAGGTTTGGCTACTTCAAAGATTGAAAAGGAGTACACATACCATGCATGAATATCAAACATTCCTCAATGATAACTTTATAAAATAACTTTATTTATGGAATGGGCTTTACCGGTGGGTTTATGGGCAATGGATTTTGTTAATAGTGTCATTAATTTGTGGGTAAAATGGATGCCGAATGGGACTTATTTTGCTTTACTTGCAATTACTTATTTTTTCTTGGTTATTTATGCATTTTTGTTTTATTATGTTTCTTACTTTCTTACTTTGTTGTTTCTTGCTTTCTTTTTTTATTTACAACATAAGTCATTTCTCTTTTTAGGATAAAATGTAGCCCTAAAAGGCTGTTTGGTTTGTCTTTGGTTCTTCTGAAGTGAGTTTACTGTGCTGCTCTGCCCTCTACCTGGTTGCCTCCTTGGCGAATACAGGTTTCAGCCCTGGTCCTCATTGCATCAATTGCGTTGCGTACCAATCTTGGATTTTGACACAAAGGAAAAAAATCAAGTGGTGTGAGGTCTGGTGATCGTGCAGGCCACTCCACAGCATGAGCCATCCCAACCACTCTGTTTGCTATCCGTGGACAGAGTGAAAAACGGGTACTTTTATTCAAAAGGGCATACTTATCTTCAAAAGTTGTGAGCCGATTGAAATAATTGTTTTGGTTTATTAAAGCTAACGATTAAAGGTTTCTTTAAATACCAAAATATATTAAATCAACTTTTTAGAAATAGGAGAAAAGAGGGCGTAATGAGGGGCCTCTTTTTTGGGGGACACCCTGTAGATAAACCAATTCAAATGAAATTGTGCTTTTAACAAACATTCTGTTCGATATTTGCCCTGACTAGTTGGTGACTATACTACTTCGCAGATTCTTGGTAGACAAAGTTTGTTTTAGAGTTTAGTCTGTAGCTTTAATGGCGGCTTAGCAACAACACGCCACAAAACTGGTCTCCGACCAACTATGAAAATTACCATTTAAACAAGATAAAATCGTAATTATTCTTCAATCTTTATTTAAAGATCTAAGTTCACGTCATTATATTTGATTTTCTTGCTGACAACGTCAACGATGACTACTAAAAACCCAAAAACCCGTCGACGCGGCAAGGAAACATCATCATCCGTACCAACGATGTCAATGGTTGCTACACCAAAACACACAAAGAGGTCGTCCGAGCCTTGGTCCGAGGATACCATACCATTGCTATCCACCCCACCTGCCGGCGAGCCGAATACTGTATCAGAATTAACAGATCACATCCACAAATCGTTTGACAAGTTTCAAAAATTTGTGAAGTCAACGTTGGACAGCCTTATGAAGAAAATGACGGAACTAGAAACGAATTTGAATCGTTCTATAGAATTCCAGTCAACACGAATTGACGACCTGGAGAAACAGGTAGGCCCACTTGTGACTGAAAATCAAAACTCACAGGTGAGATTGCAAACCGAAAACAGAAACTTGAAATGCATGAATCAAGTCTAAACAAGCAAGAACGCTTCTCACGAAGAAACAACGTGAGAATAGTGGGAGTGCCAACAACAGCAGGTGAGAAATGTATTGAAATTGTTGAAGACATTTTGAGTTCCAAATTCAACATGGCCAACACAGTAGTAGAGAGAGCTCATCGAGATGGCAGAGGGAATGATGGAAAATCTCCTCACATTTTAGTGAAGTATTTGTCATATAGGGACAAAATAGATGTACTGAGATCATCCAAATCTGAGCTGAAGTCTGAATCATACTTCATTGTAGATGACTTAACAAAACAAGATCTGGATGAAAAGAAGAAATGGGGAAAGAAGTGAAGAGTTTGTATAACAGAGGTGTTAAATTGCGTTTCGTTGCAGGAAAATGGAGACAGAACGGACAAGTTTATTCATTTAGTTCGGACTAATCTTCTTTTCGGAACGTAAGTCTATTGAACACTCGCTATACACAGATTACTCACCGCGATTCAGTACAGACACTTTCTGTTTTATGAAAAGAGTATACGTTTATTTACACGGTTTAATAACTTCTGTTAATCATTCACCACTCCACAAGAGATGATCGCGTGTTGATGACTTTATGAACTATATTCACACCACATTATCTTTTAGTTATTATAATTTTGTTTGTGAGTAGTATACTACCCACTTTACTTGTGTTAAATATGCTGTTTAGTTATTGATCACAAAATGTCACCATTACTTGTTTTCCAATCAGTTTTATTTTTCTCTCTCAATGAACTATTATTGTTTTACCAAAAACGAGAATGCTAATTACAGTGTAAATGCCGTTGTTTCTACTGGTCTATGCTTTTATGCATTTCCTCCTCCTTAGGCTCTTTTGCACTGTATTTGGCACCGTTATGGTACATAAATTATTGCTTATGATTTTGTTTGAATCATATATTTGTGCAATGATATTGTGTAACACCAGTTCACTGCGTTCATGTTATTTGTTTGATCAATCATAGTTAATCTAATCAATTATGATATCTTTAACCCATGGTTAAATCAAATGTGTTTGAAGTTTAGTTTGAATCATATTTGGTGCAAGGTATTGTTTATGTTTACCAGAGCGGGATTCCTAATTACAGTGTAAAAGGCCTTGTTTCAATTGGTCTATGCAAATTGTTTTTTGCATTTTTCCTCCTTTGCACTAAATTTGGCACCCCGTTATGGTACATGAATTCATGATTATAATTTATTTTTTCAATTCAATATGATATGATATGCATCATTCCATTTTGTGCAAAAGGCCTTGTTTCAATTGGTCTATGCAAATTGTTTTTGCATTTTTCCTCCTTTGCACTAAATTTGGCACCCCGTTATGGTACATGAATTCATGATTATAATTTATTTTTTCAATTCAATATGATATGATATGCATCATTCCATTTTGTGCAATGAGTTCGTGTAAAACCATTTTACTGCGTTTGAGTACTTTTGTTCATATTATTTGTTTGATCAATCATATTCAATCTAATTGTGATTTCTTTAAACATGTGTTCAAATCAAATGTGTTTGAAGTTTATTTTGAATCATATTTTGTGCAAGGTATTGTTTATGTTTACCAGAACGGGATTCCTAATTACAGTGTGAATGCCCTTGTTTCAATTGGTCTATGCAAATTTTTGCATTTTTCCTCCTTTGCACTAAATTTGGCACTCCGTAATGGTACATGAATTCATGATTATGATTTTTTTCCCATTCAATATGATATGCATCATTCTATTTTGTACAATGAGTTCGTGTAAAACCACGTTACTGCGTTTGAGTACTTTTGTTCATATTATTTGTTTGATCAATCATATTCAATCTAATTGTGATTTCTTTAACACATGTTAAAATCAAATGTGTTTGAAGATTATTTTGAATCATATTTTGTGCAAGGTATGGCTTATGTTTACCAGAACGGGATTCCAAACTACAGTGTAAAAGGCCTTGTTTCAATTGGTCTATGCAAATTGTTTTTTGCATTTTTCCTCCTTTGCACTAAATTTGGCACCCCGTTATGGTACATGAATTCATGATTATAATTTTTTTTTCAATTCAATATGATATGATATGCATCATTCCAATTTGTGCAATGAGTTCGTGTAAAACCATTTTACTGCGTTTGAGTACTTTTGTTCATATTATTTGTTTGATCAATCATATTCAATTTAATTATGATTTCTTTAACACATGTTCAAACAAATGTGTTTGAAGTTTATTTTGAATCATATTTTGTGCAAGGTATTGTTTATGTTTACCAGAACGGGATTCCTAATTACAGTGTGAATGCCCTTGTTTCAATATTGGTCTATGCAAATTTTGCATTTTTCCTCCTTTGCACTAACTTTGGCACCCCGTTATGGTACATGAATTCATGATTATGATTTATTTTTCCATTCAATATGATATGCATCATTCCATTTTGTGCAATGAGTTCGTGTAAAACCAGTTTACTGCGTTTGAGTACTTTTGTTCATATTATTTGTTTGATCAATCATATTCAATCTAATTGTGATTTCTTTAACACATGTTCAAATCAAATGTGTTTGAAGTTTATTTTAAATCATATTTTGTGCAAGGTATTGCTTATGTTTACCAGAACGGGATTCCTTATTACAGTGTAAAAGGCCTTGTTTTAATTGGTCTATGCAAATTGTTTTTTGCATTTTCCTCCTTTTATTGCATTTTCCTCCTTTGCACTAAATTTGGCACCCCGTTATGGTACATGAATTCATGATTATGATTTTTTTCCATTCAATATGCTATGCATCATTCCATTTTATGCAATGAGTTCGTGTAAAACCACGTTACTGCGTTTGAATTCTTTTGTTCATATTATTTGTTTGATCAATCATATTCAATCTAATTGTGATTTCTTTAACACATGTTCAAATCAAAAGTTTATTTTGAATCATATTGTGCAAGGTATTGTTTATGTTTACCAGAACGGGATTCCTAATTACAGTGTGAATGCCCTTGTTTCAATTGGTCTACGAAATTGTTTGCATTTTTCCTCCTTTGCACTAAATTTGGACGTTACGGCTTGCATGCATTTTCCATGATTTCAACTTATTTTCTATTCCATATGATTTACCTCATTATGTTTTGTGCAATGATTTTGAGTAAATCAGTTCACCATGTTCTATACAAGTGGTTGAGTTTTACAGTGTATTATATTGATCATCAGTTTATACCACTTAACACTTCAAATCTGTCTTCTTTTGAGTGTGCCATAATTTATGAGATTTTGATTAACTTGTTTGTTGCGTACTTTGCCTAGTAGCATGTATTCATTATTCGATGTGATAACGCATTATTTTGTTGATCGTGGTTTTCGTAAACATAGTCCTATTATCGGCACTCGATAATATACCCGTATCTGCATCAGCCATCTATATACATCGATATTTTCAAGATATATTTGTCAATTCGTTTTATATATTGCTATTTAGTTGTTTTCATCGATGGTTATGGTCAACCAGTTAAACGATTTTGCTTCATTTACATCTTCATAAAATGTTGGTATATTTTAGTTTAAAATCATCTGAATTACTGTCTCAGGTGCAAGACAAATTTTTACTGTGTTGATTTGCTCAGTTCCTTAAAATTGATTGCCTAGACATGTTTTTAAAAAATTTCATTTTGGTCGAGAGACCAGGTGCTGCAAAAAAAAAAAATAATTTTGCAGGTATATTGTTTGTTTGTGTAAATTTGTCTTATTATTTATCTTATTAGTTAGCTTAAATTACTTTCAAATGCTGAATGCACACATCTGTATTATTTGTTCCAAATATGTTAATGAAATTGATAACAACCATAATTACTGCATTGTATGTCATGGTTATGCTCACAATGATTGCATCCTTGTAAACAGGAATGAAATATCTTCAAATCTTTGGAGTTGTTCTGAATGTACCACAAGAATAGTTAATTTTCCTTTTAATCATTATAGTGATGATGATGATTTCACTGATGCTATTGAAGGATCAGATGCAGACTTTCATGTTAATGCTGATAATATTCATTGTTATGATCACTTGTGTTTTAATCCTCTAAGAGATGATGATGATCTCAATTCAAATGAAAGCGAGCAAAACACAAACTGTAACAGCACTTATTTCACCTATGATAGCTTTAACAGTCATGTTAACAACTCGAGCTCAATCAGTGAAGGTACATCTGGTCTTTCAATTTTTCATCTTAATATAGACAGTATGAACAAGCATTTTGATGAACTGAAGTTATTGTTGCAATCCATCAACCAACAGTTCTCGATCATTGCCGTCACCAAAACTTACTTTAAATGTACACCACCTGATTATTTTCAGCTACCAGGTTACCAATTTGTGTATAAAAACAGAGTAGATAGACCCAAAGGTGGTGTTGGCATTTTTGTTCACAATGACATAAATTTCAAAATTAGATCTGACTTAACTGAAATAACATCTCAAACATTTGAATCAGTGTTTGTCGAAATTGAAAGAGAAAATTGCAAGAATATTATTGTAGGAGCTATCTACAGACCTCCGGGAAATGATAACCCCATTGCCCATTTCAACTCTGAGTTTGATTATACTTTGAATAAAATTTCGAATGAGAATAAAATCAGCTACTTACTCGGTGATTATAACATAGACCTGCTGAAGGAAGAGATTCATAGACCAATAGGCGATTTTCTGAACATGGTATATTCTTATACATTTCATCCAATAATTAATAAGCCAACCAGAATCACCAAAACTTCTGCTACTATTATTGACAACATAATTACGAATAACAACACTCAGTATCATTCTGGTATATTTGTAGCAGATATCAGTGATCATCTTCCAATCTTTGCCAGGACTAATATTGATTTAAATAGTAAAAAAATAATCTATGCAAAGAAAATAAAAGTAACTATAAAAGGCAATTTACAGATGATAACATAAACTTACTAAACAACAGACTTTCTTTAGTCAACTGGGATGAATTCTTAAATTGTCAATCACCAAATGATGCTAACGCAATGTATAATAAATTCATGGATAAATTTAGTATTTTATATGATGAGTGTATTCCCACCAAGAAATTAAAAATAGGAGGAAAAATGAGCCGATTTCGCCATGGATAACTAAAGGTATTCTGAATTCAATTAATCATAAAAATAAATTATACAAATCGTTTCTGAAACACCGAACGGCCGATAAACAAGATCGATATAAACTTTATAGAAACAAATTAAATTCAGTGCTAAGGAAAGCTAAGAAAAATTATTTCACTCATAAATTAGAAAATTACAAGCATGATATGAGAAATACTTGGAAAACTTTAAAAATATTTTGAATAAGAATAAAGTTTTAAAACAGTCTAATAAATTTCGGGACAAAAATAAAGTTTACACTAATTCAAAGGATATTGCTAATGGCTTTAACGAGTTCTTTGTAAACATTGGTCCAAATCTAGGTCAATCAATTGACAGTATTCCTGGCATTGACTATTCACATTTTCTTTCAAAGAGTAAGATTGCGAACAACAACAGCGTCCTATTTACACCCATCACTGAACATGAAATTCTCAAAATAATCAATAAACTTGATTCAAATAAAAGTCCAGGCCAGGATGGTCTTGGTTCATTCATCATCAAAAGGTAGCTCCTGGAATAGTGCATCCACTTGTAACCATTTTCAATGTATCCATTTCCACTGGCAGAGTACCAGACAGTCTTAAAATAGCTATGGTCATTCCCCTGTATAAGAAGGATGAATGTGATTTGTTTTCAAACTATCGTCCTGTTTCTGTTTTACCCATTCTATCAAAGATTCTTGAACGTCTTGTATTCAACAGATCTGTATCATACTTAGATACACATAGCATTTTGTATAAGCGCCAATATGGTTTTAGAAAGAACCACAGTACATATATGGCAGTGATAGATTTGGTGAATAAAATTACGGACGCAGTAAATGAAAACAAATTTACTGCTGGTATCTTCCTGGATTTATCAAAAGCGTTCGATACAATTGATCACTCAATACTTCTTAGTAAACTATACCATTATGGCTTTAGAGGTGTATGTTATGACTGGTTTAAAGACTATCTGTGTAACAGAAAACAGTTTGTAACTTACAATGGTGTTTCATCAGAGAGCAAAAATATCACTTGTGGCGTGCCTCAGGGGTCAATATTGGGGCCACTGCTCTTTATTCTGTATGTGAATGATATCCATCTCGTTACAAATTCTCTCGATGTTATATCCTTTGCAGATGATACCAACTTGTTTTTCTCACACAGCCAACTTGAGGAGGTAGAAACAGTAATGAATAAAGAGCTTACTCATATAGACAGATGGTTTAAAGTAAACAAACTATCTGTAAACGCCAAAAAACCAACTACATGTTACTTGGCAGTGGTAAAAATACATGCTCTGACTATACTCTACATCTTTGTCTTGACTCAAATGATAGTGAAGTCACCCCTCTTGAAAGAGTCACCAGCACAAAGTTTCTAGGCCTTCAAATTGATCAAAATCTTACTTGGAAGGAGCATATTGTAAATGTCATTAAAACTTGTTCTCGAAATGTCGGCGTTATTAACAGAGTTAAACATTTTCTACCCAGTGAAGCTTTGTATACATTATATTGTTCGTTAGTCTTGCCGTACATGAATTATAGTATTTTAGCATGGGGATGTGCCTGCTCTTCATATATTCATAATCTGTTTAAAATTCAAAAAAGAGCATTGCGTATTATTAGTAACAGTAATTACAGATCTAGAACTAATCCTCTGTTACTTAAATATAATACTTTAAGCATCAAAGATATGTACGCTCTAGAGCTTGGGACATTCATGTATAAACATACAAATTGCTTATTACCCTATGTTTTTGACGACCTTTTTACAAAGCACTCTGAAATTCACGCTATAAACACTAGATATAGAAACAATCTCATCTTACCTCGAGTCAAGAAAGTCTTTTGTGAGAAATCTATTAAATATGCAGGTATAAAGCTTTGGAATGCTATCGATTCTGATATCAAGTGCTCGTCATCAGTGAAGCAATTCCGGAAAAAGTATAAACAACATCTTATGCAAAGCTATTCTTAGTCTTTCAATCATGTGTACCTCACCAATATTTTGTTCACTAATTTCATTAATTTACTTCAATAATTAGTTTTTGATATGTGCATTTTGTTTTTCTTTGTTTTTCCTTAAATGTTAACATAGGATATGTCATTGATGGACATGACAGCTGGTTGGTTGGACTCGGCATTTTTGTTGTCTACCAACCTGCTGCCATGTCAAATAAATGCCATATACATGTATCAAGGGGTTACAGAGCTACAGGCCTTTGGGCCTTTACTGTAATTCCTTCACTCATCGTTGTATAATATGCATTTCCATAATTATTATATTTGTATTATTATTTATATCTTTATAATGTATTATTCTTATGTATTTTTCTTGTATCATGTAATGAGTGAAAAGATAATAATAAATCTATCTATCTATCTATCTGTACTGTCCATGATTCACCTAAATGATAAAAAACAATGTATCCAAGTCTGAGCTTTAAAGTGTATTTCGCGGAATCCCACAATGCTCTATAATATGCCTTTCTTCTTTTAATATCTATCGCAGTAGGTTAACACACTAGATATGCAAAACTATTCTTTTTATGATTTGTGTCAGCTAAACGGACAATTTGCCACCATTTTGGTCAAAGTCAGAGCAAGTTCAAATTTTTACCCCTGTACAACCAACATGTGTAATTTTTACCCCAAAATGAGGTTTTTGCAGAACACCTCTGTAACGATAGGTAGTAGATAGTATACAAATATTAACTGTCTATGAGTATAATGGTCGAAATATAATCACGAGGTGAAAGATGAATTGTTCCATTCCACGAGCCGGAACGGCGAGTGGAATGGAACAATACATCTTTCACCGAGTGATTATATTTCGACCATTACACGAATTTAAGACAGTTAATATTTGTTTTATATCACACATGCATAAATTCTATTACTAAAATACTATTTAAGGTAGGAAATACATTTTTTCATCAACATAACACCAATACAAATTATATCACTCATACATAAATTCTAGACAGTTCATTGGTTGATTACCATTTATCATTTTTACCATCACCCTGTCCGTGTGATAGTCTTTACTATCATAGTGCTCTGCCGTAGTGCGCCTGCGCCAAGCCGCGCGCTGACTCTTGGGCTCGCCGATTTAAATGTGAAGTATATCACGGCAAAACATGGTGTTATGTTGATGAAAAATGTATTTCCTACCTTAAATAGTATTTTAGTAATAGAATTTATGGATGCGTGATATAAAACAAATATTAACTGTCTTATATTCGTGTAATGGTCGAAATATAATCACTCGGTGAAAGTTGTATTGTTCCATTCCACTCGCCGTTCCGGCTCGTGGAATGGAACAATTCATCTTTCACCTCGTGATTATATTTCGACCATTATACTCATAGACAGTTAATATTTGTATACTATACATTTTTGACATTTGGTGCATCTGTCGACAAGATTGGAGCATTTTCATAATTTTACCCCTGTGTGACCTTTCGTAACCTGTAGAGGTCACTAGGGGTCAAATCTGAAATGACTCTACCTCTTAAAATAAACGTTGGACCATGTAGTTCATCTGTGGACATTCTCATGCTTTTATCACAAAGTGCGCCTCCAGCATTTGCTAGAGAAGAGGTCAAAATACGCAGTGCATAATGGGAAAATGTCGATATCTATAAAGCCCGCGTAACACGAAAACAACACTGGAACATAATGTCAATGTGTGTTTAATATCAATATAATGATGCTACACGCGAATGAGGAGTAAAGCAGTAATTTACCGTTATAGTAGTCATCCATTTTCTATCTAATGATCACACGGAATCCTCGTGGAGCTGTTAAGCTGTTTTCAACATTCTTATTATCACATTCGCGTGAAAATCCAATGGTAGCTAGAACGGCGATATCGACCCTGAAGGTCAAAAATTGGACTGGAAAGAGCAACCGATGGCGGCGCATCGTATTGTGAATCGCCGCAATTATTTAACAAATTATATAGTTAATTGCAGACCTTATAATTTAGTTGGAAGAAGGCTGTAGGGCACAAAAACTGACCAACCCCAGATTTGACTTTCTGCGGGAATGGTATGTCGCAGATATGTCAAATTATACTTTCTATGAATCGTTATGACCAGAAGAACACTTTGGCGTGGTTTTGACAGAATCTGAGTAAACACCTTTTGAATATTTTTAACGCAGCTTATTGTTTTCTACGGATTTTTTTTGATCAACAGACATCGATTAGAAGTTGATTTCCGAAGGTACACCTAGCCCCTTCTTCCAACTGAACTATTATTAAAGCATGGGGCAATGGCATAACATGTTTGCATTGGCTTCTTTTAACCAAAGATTAGTTTGCCATATCTGGGTAACTTCACAAAATATATATGTCATGGATAACATGATTCAACGTGCTTGGAATTTTTTGCACTGTGTTTTTTACAAAATAACTCCTTGTGATCACACAAATAATTTGGTGTATCTGTCGACAAGATTGGAGCATTTTCAAATTATTACCCCTGTGACCCCTTCGTGACCTCCAGAGGTCACTAGGGGTCAAATCTGAAATCGCTTCACATCTTGAAATAAACTTTGCACCATGTACTTCATGTGTGGGCATCCTCATGCTTTTATCACAAAGTGCACAATTGTACCAAATTATGGAGTATAGCCGTTATTAACTGTTATGTTTTTTTCTATAATTAGAGAGGGCGGCCTATCTGCTGTGTCCTGCCAGAACATCAGTCAATATGATGGTTTTTTTCTAATTAAACACATAACACAAAAAATGCTTTCCTTCAAAATCAAAAATGAAGTTACGCCTTTTTGCACTATAAATTGATATCGGTATAATGTTCCTTTTATTATAAATATAAGTAATGCGTGATGATAATAAATGTGTTTATATATTTTGCTTGTTTTTGATGTAAATAAATAAAAGGTGAATTGATTAAATTTGATTTGTTAAAAATAAAACAAAAATAACAACCTTCACTATTTTTTGGTCAAACATGTGTTTAGTGCATTATTTGAATTGTTTGATATCAGCGAGAAAAAAAATTGTATTTGCAGTGTCTGGAAAACGTCACAGGTGGTTTACCAGCTATCACTCTGGACCACAATAGCCTCATCCCAATGGCATACTCCAATAACCTCTATTAAACTATCATAGTGCAAAATGTACCTCAAGTTTTTGTACCCACATTTTCAAAGGTCATTCAATGAATGTACAAATGTATTGGGGTTAAAGAACTGTGTCCCTGATAGATGAGCATGTTGGGGATCCTAGTGTACATGAATACAACCTGTGGAAATTCCGGGTCCTATTTTAAGCATTGCCAATGCCAAATGGTTCAATGTCTAATTTTAGTGTGTGCATTCAGTCGTGGCAAGCATTCTTTTGTGTTTTGGGTTAACGCGCAAATTGCAAACTGCAATGTTTACTATATTTACAAGGTCCAATAATAACAGAACAAATCAAAAAACTAACAAAAATAATCAGCAATGACAGATCAGACATTATTATCCTTCCAGCTTTAGCATTGTTTTTACTCAAATAAAAATAAATATCGTAACTTGTAATAATTAAAAAACAAACAAAACAAAACAAAGAAATAAACAAAAAAATCGATAAACACACCAAACCACTACTTTTTCCTAGTTTCAATCGTCATTAGCATGTAAAGGGATAATAAGGGCAAATATCATTTTACGATCACTGTGAAGTGAACCACAGATATTGGAACAATATTTTTCCAATATATGTGAGTGAACACTCCTGGGCAACGACCTTGTGTCCAAATTCAATCACGAAATGCTTTTCTTACCACCCCCCCCCCTCCCAACCAGGCACAGATCACTATCTCCTGTTTTCTTAATTAATATTAGTTCCGTATTTCATATAACACACAAAATAAATCTTTGCAACAGTAAATCTTTTGTTTAAAAAGGATCCCGGTAAGCATGGTAAGAATTCCCTGACATAATTATAGAACTATAACTCTACTCGTTGTTTTTGTCCTCAACATTAGTTCCGTATTCCATGACACACAAAATCAATATTGCTTAAAGGAGTATTTCGTGATCCTAGCATCCTCAATTTATGTCATTTTTCATTAGATATCCACGAAAAAAACCTATTCCCAAAATTTCAGTTGATTCCGATTTTGCGTTCGCGAGTTGTGCATGATTATGTGTATTACACTGCTCCATAGACAATGCATTGTAATTTCGTTCTGGTGCACCAGAACGAAATTCAAATTTCATGATATCTTTGCTAAACGAATTAATCTGCAAGAAATATTTTGTACATAAACATTATGTAGCCAGAGGTTTCCAGTGATATAAAAATCTCAACTTTTTTTGAGAAAAGTGGGGGATGAGGCTGTGGATCACGAAATGCCCCTTTAAAATGACACCGGGCGAGAATTCCCTGATCTATTTTAAGAACTATCAAACAGGATTGATCTAAGTAAGGTGTTCTTTTCAAAGGAACACTTAAGCAACTAATTAAGTGTGGTTAACATCTTACATTAGCTCGTTGCAATAGTGAGTTGCAATTTTTATTTCCAACATTTGGAAATTTATATTGATTTGTCAGAGAAGTAGAAAAACCGGAAAGAAACATCTTGCTAAGTTTTGCCTCTAAAGGTGAGCAACATTGTTTTGCCGTTTTGTACTTTTTCAACCTGTTTAATTCTATTCTCTTTTGTTATTTGGTTTTTTTGTTTGTTTTGTTTTTGTTTGCTTATTTTGTTTGTTTGTTTGTTTTTTGTTTGTTTCTTTCTTTGTTTCTTTCTTTGTTATTGTTTTTGATTTTTTTAAATCTCCCTATCTAATATTTGTTTGCCCACCGTAGTTTTAAACAAAATTTTCCTTATCTCAGGAAACAAGTTTTGATAATTTTGGTGCAAAAATGAATTTGTAATGTATGTAGAGATGCCCAATCCGCTTACGTTGTATGCAAAATATTTTGTGGGTATTTTTGTGTCGGTGTGGTGTATGTGAGTGTGTCGGTTGTTCGGAATATTTGTTTATTTATTTTTTTATTTATTTATTTATTTATTTATTTATTTATTTATTTATTTATTTATTTATTTATTTATTTATTTAACAACATTTTACTCAAGTTAGACTATCTTTTGAATAAAGTGCTCAATCCCAAAAGGGAGAGCGTATAAAAATTCAAAGAACAGACCTTCCAGAATAGGTAGTCGTTACTCTGAGTTTCATGCCTAAAAGGCAATCGTCAGACGACACGATGAAATGCTTTGGGTGGACTACCATCACTTGGGAATGTGAAAGAATATACATTCCATGGTGTCAACACAGCCAAAGTCTATTCAGAGTCAGTCTGTCTATCGGAGATAGTCAGAAAGTGCTCAACCGCAAAACAGGAGCGTATTAACAACATTTTACTCAAGTTAGACTATCTTTTGAATAAAGTGCTCAATCCCAAAGGGAAGCGTATAAAAATTCAAGAACAGACCTTCCAGAATAGGTAGTCGTTACTCTGAGTTTCATGCCTAAAGGCAATCGTCAGACGACACGATGAAATGCTTTGGGTGGACTACCATCACTTGGGAATGTGAAAGAATATACATTCCATGGTGTCAACACAGCCAAAGTCTATTCAGAGTCAGTCTGTCTAAGTGATGATAGTCCACCCAAAGTGCTCAACATCAAAACAGGAGCGTATTAACAACTTTTAGGCATGAAACTCAGAGTAAGACTATCTATTTTGAATCTGTTCTCATATCCCCTTTTGGCGATTGAGCAAAATTCAAAAGAAGTCAGACCTTCCAGAAAAGGTAGTCGTTACGCTCCTGAGTTTTGCGGTTGAAAACTTTCTGACTATCGTCGATAGACAGACGACTTCGATGAAATGCTTTTGGTGGACTACCATGGAATGTATATTATTTCACATTCAAGTGATGGTAGTCCACCCAAAGCATTTCATCGTGTCGTCTGACGATTCTTTAGGCATGAAACTCAGAGTAACGACTACCTATTCTGGAAGGTCTGTATTCTTTGAATTTTTATACGCTCTCCTTTTTGGGATTGAGCACTTTATTCAAAAAGATAGTCTAACTTGAGAAAATGTTGTTAATACGTCCTGTTTTGCGGTTGAGTTTCTGACTATCTCGATAGACAGACTGACTCTGAATAGACTTTGGGTGTGTTGACACCATGGAATGTATAATTTCACATTCCCAAGTGATGGTAGTCCACCCAAAGCATTTCATCGTGTCGTCTGACGATTGCCTTTTAGGCATGAAACTCAGAGTAACGACTACCTATTCTGGAAGGTCTGTTCTTTGAATTTTTATACGCTCTCCCTTTTGGGATTGAGCACTTTATTCAAAAGATAGTCTAACTTGAGTAAAATGTTGTTAATACGCCCTGTTTTGCGGTTGAGCACTTTCTGACTATCTCCGATAGACAGACTGACTCTGAATAGACTTTGGCTGTGTTGACACCATGGAATGTATATTCTTTCACATTCCCAAGTGATGGTAGTCCACCCAAAGCATTTCATCGTGTCGTCTGACGATTGCCTTTAGGCATGAAACTCAGAGTAACGACTACCTATTCTGGAAGGTCTGTTCTTTGAATTTTTATACGCTCTCCTTTTGGGATTGAGCACTTTATTCAAAAGATAGTCTAACTTGAGTAAAATGTTGTTAATACGCTCCTGTTTTGCGGTTGAGCACTTTCTGACTATCTCCGATAGACAGACTGACTCTGAATAGACTTTGGCTGTGTTGACACCATGGAATGTATATTCTTTCACATTCCCAAGTGATGGTAGTCCACCCAAAGCATTTCATCGTGTCGTCTGACGATTGCCTTTTAGGCATGAAACTCAGAGTAACGACTACCTATTCTGGAAGGTCTGTTCTTTGAATTTTTATTTATTTATTTATTTATTTATTTTACTTTATTCTATTTTTTTTTCATAATATATTTGCCATTCATTATTGTTCTTCATTTTTTGATTGCCAGATTACAACAACATGTTTCATGCAACTAAAGAAACCATGGTTTGTACTTTTATGCTTCTTGATATTGTTGTTTATTCAACATATGGGTGAGTTTTCATTTACAAATACTGAATTAGCACATTTTGTTTTCAGACTTCAACTCTCCCCAGTCTATTCTCAAAATGAAACAAAAGGGAACATGTACAAGGTAGTGGGCTGTCATTTGATGAAATGGGGTAATATACCATGTTGCAAAGGATTATGGGAAGACCAAGATATCTTCTCTAACTCCGCCCTTTGTTTGAAGGGACATTAAGCCTCGTCCTGCTGAGCTAATGTGGATGTTGCAATTATAAACGTCATAAACTGTTATATTCAGTACCAATGTACTGGGGGTGAGGCTGTCGATCGAGTCACCCATCTTTAATTGTGACACGATTTGACCCAAAAAAGACCAAAGTCAGCAGTAATGTGATTGAGATATAACATAAGGCGCAAAAAAACCCAATAAAAAACATAAGAAACCATACAGAAAAGTTCCTAACGTTGTAAAGTATATGCCATGGATTTAAGTAAGTAAGCTTAGGTATTGTGTATGTCAGTAATGGTAGTAACTGAATTTCAACATTTCCGACTTTGGTCTGGGCGGATCGGATCGTGTCACAGTTATTTATAATAAGTTTTAAGTTCTTATTTAAACTTAATGGCCGCAGTAGTAAGCATTAGCTTAAAAAATAATATATATTATCTTTTCAGAATCAGTGCGGAAGATTCAGCACGATTTACATCAGAGCTATCACAATTCCCTGCAGAAGGTTGTCCTGACAACATGACACAGGAAAAATGTTTGGAATTTGTCAGTAAGTGGAAGTTCAAAAAGTCTGGTAGGCACTCATGCTCATCTATCATGCCACAGTTCTTTAACCCCAATACATGTGTATATTCACTGAATGAACTATGGCATTAGGATGAGGCTATTGTGGTCCATAGTGAGGGCTACTAAAAATTTCATGTGAACGAAAGCATTTGTCTTGAATGTAGCAACCACGTATAATGATGTAACTTTCGTCTTAATTTGGTCTTCAATCGACTGTGTATCATCTTTATTTCCTTTAATGCAGAAAATAATGAGTGTTCTTCATCACCTTGTTTAAATGGCGGCACCTGTCATGATCAGGTACGATACTACACTTGCTCATGCAGTGGTCTTTATAGCGGATTAAGATGCGAAAATGGTAAGTAGATAATATTATTAATGAGAATAGGCTGTGGTATATAGGCTGTGGTATAGCAGTCAAGCTAACTTAATCGATTAGGCGTTCGACTATGGTGCGAGAGGTTGCGGGTTCGAACCCTGGTTGTGGCCAGTACGTTCTCGTGGAAAAAGTGAGTTAGCTTGAAATTCCCATGGAAAAGAAATATTTGACTAGATGTCTCGCTGTAACCCTTACGAAACTCGGAGAGCAGATCCTGGTTGCGATGGTCAAGTGGAATGTCTAGGATGTGCACTCTAGAAGCTGCAAAGTCACTGTGCTGTTAAATGATTTTGGCCTATGGAATGATGTGGGCCGTAGTGGTCAGCGACAACCTGTGTGCTGAGGCTTGTGAATCAACGTCTAGGCGTGTAACTATATTACCCGTAGGGAGAAAAACTACCGGGAACCACATACTCTTGGAAACCCACTCTCTACGCTCACTGCTCACTTCGCTCGCTATTGGAGAGGCGTCGCGAGTAGTCTTTGACAAAGGCTAACCTTGCCGCTGCTTAACCTTCTCCCCACCGTTTGATTAGTACCAAGGCTGGGGTTTAGACTGCGGTTTGCTTTTGGGTACAGGGTTAAGATTAGGATTACAAATAAGTTAAATATCTTAGTCAATGAATCTACATTATAATACTCAGACAAACGATATCGACCTCTATAGAGCACCTTAGTGATTCGAGTACGAGCATAATAAATTAGGAAACCATTGAACGTCTCCAGGCAACTTCCATCCACTACCTTGATGCTGCCGTGATTTCCAATGTGAAACTCAGTAGCAGAGAAAAATTCAACGTTTGACCTAGCTGCTTATACAAGATTCGGCAACCTGCCCCGCGGCAACCTGCCCATCACCAAGACCAACATCTCTCCCAAGACCGACCAGACAAGAAGAGGACACGACCAGCAGTTTCAAATTGTACATCACCAACTTGGACCCTTTCACCAACTCATTCTTCCCAAGGACCATCAGACAGTGGAACGACCTTCAATAAGACTGCATCAACCACAGCCTTCCAAGACCACAGATAAACAGAGCATTACACTTTCTTAGCTATTCTTCCTTTTCTATTTTACTTGTGAACAGAACGAACCGCCTTTGTGCTGATTTTATCATCCGTCGGTGTTTTAGTAGTTGGTATTTTATGGGTTATTGGCATAGTAATTTGCACCAGGGCCAGGTAAGTTATTATTTACCTTCTCACGCTATTTTCCTTTTTACTTTGGTCTTTTTTTCTTTTGGTCTTCTTGTCTTTCATCTCCTTCTGTTGGTCAGTTCTTTCCGCCCTCTCTCTTTCTTCTTTTTTGTTCTCCCCTTATTCTTGATCATTTCGTCTAGTTTCCATTTTTTCTTCTTCGTCTTTTCTTCTTTGTTCTTCTTCTTCTTCTTTCTCGTCTTCTTCTTCTTCTTCTTCTTCTTCTTCTTCGTCTTCTTCTTCTTCCTCTCTTCTGCAGATTAGATATCTGGATCTTTGTCTAGACGTCCGTTAGTGTGATGTTGCAATTGATATCAGTTTGTTAAATTCTGATATTTAATCACATAATTTGTGGATACGCCTACACGACCGGTGGATCCCTTTTGGTTCTTGAGTCACTTACATGCTTTTGTTATTTCGTTGTATTTCCCTCAGATATTGCAGACGTTCAGACTCCATTGACCCAGGCACAACTGCACCTAAACATTGCATTGACATCGAAAATCCCGTGATTCCAAATATATCAGGACAATTTGTCATCAGTGAATCGGATTATACCATCATCACTACCAAGGATTCCAAAATGTTATATCACCCTATAAACAATGATACTTTGGGAAGCTGATTATAGCATAGGCCTTAAAATGGTCCTATGGTTACAATCCGACAAAGCCTGAACTCAAGACACTACTAAATTGGGCTATGAGTTGACAATCTATACGGAAGACATGGCCTTAAAGACCCATTCAGTGATCCCATCGCAAGTGTAAAAAAATAAAATTGTTTATAAATTGCTTAAAAGTGAAGTACCGGGTGTCCCAAAAGTCTCTTAACATTGTGAATTTGCCATAACTTGCGTTGGGTTAATAGTGTTGTTACAAAAATTGCACAGTATATATATAGATAATTCTTTTAGAAATGTTATGATACCAAACATGCCTATGTGGTCATGACCCTTTAGCATGAAATTAATGGATATCTACCGTACCGTAAAACCCACTTTTATAAACGCAAAATAAGTCTAGTCATTTGAGACGTGATAACACGATATAATGTGTTATCATTTTAAAATCGGTTTTGTTTAATTTGGCTGTGTTTGTTTGATTGTTTGTTTGTTTATTTTCAATGCGTAATCTTCATTTTCTGTTTTATCTGGGTTTTATATGGAAACTGCTTAAGATCTTTTCTGAGGATTCGATGAACAGTTGTACGCTGTACGTTGTTCTCCATTGAAAGTCGACTTACTGATCGCCTTGGGCTTTTCGCCACCGCTCTTCGTATGACATCAATGTTTGTAGCCGATCTTTCTGTTCTTCAACGTCCTGCCCTAAGTAGATCATGAACAGATCCAGTTGATAGGAATTACAGCACTAGTTGCTGGATTGTATTTCGGCTGGGTAGTGCATAATTTACATTAAAATGTTCCTTAAACATTGCTTCAGTGAGTTTGTCCGACTTTGTCTCGGCAAAGAACCATACGACCTGAATCCGTTGATCTATAGGAAATTCATCTTCACTTCAACTGTTTTAAAGTAAAGTTTAATATTGTCAATATATCCTAATTATAATCTAAAACAGCAGTCACGCTTACGCTAAGCCATGTAATCCATGAATGTTCATACCTAAATGTAGCGTGTGCAGTGAGTGAACCAACTCTATTGTTCAGGGAAGCACATCATTTCATGTTCTTGAACAAAGAACACATGAGCTTGCTTTTGTGGGTTTGATACACACATATGTACAGTCGCACAGTATGGTCAATGGGTCATCAATAATGCTGTTTTTGGTATCGGAATAATTCTAAAAGATCAATCTATGTGAATATGTTCTCCATTTTGGTATGAAGTAGGAAATATTTGAGATATGGCCAATAGTTAGGGGAAAAAGTTC
Organism: Amphiura filiformis; assembly: GCF_039555335.1. Classification (NCBI taxonomy): domain Eukaryota; kingdom Metazoa; phylum Echinodermata; class Ophiuroidea; order Amphilepidida; family Amphiuridae; genus Amphiura; species Amphiura filiformis. Next base: position 74,083,110 of record NC_092629.1, read on the forward strand.
ACTTTGGTGACCACTCTCTGGCTAGTAAGGTTTGACGATTGATTCGACTTCTATGGACCATTTAGAAAAAAATAGCCACCATGTCCCTCGCGAAAATCCCGGCATTTTTTCGCTAGAGGCCAAAATCCAAAATGGCCGCCACCACCATTTTGAAAATTTAAGTTTTGAACCAGAGCACCTATAATCATGCACAAAGACACTTTTTCGGATATGTCGAGTACAAGGATTCCGATTCTGACATTAGTTTGACATTACGGCATCATTTTCACCCAGAAATCCAAGATGGTGGCCGGCACCATCTTGAAAAATTTAGTTTAGAACAAGAGGACCTTAAATCGTGTACAAAGACACTTTTTTGGATAAGTCGACCACGAGGATTTCAAATTTGACATTACTTTGACATTACGAACTTATATTTACCCAGAAATCCAAGATGGTGGCCGCCGGCGCCATCTTGAAAAAAAAGTTTTGAACCCGATTACCTAAAATCGTGTACAAAGACACTTTTTCCGGTAAGTCGACCCCAAGAAATCCGAATCTGACATTAATTTGACGTTACAAAATAATTTTTGCCCAGAAATCCAAGATGGCCACCATTTGGTAGAGCGTAAATGTGATTTTTGAATAAATGTGTCATTTCCGCCTTATCTGGGGTTCATGTCCCTTATATGGGGTTTAAACTGCCTTATCTTGGGTTTACATCCCTTATCTAGGGATAAGGCGCCTTACCTGTGGTTTAGACGGCCTTATCCTGGGTTTACGTTCCTTACCTGTGGCTAAGATGCCTTAACCTTAGCATATCGCAGTCTAAACCCAGATAAGGCATCTAAACCCCAGATAATGCGCCGTAACCCCAGATAAGGGACGTAGACCGCCGATAAAGCAGTCCAACCCCCAAACAAGGCGCTTTAACCCTAAATGAGGAACATAAACCTAAGATAAGGCATCTAAACCCCACATAAGGTGCCCAAACTCTAGATACGGGTCGTTAACCCCAGATAAGGGTCGTAAACCTCAGATAAGACATCTAAACCCAAGATAAGGCGCCTTAACCCCAGATAAGAGACGTAAACTCAGATATGACAGTTTAAACCCCCGATAAGGCGCCGTAACCCCAGATAAGGGACGTACACCTCAGATAAACCAGTCCCAACCCCAAATAAGGCGCCTTAACCATAAAAGGAACATAAACCTAATATAAGAGAAGTAAAACCCAGACGGCGCCTTATCTGGGGTTTAAACTGCCATATCTGAGTTTACGTTTCTTATCTGGGGTTAAGGCGCCTTATCTTGGGTTTAGATGCCTTATCTGAGGTTTACGACCCTTATCTGGGGTTAACAACCCTTATCTAGAGTTAAGGCACCTTATGTGGGGTTTATATGTCTTTTCTGGGGTTTATGTTCCTTATTTAGGGTTAAGGCGCCTTATTTGGGGTTTAGACTGCTTTATCTGGGGTCTACGTCGCTTATCTGGGGTTACGGCGCATTATCTGGGGTTTATATGCCTTATCTGGGTTTAGACTGCGATATGCTAAGGTTAAGGCATCTTAGCCACAGATAAGGAACGTAAACCCATGATAAGGCCGTCTAAACCACAGATAAGGCGCCTTATCCATAGATAAGGGATGTAAACCCAAGATAAGGCAGTTGAAACCCCATATAAGAGACATGAACCCCAGATAAGGCGGAAATGACACACTTATGCTTCTGCTCTCATTCAAAAATCACATTTACGCTCTACCAAATGGGGGCCATCTTGGATTTCTGGGCAAAAATTATTTTGTAACGTCAACTTAATGTCAGATTCGGATTTCTTAGGGTCGACTTACCGGAAAAAGTGTCTTTGTACACGATTTTAGGTAATCTGGTTCAAAACCTTTTTTTTTTCAAGATGGCGCCGGTGGCCACCATCTTGGATTTCTGGGTAAATATGAGTTCGTAATGTCAAAGTAATGTCAAATTTGAAATCCTTGTGGTCGACTTATCCAAAAAAGTGTCTTTGTACACGATTTAAGGTCCTCTTGTTCAAAACTAAATTTTTCAAGATGGTGCCGGCCACCATCTTGGATTTCTGGGTGAAAATGATGCCGTAATGTCAAACTAATGTCAGAATCGGAATCCTTGTACTCGACATATCCTAAAAAGTGTCTTTGTGCATGATTATAGGTGCTCTGGTTCAAAACTTAAATTTTCAAAATGGTGGTGGCGGCCATTTTGGATTTTGGCCTCTAGCGAAAAATGCCGGATTTTCGCGAGGGACATGGTTGCTATTTTTTTCTAAATGGTCCATAGAAGTCGAATCAATCGTCAAACCTTACTAGCCAGAGAGTGGTCACCAAAGTGAACTTTTCCCCCTAACTACAATTCACAATGTTAAGTTACTTTTGGGACACGCTGTATAAGTCATTCAAATTGCCATTTGGTAATTTTGTAATGACAAATTTGTCAAAAAATGAAGAAAACAGCAGCACTGACGAAGTTGAAGCCCCATTCAAATACATGTAGCTAATTTAAATACTGTCAGTATCTAAATTACAGATTCGTGTAAAATGTCTTATTTTGTCTTAAATACACAGCTTTCGGCTGAACCACTCGCAGGCTATGTTAGCACATTATGCAATATGACAATGACAACTTCGGTACCAACATCTGAATTTTGATGATTTTTACGATCGTCCGATGAGCAAATCACTGAATGGGCCTTTTTAAAGGCCCATTAAAATAAGTAACTCTATTAAAATAAGTAACTCTATTAAAATAAGTAACTCTATTAAAATAAGTAACTCTATTTGAAATCTACTCCATTTGAAATCTTGTGTCATAGAAATTAAGGTTATGTCTTCCATATGGGGAGTATACCAATTTCAACTGGAATATCCCATTGCCAGACAATTGGTCTGATATCAGGTCAATAAATGTAAAGACATTAAAAGCCTTTTGGACATGTCGGTCTCTCATCGGCATCATATCCAAATAAACACTTTCTTCAGAAAGTTGCTGATAAATTAATATTCGATTGGAGTTGTTCAGAATAAAAGTTGTTTCATCAAAACATCGACTGGCTTCCTGTGTTTTTTAATCAAGATTCACAAATGCAACGCATTTGATTTTGTGCTTTCTGCCAGGCTTTCTGCGGAAAACGTTATGGCTCCCTCTATAATATAGTATAATTATAATACTTACAAATTAAGAGAGGGGCTTGTTGAGAGGGCGGCCAAGATTGGCTCAATTTTGACGTCGTCATTGGTTTTACACGTAAACACAAAAATGTCTCAAATTATTCCAAAACTGTACGTATGTTATTATAGCACTATTTTATCAGTCTAAATCCGTTGAGGTTCGCCAGTGAACCTCATTGTAAGGGACCGTTCATAAATACTTTGGTGGGGGGGGCTGGGCAAAGTGTGGGGGGCCACAAAAAGTTTTGAGTTGCACAAAGGGGGGGGCCAAAAAGTTTTGGTTACTAAAGGAGGGGGTCAAAAAAGTTTTTAACAAAAAAAACCCAAAAGAACAAGAGCATACAAAATTTTTGCGCGCTACGCGCGCATATGTAGGCCTACCAATAAAGCCCTTTTTTACCACGATTATGGCCAAAAATAGTGTAAAATACATTTTTGGCGCGTTACGCGCGCTCATTACCGGTGTCCCATTAAAGCCTTTTTGGAATCTCAAAGACTTTACATGTATTCTACAGTCGCTATAAGAAAAGGGTGATTATGTATGTATCCCACTGATAATACCGGGTCAAAATGATGCAACCAGGATTTGTTTTGTCTTTCCCCGAAATTTATATTTTGCCCCCCCTGACCAAGAAAGCTGGCTACGCCCCTGATAAACAAGTCTTAAGTATTAAAAATCTTGAGTATGTGCCCAGATGTTGCTCTGAATTTCCAATGGATAGCGACGGGGGCAGGTGGGGGCATGTGCCCTGGGCGCCACTCTTAGGGGCGCCAAATTGACCAATTTTAGCATCGATTCTGCGCTACTCTAAGCGATGAAATTCAAAAGGGTGCATTTCAAGACACAGTCATTTGAAAGATTAATTTAAGACCGATATTCTTTCATTATAACCAAAATTAATTAGCGGTAGGCCCTATTTGTGCTCCGGGCGCAATAATTATTTCAAGAATCGGGAGCGACACCTATTCTTAGCCCTGGGTGCCACAAGCCCTAGCTACGCCACTGTCAATTTCCCTTTTTTGTGTTACTTTTATTTATTTGATTACTGAGAATGAAACAAAAATTAGAATGCATAAATTGAAATTAAACTTCATACAAGTCACAGAATGTGAAAAACACCTTGAACTTTCAGGCCTATAATTGTGACTGAGTTTGCACAAATGGAGTAGCCCCCCTCCCCAGACTGTTTTTTAACCTCTTGGAAGGGGGGGGGTCAAAAAAGTTTCATATATCTAATGAGGGGGGTCAAAAAAGTTTTAGGTTCTCTGGAGGGGGGGTCAAAAAAGTTTTGACTCCAAAAATTTCAAGTGCCCAGCCCCCCCCCCACCAAAGTATTTCTGAACGGTCCCTAAGTACTGTTTTTTTGATTTTTTTTGTATGAATAACGCACGATATGTTACTATATATAGGCCTACTGAAAATTTCACATATATGTGTATCAATGAGTTTACGTGGTGTAGTGGTTACGGAGCTCGCTTCCCACGCAGAGGGTCCCGAGATCGATTCCCATCCCCGGCGATGAAGAAAACTTTTTCTTCTTCTCTTTTCTTTGAATTTAAAATTATTTATTTTCATGTGAAAATGTATATATTGCACTGGGAAATATATTTTGTGCATTTTTTTTCTGTAATGGGGCCACCCGGCCAATAGAGCTAAAAACGGATCTTGGCTCCGGGAAAAAATAATTGCGTCCATCGTGCAGGCAGTGTTGCCGTCATATTGTCTGTTTTGTTTACGCTTTTGGTTGTTGCCACATTGAATAATGTAGTCCACCATCGTCTGGTGGTCTTTTCATTTTAACTTGAATCTCTGACGGATTTTTGATAGACTTTTAAGGGCAAAATGTTCATTTATCAATCCCGAAATACATGACGAAAATATTAATTCAGATTTATTGGTGTAGATAAGCCACCCAGTAAATAAAATATCATGTTAATCGAATACTGGAAATAGAATTTGCAACTTACATGTAACACACTGCTACAGTTGTGTCCTGTACCTCGGTATCTATGTCTCAAATAAGACAGACCATCACGATATGCTAATTAGGGTTAAGGTTAGTAACCCCTGACCCTTATTAGCATATCGTGATGATTTGTCTTTTATGAGACATTTACCGGGTTTTCAACATCAGGCATCTGATTGGTCACGTGACAGACGACTTGAAGAATTCTCAAATATTGGTCCCAGGCGCGTGACAGCTTAAAGCGGAGTCCACCTTGACCTTTTTTTTTGTTGATAGCTAGCTATTCAAGACGGAGGTTGTGATCCTCGACAAAGAAGAAAAGTGGTTCGAGTTTAGCTTTAGGGAATCCATCTGGGGCATAGTAAGACAAGAGCCAGCGACCGCAACAAAAAAATGTGACTCCGCTTTCAACTGTCACACTGCTAATGAGTGTGTGGATGACATACTTAGTATGTAATCTACAGCAGATGAGAGTGTGGATGGCATACATGGTATGCTATCTACTGCTGATAAGAGTGTGGATGACATACTTGGTATGTCATTTACTACTGATGGAGGATTGGAGGATATTACTTGGTATGCTATCTACTGCTGATGATGGTGTGGATGACATACTTGGTATGCTATCTACTACTGATGCGGGTGTGGATGACATACTTGGTATGCTATCTACTACTGATGCGGGTGTGGATGACATACTTGGTATGCTATCTACTGCTGATGAGGGTGTGGATGACATACTTGGTATGCTATCTACTGCTGATGCGGGTGTGGATGACATACTTGGTATGCTATCTACTACTGATGCGGGTGTGGATGACATACTTGGTATGCTATCTACTGCTGATGAGGGTGTGGATGACATACTTGGTATGCTAGCTACTGCTGATGATGGTGTGGATGACATGCTTGGTATGCTATCTACTGCTGATGAGGGTGTGGATAACATGCTTGGTATGCTATCTACTGCTGATGAGGGTGTGGCTGACATGCTTGGTATGCTATCTACTGCTGATGAGGGTGAATGAATGACATACTTGGTATGATATCTACTGCAGATGAGGGTGTGGATGACATGCTTGGTATGCTATCTACTGCAGATGAGGGTGTGGATGACATACTTGGTATGCTATCTACTGCTGATGATGGTGTGGATGACATACTTGGTATGTTATCTACTGCAGATGAGGGTGTGGATGACATGCTTGGTATGCTATCTACTGCTGATGAGGGTGTGGATGACATACTTGGTATGCTATCTACTGCAGCTGAGGGTGTGGATGACATACTTGGTATGCTATCTACTGCTGATGAGGGTGTGGATGACATACTTGGTATGCTATCTACTGCTGATGAGGGTGTGGATGACATACTTGGTATGCTATCTACTGCTGATGAGGGCGTGGATGACATGCTTGGTATGCTATCTACTGCTGATGAGGGTGTGGATGACATACTTGGTATGCTGTCTACTGCTGATGAAAGTGTGGATGACAAACTTTGTAGGCCTATACTATTTACTATACTGACGAGGGCGTGGATGATATACTTGATGTGCCATTTACTGCTGATGGAGGAGTGGAGGGCATAATTGTTACGATATGCTATCTACTGCTGATGTGGGTGTGGGTGACATACTTTGTGTGTATGCTGTCTGCTGCTGCTGAGGGCGTGGATGGCACTTGGTATACCATCTACTTCTAATGATGGTGTGGACGACACACTTGGTATGATATCTACTGCTGACGAGGGTGTGGATGACATACTTGGTAGGCTATCTACTGTTGATGAGGGTTTGGATGACTTATATACAAGGTGTCCCATAAAAAGGTTACATGTAGGCCTACACTGTAAATGCAGTGTTTTGTAATTACACACATACAATTATCTAAACACGTTTTATGGCTCGACACTTGTATTTAATATCTATACTCTAAAATTGTGTGTTTTACAATAACACATTCAAGGCTTTCTAAACATGTTAAATTTCTAAGCGGTAATGTTACCAATTGCTGAGCTAAACACTTGCTAAACATTACAGGCGCTTTCGTTTAGCAATTAAACATCACATTCAATTGAGAATAATATTTAATTGCTAAACGGGAAACACTTGTAAACACGGATGTTTAGGAATGAAACACTTTTGTATGACACGTGATTCGTAACTCAATTTTCATTGGACGAGATGTCAACCCCAAACTTTTTTGCACGATGCAGCTCGCAGACGATCGACCCCGAGATATATATCAGTTCGCAATCGCAATGGACTCAAAAAATCCATTTGTTGGCTTCAAACGCAACGCATCAGTGCAGGAGGTCGCAGCGGTGGTTAGAAAGCACTTTGGGGAGAGACAGGTATGATATTTTCAGGTGAGAAATATTTTATAATGGACATTAATTACAGAATTGTGGAGGTCGCGGCTGCCGAATTCAGCTACATGACAAAGTGTATGAACATGGACGTGATATCAGATAGGATAACCATTATAAAAGCCTGTTTAATTCCATGTTCATGATTGATTTACGGACATTTGGAAGTCTGCTATAGGCATGTGAGTATTATAAACTAGGATCGTGTCTAGGTATGACAGGGCTGAACACAAATATTTGGTAAGCTTATAGGTTTCTGACCCCCCCTTATAAATGCTATTTAGATTAGATGAATAATAGCTTGCCATAGCAATGCGAAAGCGAGTAAGTGCATAATGAGCATATCTGCTAAATACGCACAATTTAAGGGTTCAACATGCGCGTAATGTTGCGACTCAAAAAAAGGTGCTGCGTCATTCTGTAGAAAACACACAATTTTACGGCTCAACATGCCGTGTAATGTTGCGACTCGTTCAAAGGTGTTGCGTCATTCTGTAGAAAATACGCACAATTTTACGGTTCAACATGCCGCGTAATGTTACGACTCTTTTAAAGGTGCTGCGTCATTCTGTAGAAAATACTCGCAATTTGACGGTCTAACATGCCGCGTAATGTTACGACTCGTTTAAGGGTGCTGCGTCATTCTGTAGAAAATACGCACAATTTTACGGTTCAACATGCCGCGTAATGTTACGACTCTTTTAAAGGTGCTGCGTCATTCTGTAGAAAATACACGAAATGTTACGGTCTAACATGCCGCGTAATGTTACGACTCGTTTAAGGGTGCTGCGTCATTCTGTAGAAAATACGCACAATTTTACGGTTCAACATGCCGCGTAATGTTACGACTCTTTTAAAGGTGCTGCGTCATTCTGTAGAAAATACTCGTAATTTTACGGTCTAACATGCCGCGTAATGTTACGACTCGTTTAAGGGTGCTGCGTCATCCTGTAGAAAATACGCACAATTTTACGGTTCAACATGCAGCGTAATGTTACGACTCGTTTAAGGGTGCTGCGTCATTCTGTAGAAAATACGCACAATTTTACGGTTCAACATGCCGCGTAATGTTACGACTCTTTTAAAGGTGCTGCGTCATTCTGTAGAAAATACGCGAAATTTTATGGTCTAACATGCCGCGTAATGTTACGACTCGTTTAAGGGTGCTGCGTCATCCTGTAGAAAATACGCACAATTTTACGGTTCAACATGCAGCGTAATGTTACGACTCGTTTAAGGGTGCTGCGTCATTCTGTAGAAAATACGCACAATTTTACGGTTCAACATGCCGCGTAATGTTACGACTCTTTTAAAGGTGCTGCGTCATTCTGTAGAAAATACGCGAAATTTTACGGTCTAACATGCCGCGTATTGTTACGACTAGTTTAAGGGTGCTGCGTCATTCTGTAGAAAATACGCACAATTTAAACGTTCAACCTTCCCCCGTAATGTTACAATTCGTTTAAAGGTGCTGCGTCATTCTGTAGAAAATATGCACAATTTTACGGTTCAACATGCCGCGTAATGTTACGACTCTTTATGAGTGAAAAAGCTTGAAAATGTAATTATGGTGAGTGATTCACCCCCAAACTTGAGTTAATGCCATCCCTGACATGAAATAATGGCAAGAAACAGATTTATTGTAATATTTCTGAATGAGGTTTGAAGCTGATAACATGTTGTAGCAATGAAAATCAATACACTACTTCAGGATCCTGAACTCCTGCATTGTTATTTTTGCCCTTTGCACTGTTGTTAATGATTTTTGTTTCTTTCTTTTTTCCCAATGTTTCATTTCATTTTCAGCCCAGGGAGTTTCAATCTATCCAATCTAAGCGCTCCACAGACTCCAGTATTATGCACAATATTGTATGCAACATATCTCGTTATTTAATCTATTGCCATTCTATTTCCAGTAATGTTTAAGTTATAACGAATGTTTAATGACGAAAAATCGATAATAAGTTACATGTAATATCTAGTAGAAATATATTATCGATTTTACGTCATCAAACATTCGTTAGAACTTAAACATTACTGGAAATAGAATGGCAATAGATTAAACAACGTAGATATGTTGCATACAATATTGTACGTACAATAAAAAGTCTGAATACTGCTTTAGATGGAGTTTGGGGATGCTCCTCATTTGATAATCATCAACCATTCAACAGGGACTTACGAAGGATACTTAGTGCTGAAAAAGGTTAAACCAATCAGAATCGTGGGAGACAACATTAACAATATGGTCAAGATAAGACATACCCCAAAGCATACAACCTCCTTGGATTTGTGCAACAACATGTGTTGCTGGATGAACATTCCTTCCATAAAGTGCCATTTACACGTGTGTGCAAAAGTATCTTTGGCTGAGTTACCGGCAAGTTGATATCAGAAACAGAACATCAATATGCAGTTTGACATTTGAACTTTGAGAAATTTGGAGATAACATTATAAGTGGCACTTTTTTTATGAAGAAATAATTATGCTGGCCTATTGCTTGCAACCTTAATTGATTCAAGTGACTTTATTTTAATCTTGTTAAATATGCATACTATTCTGCTCAGAATTTCAGATCTTTATATTCATTTAATGCCCCTTTCTATACAAAGTACAAACAGATGATATACAGTCTCCTCAAATTGTTAAAGGAGGGTGACCTGATTTTTCATACTAAGCTCTCAATTTATCATGGAAACATTACCAAAAATATCAATTTACAAATTTTGAGTGATATTGATCCAGTGGGTATGATAATAAAAGCAGAAAACCGCAACCACAGAACACTGTGCTTATCGAACTTTGCCTGGTTTACTGCCACTTGGTCCAATCCCATTTCGTCCAACACCACTTGGTCCAATTCCCATTTTGGCCAATAGCCATCGTCCAATGCCATTTTGGCCAATACCATTACCATTTGGGCCAAGACCCATTTTGTCCAATGCCATTTGGGCCAAGACCCATTTTGTCACCCTAACCTTAAACATTAATCCTAACCCTTGGCCAAAATGGCATTGGCCCAAACGGCAATGGCCAAAATGGGTCTTGGCCCAAAGGGCAATGGACGAAATGGGTCTTGGCCCAAATGGCAATGGAAGAAATGGGTCTTGACCCAAATGGCAATGGAAGAAATGGATTTTGGACAAAATGCCTAATGGCCAAAATGGAAATTGGACCAAGTGGTATTGGACCAAATGGGTTTGGTTATAGTGGTCGACCACTGTTTCAGACATATTTGTTCATAACAGTTTTAGGGCTAAAAAATTAGTTCTGGGGAAAATATAAGCTTTCTTCTCACCATACCAAAAACTCAATTTTCATAGAAAAAATTTGGGATGAGGCTGTCGATCAGGATACACTCCTTTAATACATGTACTAATAATATTGTTTGGAAATGCCAAAATACCTGGGTACTATTTTGATGCCCCCTGTATAAGCAATTACTAGTAAATGGATCTTTTAGTAAATAATAGCCATTAATAATGCAATTTGAATTTGACCAAGTTATGAATGTAATTCAATTCGTGTTTTATCAATTTTGTGTTTTATCAATTTGTTAAATAAAATTTTATTGCAGGAAAATATTTGTGCATGTTTTGCTGTTTGTAATTGTGTTTCGCTTTGCAGAATTGTTCGGCTCTTTGTCATGAACCTACAGGGAGTGTAGCCTTTAAAGTTAATCCAATTGGATTTAACCTGCACTTGAATAAATCACCTCATTTGACTATAACATGCGTATATTTGCACCAGCTAAACTATTAAAATCTCAATTATATATGAACATGTTCACATTTAAAACATTGATTTGATGAACATGTTTAAGTGCTAAACATTTTGGACGATACTAAACATGTTTTAGCATTAAACATGTTTAGAAAGTGTGTACAAGATAGTGTTTAGCCTTGTGTTTAGGTATTAAAACGGATGGTTAGATGTTAATTATCTAAACATGTTTAGCAATTAAATATGTTTAGCTTTGTGTTTAGCATCAAAACACCTAATTATCTAAACATGTTTAGCAATTAAATATGTTTAGAAAGTGTGTACAAGATGGTGTTTAGCTTTGTGTTTACAGGCATTGAGTTTTGCAATGTGACAGGTGTGCTGTAAATCGCACGCCTGGATAACCCGAGGTGTGCTTTTAGGTGTGCTGCAAATCGCACACCTAAATAAACCAAGGTGTGCTTTTTTCAAAACTGGTGTATGACTATGATTTCATTTTCAGCTAAAACTTAGCAATTGTGACAACATACATGTACTTTTTTAAATGGCCATGGTAAAAGCTCTGGGGTAATGAATGGTGTATACTGCATAGATGTCCCTGGACTTTGGACTTATTGCTAGTGTCATTTGTAATTTTTTTTTTTTTTAATTAGTTTTTTTTTTTTTTGGATTTAGAATGTCCCTAGAATGTCCCTGGAACTTTAGAATGTCCTGGAATTTTTTAATTTAAAAAAAAATTACAAAAAAGATTTTAAAAATTATAAATTCTTGTTTAAAATAGGCAAATTTGTAAATTATGTTCACATAATAATCTATGAATGATTTTAAAATGCATTTGTTTTGTATGCTTCTTTACTTCATAAATAGGTTGTAATGTGAACATCAATTATAAATTTGCCTATTTTGAACATGAATTTATAATTTTTAAATCTTTGTAATTTTTTTTTTCAAGTTTAAAAAAAAATTAAAAATATTTCAGGGACATTTTAAATAAAAATAAAAAACTAAAAAAAAAAAAAATAAAAAAAAAATTTTTTTTTTTTATTTATTTTTTTTTTTTTTTAGGTGTGCGAAAAATCGCACCCCTCGGCGTATTTTCAGGCGTGCGGCGCGTGCGAATCGCACTCGCACGCCTTAAAACTCAATCCCTGTGTTTAGCATCAAAACACCTCATTTACAGTGTAGAAAATGAACCGCATTAGTACAGCCTGTAGTCAGAAACCTGATCCCGATAGGGGTATTTTTTATTTTAAAACACCAATTGTCATCAGAGGACGACTTTCTTTGGTAAATGAATGATTACATATCGTCGGTCGCAACACATAGTGGCGTAGAGTGATTTTCAAAATTTTCCGTTTCACATAGTGGCGTATAGGTTTAGAGCTAGCTATTATCCTATAACAGTTATTCCTTGTTAACTATTAAAGATACAGTTTAATAGTTTGAACCTTTAACTTCAATTACAAATGGAATCGGGACACTGGCAGATAACAGTGGAGGAGTATTGACTCCGTTAGGCCTACTAGTAGCATATCCTTCAAAAACGTTTTGATCAGAAACGTATTTTGTCCTTCACGTACGCCACTATGTGTTGCGACCGACGATATGTGACCCACTGACGTGGCTGTATCAGCGTTGAGAATACTTCCATACAGAATTCGAGAATCATATCAATCAAGCTATCGCCTGCTCCCTGAAGTGCCTCAGCAGTTAAAGCACAGTCCAATCATAGTGCTGCTGCCTTGTTGGTCTTCATGGCTGCTATTGCTTCGACTAGGCCTACCTCTTCACGAGTTGGGGGCTCAGTGATGATTAAGTTTTTCTATTTGCCGAGATATATCATACTCTATATCACATTAAAGCCGTGACCAATTTTATATATTATTATTATTTTCTGAAAAACAAAATTGCAACTAATCATAAAAGCCGATGTTGTTTTGTAGGGGTCACTTGTCGGGTATTAGTATTATAGCCGAGTAAAATTTGGTATCCCATTTTGCCCCTTAGGTGGACCAATTTGCCCCACTTCCCCCTACACAAATACGACAATTGTACCGGAAATTACTTTTGAAAGTTAAAACTCACATTTTTCTTCTACAAAATATTTTGATCAAAAATTCCAAAAAATAGAAAAAATAAAAATAAGCCTCTCTCTTAGCGCTAGTCTCACTCAATGGATTGAGCATGGATACCCAGCCTGAAAACAAGACCACCCCACCCCTCTGGGTGCTGTTGGTCAATGCTATTGACTGCTCAGTGATCATGGTGATGACTGTGTGGATTAAATTGACATGCTATTTACTGTTGACATGGAGGTGTGGTGGATGACTTAGGGGCTATGCAATAATTATGTGTAGGCCTACCCCTGGGGTGGTGAATTCTCAAAAATGGTCTGCCAAAAATTGCTTGCCCCCCCCCCCCCTTTTGACGTGCCAAAAAAACTTTGCCCCTCCCCCTTTGACGTGCCAAAAATCTTTTGCCCCCCTTACGCAAGATTTTTGTAAACCTGAATTTAAAACCTTTTAATTTAAAAATTGTCTTACCATAATAATATAATGCGTTTTTGCGAGCAAAAATTTTCAAATTTAATATTTGAACGTGTTTCTAACGTTTTCCTACACCTTTTTAGAGCGTAGGCCTAATATAGAAACGGTGCCCAAAATATCTGTGCCAAAAATCGCTTGCCCCCCCCTCTTTCGACCTGCCAAAATCGCTCGACCCCTCCCCCTCATATGCTGCCGCCCCTTTTGGCCTGCCAAAAATCTTTGCCCCCTAAAATTCACCACCCTCCCGGGGGTACACATAATTATTGTACCACCCCTTAGGTATGATCGACTATACTGCTGACCTAGCAAACACACAACGTTTTACAAAATAAGTTTAAATGTCGGGTTATATAAAAACGTTTTTAAAAAACATTATAAAACATTTTTGAAAATGTGATGCAAAACATTCTAACAGAATTTTGTTTTTAAAACATTGGCAAAATATATTGCAAAAATGTTTGCCCAACATTATTTTGCAATAACGTTTTTTAAAACGTTATATAAAGAGCATGCATACGTTTAAAAAAAATACCGTATGCATGCTCTTTATATAACCCGATATTTAAATGTCTATAATTTTGAAGGTGCAAAACAAATATTGAAATGAATTGACTGGTGAAATATGGTGCAAAACTTGTGGAATAAAATGGGCACTTTTTGGCTAAAAGGGCCAAATATGAGGTTTATTTGGTCAACCCATGCATGATGATTGCATGACCACCCCCTATCAAAATATTGGGGAATTGAACCCCACCTACCCGGCTACCCCTACCCACCCCATCACCCGATCTACGCCTATGTGTACAGTCTCCAGGACTTCTAGCTCAGAATCTGCAGGGGCGAACTCCGGGGGCGAACTCCGGGAGGGGGGGGGGCGAACTTCGCTATTCCGAAGGTTCGCTATTCCGAAGGTTCGCTATTCCGTTGGTTCACTATTCCGAAAATTAAAAAGGTTCTCTATTCCGAAAACAGAAAAGGTTCTCTATTCCGAATATGAAAAAGGGTTCTCTATTCCGAAAACGAAAGAAGGTTCATCATTCCGAAATAAGTCACCGTGTTTTCTACTCCGAATATGAAAAAGGGTTCTCTATTCCGAATATGAAAAAAGGGTTCTCCATTCCAAAATCTAAAACAGGTTCTTTATTCCGAAATGAGGCTAGTAAAGGAAATAAAAGAACTTAGTAAATATGTAAAACAGCTTAATAAGCAAAAAAAAAGATACCTTAATGGAACCATAAAAAGAGACCTCGGAGGGCCCGTAAAAAGCAAAGAAGATGCCTAATGGACAAGAAAAGAGACCTTTGTTGGCCCGTAGGCCCTAAAGCAAAGAAAATAGGCCTTATTACAATGTATCTTTCCTTTACCTTTTACGGGCCCCTGAGGTCCCTTTTCTTTGCTTTTACTGCCCTATAGTAGGCCCTAAGGTATGTTTTCTTCATCCGGTTACCTCCCTTTGTCGGCGGCACTGGATATGCAGGCCTACATAATGGTAAAATTATGTTGAATTTTCAGTTTGACTGATTGGCAATCAGTGATCGATTTTCGTATATTTTTTTGTGTAGCAAAGAATGCTACTCACTTTCAGATTTGAGTAGCAATTCCAAAATTTGTGAGTAGCATTTTGCAACATGCTAATCCTGAATGTTCCATTTTCAGTTCAAGTCAGTGGCCAGTGATCGATTTTCGTATATTTTTATGTGTAGCAAAAAATGCTACTCACTTTCAGATTTGAGTAGCAATTACAAAATTGTGAGTAGCATTTTGCTACGCTAATCCAGGTAAATCGAACACTGTTGGCAATAGGCCTACTTGATGACCATGCTGATGACGGTAAGGTGACTACCTTATAATGCAAATTGTATGCAAAGTAGCTAATTTTATATTGTTCTTCACTTGCAAAACATTGCAGACTCCACAGTTACAAACCTCAAAGTGTTCTCTACCTTTACAAGTAATTAGAGGAACTCAAGATAAAAAAAAACATGACACATTGGCATTTGGAATAGAGAACCTTTTTTCATATTCGGAGTAGAGAACACGTTGACTTGTTTCGGAATAAAGAACCTTTATTCGTTTTCGGAATAGAGAACCCATATGCCTATTTGAATATTCGGAATAGAGAACCTTTCTTCACTCGGAATAGAGAACCTTTCTATTTTCGGAATAGAGAACATGTTTGTGTTTTGGGAATTTTCGGAATAGAGAACCTTCGTAATAGAGAACCGTTTTTTTACATTCGGAATAGTGAATGGTAAAACTACACGTTCGGAAAAACGAACCTTCGGAATAGGGAACCTTCGGAATGGCGGACCTTCGGAATAGCGAGAGGAACCAGGGCTCAGTCGATGTCAGCTATTTCTGCACAGCTCCCTCTTTCCCTTCTTTCCATACTCTGATACCACAAAATGCCTTTGCAGCATCAGCTGATTGGTCTGTGATTGGCTTTCCGATGATGATAACGCCCTCTGCAAATAGAGAAAGCTCCCTGACTTCCGGGGTTTCGGCTTACAAATATTCCCTAAAATTACTGAATATTTTTGGTTTAAAATCACAAAGCTAAACTTTAAAAAGATCATGATACTCATTTCTATGAATTTCGACAAACGTATAATAAAAACAAATGATATTTATTTTACGAATATTAAACATTTATTCCTTTAGGAAAATTGAAAGAATGTACTAGAAACACTGTAAACAATTCATCAATCCACTAATTCATTTGTGAATGAATAATCGACGAGGACTGTTCTATGATGCCAGTTACAGAAATCAAACACTGTATTATCAGCTGTGGTTGGGAATAGACCTGTAAACAATGGTTGACTAACTGCAGATGGAGGATTTTATAACTTGTACTCGTGTATATTGAGAGGAAACTACTGAGTTTGGACTAGTATCTTTTCGGAATTATCTCGAAGCTTACGACAAGTCTCATTCAGTTCACCATGGCGTTGTGTAACAATCATGACAATAGCCAAAACCACCATGAATGTATGGAATTCACAGAAGATGACCACGGCTCCCACTTGCTTACTAAACTACGGGCACAGAGAGCCGATGAAAAGTACTGTGATATGGTGCTCCATGTTGAAGATAAAGTATTCAAAGCCCACCGTAATGTTCTAGCAGCATATAGTCCGTACTTTGATACAATGTGCAATAGTGGTCTTGAGGAAGACAAACGAAACATGGCTCTCGCGACAGTCGAATGTACATCAGCGGAAGCAATGGAGTTGATCTTGGATTATATGTACACAGGGAAGATTTGTATAAATGCAGATAACGTTGAGAGTATACTACGCGGTGCTGATCCATTCCTCATGAGTACGCTCAAGGATTACTGTCACAAGTTTCTATGGCAAAATTTGGATGCGTCAAACTGCCTTGTCGTTCGCAATTTAGCGGATTTGTACAGATTTGATAAGCTCCATCAACGAGCGACTCAGTTCATTCGTAATCAGTTCATGCAGGTTTTGAAGCATTCCATGGAGGATTTTGTCAGGTTATCTTTCAATGATGTGTTGGAGTGGATCACGGATGATAAGATACGTGTCGAGAAAGAGGAGAGCATCTCCGAAATGGTGGTGAAGTGGGTGCGATTTGATTTGGATAATAGACGCGATAAGTTTCCACGCCTTCTTGTGCACGTGAGATTAGCACAGCTTGAAAGGGAGTACCTGATTACAGTTGTTGAAAAGGAGGTGTTGGTGACGGATAACAAAGAATGTGCGAAGCAATTAGCTGAAGCCATGCACCAGACTGACACAACGAGAAGAAGTTACTGTAGCGACAGTCCGGTGTTAAAACCGCGTAAAGGACGGTTGACCGATGTGGTGGTCATTACAGGTGGTGTGTCTGAGAACGGACCATTAGCGGAATGCTACGGATACATAGTGAATGAAAACAGATGGACATCACTGCCAGGACTTCCAAGCGAGTTGCGATTCCATGCGGTCGCAACATTACATGGATTCATGTACGCAGCTGGGGGGTCCGATAGTAACCGTGACGTATCCAATCATGTACATTCCTATGATCCAATCACAAATAGTTGGAGCAAAGTCGCTCCATTACAGACTCCACGCGAGTATCTGTCTCTTGTTTCATGTAATGGACATCTCTACGCTTTTGGTGGCATCCGGTGGGACAGGTTACAACAGAGTGTGGAACGTTACGATAGCGACACAAACAAATGGGCATACGTCAGCCCGATGTTGTCCAAGCGCTACGCCATGCAGGTAACGACCGTAGCAGATCGTTACATCTATGCCATTGCCGGAAGGGATTCCTTCCGAAGATCGGTCCCGACAGTCGAACGTTATGACACGTACACTAACGAGTGGACCACAATTCCTTCCATTCCAATAGCTGCCGAAGAACGACCTTGGGAGTTTCCAGTTGTCGAGTCTTATCAGCACAAAATTTATGTTACGGATTTATCCAGTAAAGTCTACTGCCTTGATACGAAGCGAAATGTTTGGACCGAAGAGAAAAATCGGCTTGGCCATCAAGTGACGGATATCAGCTGCCTACAGTACTGCACGTCGGATAGGAATGTTTTCTTATTTGGTGGATGGGATGCGTGTGTCTTCAACCAAAAGTTGAAGATGTGGAGTAGTATAGCACCACCGCCAGCATCCACATTAGCGTCTGCATGTTGTGTGCTTCAAGTGCCTTACGAGTTTCTTTCCAACGAGGTTTAGTGGCTTTGTTTTTTGTGACCAAGAAGATAGCTTTGATTGTACAGGTATGTATAATAAATTGCAGTTTGCCAAGATGCTAAATTCCTTGTGGTTTTCACAGAGCAAGTGATAAGCCATTTTGGCAACTTGCAATTTGTCTGAATGCACTTGTATGGTACCTGTAGCGAAAAAAAAATGCAACCCAGAATGTCAAGTTGATGTGCGCAATCTGCATCATCACTGGGCACATTTGACTGGTCAAGAATGAGCAGCGAGGAAATAGTGCGCATCGATGACGACATCATCTCAGTTTCAATCACAAAGGCTTTTGGAATTGGAATTATCTAAGCACCAGAGGAAAACACGATTCGGGGTATTGATGGTGCAATTGTTTTTTTGTTTTTTTTTAATTTTGAAAAAGTTATGTACCGGTACTGGTATAGATAGGGTTAATCAATTACTCTACTAGGTATACACATCGCTTATATTTTGGCAGCAAAAATTTAAAAGCATTTATAAATTACCTTTTGGCATTTTATCGTACCGGTACCAGTACTTTCAATGATCAATCAGTGATTGAAATGGAATCAGCTTTTGACAGTCAGTTCAAAATAATAAAATTGTTTAAAAAAATTAAGACTGGTTGAGCGAAAAGCAACCATCTGTTGGCTATACATTGTAGGGCTATTTCAGTTAAAAACCATAGGCTACACCCCCTATGGAAGTCATATTGTACACCCATGTAGGCATACATGACCTTTAATCTCCCACACAGGGAGTGTGAATTTCAAATGGGTGACTCTATTTGAAATCTACACCCCCCCTGTGTATATGACTATAAAGTCATGTCTTACATACAGGGGTGAATGGATTTCAAATGGAATAGCCCACGTGTTTCACAGATGTGTTTGATATTACAAATATTGACAAGATATAAAAGATGCAATTAGGAATGACACACATCATTAAGGTTGGTTTTCAATCAAATAGTGGGGCTGGGTGATGTGTGCAATTATCTCAATCCAATGAATCCTACAGGCAGAAGGTAAAACATTTGTTTACAGGCCTGGAAAAAATTTGATTTCCCAGGAATGTAGACAAATTTCCCTCCAACAAATTAGGATTTCCAACCATTTCTTTTAATTTCTTTAATCCAAAAAAAGCAACTTCTATCAAGATTACAAAAATTCCCAGGAATGAGATTCCTGAATTCCCCATTTTTTCCAGGCCTGTTTATTGAGGAGAGACCTTCCAAGGAATGTGTTGTTGTGCTGGACTCTCTTGCACTCACAAATACCTTGATCTGCTGAAATGAGGGATCATCTGTCTTGTAAAGTTGTAGTTGATGAGCCGGAACTAATCACCTTGTTTTTCACTGAATGGTGCAAAGTGGAAACTAGCTCTGGGAAGAGGTTGTTTGTCAATTTTTCTCTGACTGATAAGAACTCATCATTTTATGCTTGAATGGGTAATGAAGAGTTTTGTTTTCAATTTAGAGCCATTTTGAAGTTTTGATCACTATGAACTGTGCATGGGACACATCTTACTTTTTATTTTATGGATACATGTATTTTTAGGATGTTGAATATTCTGTGCAACAGGTGTTCAGTGTTTTATTCAATGTATAATTTACATTGTATTGCGAGTCATTTTGTAGGCCGCCTAAAATAGATTACAGTACCATAGTTTTTGTCTGGGTATTATGACCAAGACCATACCCGTTATATCGTATCAGTTGGGCAACTTGAAGAGGAGGGGAGGTTCTTGTAAAATCTTTTTATGGTCCTTATCTGAGGTATAATAAATGCAAACTTGCTTTACATTGTATGCTTCGGCCCATTGGGAAGAAGAGATTGGACAGTCTAAGCAAATCTTTTACCAATTATTAGGTCTTCGAAAATAATTTCAGAATTCCTAAAAAATGAAGAAGACAAGGCTGAGAAACTAGCTGTATGTAGTACAATTGTGTTACTTGGTCAAACTCAAAATAAAATTATATTAATTCTACCGTGCACTTGATACCAATTTTTAAAAATTTTGAGTAATTTAAAACATACTTTTGGCATCAACTGTATATTTGATGTCAACTAAAAGAAATATGAATCATGCATGCCATATGGTGAGAGCTGATCTCTGCACTGCAGTGAAAAATTAATTGTGTTCAGGTCCACCCAGCTATATCAGTCCAATAACAAACAATTAAAGGCTTTTAAACACAAAATGCATTGTTGCTGTTATTGTTTTCATTTGCTGGACAGTTACCATGGTAACATCAACAGCTGGACATTGCACACTGTTGACCAACTGTGGAATTTAAAAGCAAATTTGAAAATAGTGCTGTCTACTGTAGATAGATAGGCCCTAGATATTGCGCACAGACAGAATCCTAGGAAATGGTAAAATTATAATGTCAAAGTTCAAATGAATTTTGTTTTTGTTCATAATTTATTTTCTGTCATTTACTAGAACAGAACATGATGATAAAGAGAAAGGAAAGAAGGATGAAAATACAAGCTGGCAATTTGTAGATATTTACCCAACGTACATTGTATGGTATCAAAAGACCATTAAAAAAAAAATCAATTTTACCACTGCCAATTGTTTTGTTGATAAGATATTAATTAATAGTATTTTTTTTTTTTTTTTTTTCCACTGAACAGTAAAAGACTTAATCAACAGGCTGGTAAAATGAAGATTTTAATAGTTGTAAATGCATTGGTTCACGATTTCTCTTTTTATATGTAGCTTTTTAGTGTTGAACCCTCCCCACGCGAGTGTTGACTTCAGACGACAAGTTCCATATTTCTTTTTTTTTAAATCCAAACATTTCAGAATTGTACATTTTTCATGACCATATTTGGAATCAGAATGAAAAATGCGTAAAAATGAGTGCAAACACAAACAAGCCAATCAGTGGTTCTTGAGATTGCTTGGTATTTTCAGAAAATACATCAAAACTTTGAATCTTTATATTTTGAAGCCTGCATGACTAGCACACAAAGTATGCTATTTGGACCTGCAGGGTGAAAAATATTTAGACTCAGTACACCGGTCGATCTTACCGTTTCCGATGTTGATTAAGATACTTCTTGCATCGATCCCGAGATGCGGAAAAAAACCAATAGTCATTTTGTCCCACATAAATGAATAAATAACAAAAACCCCCGATCCCCCGGTGGACTCACCCAAAAGGTGACGCCACACCATATGATCGCCCTTATCCTCCTTGGTCTCCGACTGACACAGGCGTGCCTATCGATTGTTCATAGCACTGTGTATCAATTTCTCGACCAAGGCGAGATATACGGTTGTAGTTTCACACCTTAGGTAAAACCAAACCGGTATTGTTCGACTGAGGATAGTTTTGACGGCATTTTCTGGCGAAAAAGTGACAAAAAACGATCCAAAACTTAGCTACATATCGTGCCTCCGTTTGTATACGGGACACACGAGCAATTCAAAATGGCCGCTCGTTGGCGCCATTCATTTTGTTTCCACGTAAAACAACCATTGCAGCCTGTAAGTTACAATAGATGTTTGTACATACACATTGTATTTCATGTACGGTAGGTTATTGTTGCTATGTTAGGGTGATTACTCTATCGTTATGTCTTCATTACCGTCCAATAAAGGCGAGTTAATCAGATAGTCATACGGGGGGGATTGGGAGGGGCCCGTCTGACATTTTAGTAATAAAGTTAGCCAGTCCTGACTTTACCACTAACGTTAGCGACCAGCCTCCGTGCTCAGGTTTGCTTACTGGGCTTGAGTCGGCGTGTTGGGGGGTAGTGCCCCCCTCCCTTTCTCTCGCTCGCCTCGGCCCTGTCGGGCTTGCCCTTTCCTGGTGACGGAGCGGGACCCACACCGCTCTGTTTCACCCACAGGGAGTGCTCACGATCTTCTAGATGTCTTTCTTTTGCTTAGGACTCTCCGAGTTCCAGCTTGACGATTTGGATAGGCTCCGCCATCGCCATAAGGCGAAGAAGAAATCTACCAAGGGCACTGGTAAGGTCGACACGGTGGATTCTGCTGTGACAGCCCCTATGGGTCATGGCAGGTCTGCTTAAGGGGCTCCGGTCCCCGGACAAGCAAGCGGTTCCTTGGGACTGCTAAGCGTCCAAAGGCTCAGCAGCCAGCGAAAAGCACTGACTATATCGTCGGAGCAAAGTAGCAGGCAGCAAGCGGTAACCACCAGCGGAAACCCTAGCGGGTTTTGCAGCAGGAGGATACCAGTCGTCGGTAGATTCTGCTGTGACAGCCCCTATGGGTCATGGCAGGTCTGCTTAAGGGGCTCCGGTCCCCGGACAAGCAGGCGGTTCCTTCGAGGGACTGCTAAGCGTCCAAAGGCTCAGCAGCCAGCGAAAGCACTGACTATACGTCGGAGCAAAGTAGCAGGCAGCAGAGCGGTAACCACCAGCGAAAACCCTAAGCGGGTTTGTAGCAGGAGGATACCAGTCCTCTAGCGAAAATCCTCACGGGTTTTTAGCAGGAGGACACCCGTCTGTTGCAGGCATATCTACAGGCTCAAACAGCCACAGTAGTAGCCAGCGACGGGCAGCATGCAAGGTACCCGGGCTTGCCTGGGTTGAACCCTAGCATGCATGGGTTCAACAGAGGCGATACCGCGGCTAACGCTGTGGGTGTAGTCTTAGCAGAACCAACTGGGGTTGTCTGCGGCAGCGTTCCATGGCGGGACCGCCGAGTGATACCCTGGGCCCTAGAATAGCTGCTGGCTGTCCACAGGGACTGGCTGGCGATTATTCAGGGGTTGGGCTCGCAGTCTCTCACGGGACAGCGACCCGCGTGCATCCGGTGGCAGCTACAAAGACGAGCTACGGCTTGACTTCAGTGGTAGCCGCTATGCACCGCCCATAGCTGCCGTGAGTGGTCCGCCACACACAGCGACCTTGGGCGAAGCTCTAGAGGGTACAGTAAGTAGCTTGAACAGCCTAGCTGATCAACAACCCACTTATGTCCTCGAGAGCCAGCGGGCGTGGGTGATCCATTACCGTCAATGGGTCAATTACCCTCTCTTGATCGATCACTGTCAAATCAACAGGGCATAGCTCCATTGATTGACGCTGCCTATTCGGGTGGCGAGGTGATTGATCGGGGGTATGCACGCTCAGCTACCCGTGGTACTAGGCAAGCTCCCTCTAGCCAAGGGACAGCCGGTATAGCGGGGTACCCATACACACGGCTTGATCCCCTTGCGGGGAACGCAGTGAGGCATGGGTACAGTGGTACACAGCCGGGGAGCCCTCACGGGCACCTACGCTAGTACCGCGCCGGTACCACGCCAGCACACAGCTTGATCCCCCAAACAGGGAACGCAGTGTGGCGAGGGTACAGCGGTCCACAGTTGGGAACCCTCACGGTACCCACGCTGATACCGCACCGGTACCGCAGCACCGCCTTAGTCGCCACAGTCTCTGTGGCAACAAGGGGAGGCGGTGCTGGTACTGCAGTACCATGGGGTTACCCTGGTGGCGGATCCTTTCAGGGTCAGCTGCGGCGGGTATGCCCGTGGTACCCGCCGCAGGGTGTTTCTTCCACGGCCTAGCACCGTGGCAAGTGTCGCCCTAGCGATGGCCACGCAGTACCAACATCAGCTGTTGACCAGGCCAGCCGGCATGGGGCTAACCCAGATCTTGATCAGGGTAGGCCCGTGCTGCTAAGCGCTAGGACGACGGCTGCTGCGAGCAGGCGGACCCAGTGGTGCCATGGCGGATACCTCAGGGTCTTGCGGAGTACTCCCTCTTCTGCTGGCAGGTAGTCGGCGAGCCACACAGTGGTTATGCCTTCTTACCCGCTTTCAGATGCCCGTCCTCAGTTACCGTCATCATCGGAGCATGATACGGATACTGTGGGCGAGGGAAAGGAGTCGGAAGCTGAGTCCGGTAGTGACATCACTACAGTCTCCTTCCCCGCTGCCCTTGAAGGGAGCAACAGCACTGATCTTCCTCCGGACACCCCCTAAGGGGAGTCCATGGAGGAGGACCAGGGATCCTTTTCAGTAGGATGCTCAGCTGCTGCTTCCTCACAGGGGACGCCTACACTCTCATTCCGGCAAACCTCACGGGTAGATATCGTGGGGCTGTCGAGCTCAGTAGAGCTATGACGGCGCGTGCTTGCACGCTTCCTCTGCGTGTAACGCGGGAGGACCACAGGACCTACCTGAGGGGATCCGAGCGGGACCCAGATGTCGTCAAGCGTATCACGCTCAGACAACATCTGAGCTCTTCCAGCAGGTGAGCCTATTAGCGGTGCTAACAGCTAGCCTCAACGAGAGCTCCATGGGCCTAGCCCATAGGGTGTCCACTCAGCGCCGGGGGGAGGGGCCTGCCACTCCAATCGCTCAGCGATGGAAAGGCAGGGTCCTTTTTCTCTTTGGATGCTTCTGCGCTACGGTGGAGGACCGTGCAAAGAAGCTGTGAGGAGCACTCTGAAGAGGTCGGAAACTGCCCTTACCATGGGTAGGAGCTCCGACTTCAGCAGGCCGTGCACCACCAACAGTACCCGAGCCCACTACCTCTGCAGCACCCATTTCTGGGAGGCGCAAGGGTAGCACAGGAACAGCTGGCAAGCCCGACTAAGAGCAAGCGCTCTGCCAAGGGAAGCTAGGCAGAGCATTCCTGGGGACTCAGCAGTTTTTCCACAGGGGATCTCCCAGTGGGCGACCGCTTATGGCTTTCACCCAGAGGTGGGAAACCATCTCTTTGAGCGCCTGGGTATGGTCAGTGGTGAGTGGGGGTTACAGACTGGCAACCCAGTCTCGCCACATTCATCTGCACATTTCAGAGGTCCACAGTAGTGCCGTCAGGCGGCCCCCAGCGTCGGGCACTACTGACAGGGATCACACAGCTTCTCACGCAAGCGGGCGATTGTCGGTCTACCCCCGTTCTCGGGTGATCTTGGAGCCATTGGCTCCAAGGAAGACAGCGACAGGAGCCCCATCCGGAACCGCAGACTGTTGAACACGTTCTTCAGGCCCAAGAGGTTCAGAATGGGGACTCTCGCCTCGGTGCTAGCCTGCTCCATCAGGGGCATGGGAACAGCATCGCTAGATCTCTCGGACGCCTATCTGCATATGCCAATCGCCTCTCAAGATCGGAGGCATCTGCGCTTCTAGGTACAGGATCAAAATTACCAGTTTTGATACCGGCCATCCGGCCTGTCCATCTCTCCCAGGGTGTTTAACACTCTTGGTCAGAGCGGTGGCAGCGTACCTGAAGCACAGGGGTGTCAACATCAGTTGCTACCTAGACGTTTGGCTCATATACGGACGCACTCCACTGAAGACTACGGGTCTCATGGGGTTGATAGTCCGTGAGGGTGCGGGACCCTGGATTTTTTTGATCAACTCAAAAAAGTCCAGCGTGGTCCCAGACATGCAGTCACCACTATTTGTAGGGGCCCAGATCACCCTCACGGAGGGGTTCGCGGTGCTCTCACCCGGCGGGTGGCGAACATGGTGCGGTGTGCCTGACTCTTGGCGAGTCTCGGGCAAAACCCGCTGTGGCATGGATGAAGGTGGTAGGCCTAATGGCCAGTATGGTAGACCTCGTACTGTACTGCCGTTTCTACGTTAGGCTTACCCAACTACACCTTCTAGCCTGCTTGCAGGCCCAGTAAATCACCAATATCCCTCGCGGTTCCGTTGTCGGAGATCGCGAGAGAGAACTCTGGTGGTGGACCCATCAGCCCAATTTGACCCAGGGTGTCAGGTTTCCTGCACCCCGGTATGTCACGTAGTGGCGTCCATAGCGTCAAAAGCGGGGCTGGGGGTCCACATCCACGGAGACTCCGTCTCGGGCCTATGGGGGCCATAGAGACAGAGTTTCACATCAACCTCCTCGCTTACGAGGAGGTGATCGTGGAATCACATACCGTTGTCCTGACGGATAACACAACCGTGGTAGCCTACCCCAACAGACAAGGGGACTCCGGGCCACCACGATTGAGCCTGCATGCACGACACCTGATAGGGTGGTGCAAGTTCAGGCAGATTACGATGAGAGCGATACACATCGCAGGCGTCACCAGCATCCTCGCGCACAATCTGTCACGAGGAAGGGTGTCGGGACCAGCAGAATGGTCCCTTGCTCCAGAGTCGCTCAGGCGATCTTCAAGGGATGTACCACCCCTCGAAAGATCTGGTCGCATCTCATCGCAATCATCCACTGCGGTGTACTGCTCAAGGGTCACGGACCCCCAAGCATTCACCGTGGGCGCTCTGTCCATAGACTGGGGAGGATGACAGCTTATGCAGTCCCTCCGATCTCACTACTCATGAGGGTGGTGGCCAAGATCGGGTGGGAAGACTGCATTGTCATTCTGCTAGCGGCAAGGCGCTGGCACTCCCAGTACCAGATCTACTCCGGATGCCGGGCGGAGGTACCAGTCTATCACTAGAGCACCTGCAGTTAGCTGCATGGCCCTTACCAGGGGACGCGCCGCGGAGGGATACTTTTCATCAGAAGCTGTTTTTCTCATCGCCGGGGCTAGGCGGAAGTCTACCCTCCGTACGTATAGCCAGAGTCTGGCTCCATACTACGCTTGGTGCAATGAGACAAATAGCTCTCCGCTAGAACCTCTGTGCTGCTAGTTCGGAGTTTCTGACAGAAAAGTTCCAAGCAAGACTTCAGCGGGCCACTGGGGCCAGCTATAAGTCAGCTGTCCTCTCCATTCACCGAGGTTTCGAGGCGAATTCGACTATCATAGCCGATGGTTACCTTATTAGTCTACGCCTCGACGGTATGTTCAGCAGTGTCTACCAAAAAGGAAAGTGATCCTCCTAAGGGATCCCAACACAGTCTTAGATTACTTTAAGGGTCACCCTTTTGACCTTCCGTCCAAAAGCGGCAGCTTAAATACGTAACTCTCAAGATGGCTTTCCGGTTTGGCGTTGGCTTCGGGACGGCGGTGCTGAGTTGCACACGGTCCCGAGGTTAGCTTCCGTGTTCACAAACACTGGAGCGACACTGTTTGGCGCTCTGTTCTCGTGACTCTGACGGGCGCGGTGCATACCGACATTCGTCCCTCTCCAATCCCCAGGGTTGGGCAAGGTTCGGCTGAAGCCAAAGATAGGCTGGGGTGTCCGATAAGGCGCTGCAGCACTATTTCTTCCGAACACAAGCCTTGCGAGGACTCACGACCGCATTCATCACCCTTACAGAGTTTTCGGTCCAGCGCTGTCGCAATGGCTGGTCCAGGTGTTGGTGGGGTCCGGGGATCGCGAAGGTTTCGCGTCCCACGACCCACTCGACACGGGCTATCTCATCATCTTGGGTATACCGTTCGGTTGTCCCTTGAGGAGATCTAGCAGGCGGTGTCCCGGAAGCCACCTTCGCCCTTCTCTACGATACTTCCGTTTACGTTAGTAATCAGAGACGGGCGGGAGGTTACCGGGACATTGTTCGGGCGATCATAATACGGTGGTGTACGGGTACCAGGTTTTCAGACTATACAGAATACTCAGCATGGTAAGAACCAGTGTCGCTATTCTTAACCACCAAACTTATTAAGTAAGGAGGTTTATGTCTGTGATCGCGTGGTCTTTTTTGTTTCCCGACCGTTGGGGAAAATATTTTCTGACCTCGCGAAAACCATCGTTACCGCTCGATCCTGATCTGATGCTGACCAATCTTGTACCTCCATCCGCCGGTTACTTGCTAGATCGATCTTTCAGATGTTGATGCAAGAAGTATCTTAATCAACATCGGAAGCGGTAAGATCGACCGGTGTACTGAGTCTAGTCCCAAACAAAAATGTTTGGTAGACTCATAACCGGTGCGATCTTACCTTTCGATGTTGATTATCCCGGACCCGCCACCCCTACAAGTTTGGTCCGAGTAGGGGATCCCAAGTCGGATAAGGGCGATCATATGGTGTGGCGTCACCTTTTGGGTGAGTCCACCGGGGATCGGGGTTTTGTTATTTATTCATTTATGTGGGACAAAATGACTATTGGTTTTTTCCGCATCTCGGGATCGATGCAAGAAGTATCTTAATCAACATCGGAAAGGTAAGATCGCACCGGTTATGAGTCTACCAAACATTTTTGTTTGGGACTATTTTCTGATCTCTTCCGAGTTGTTTTTTTAATAATTTTCCATTGCACCTGCTCTATGCAGTCCATATGATAGCATTTACTATAAAAAATACTGGAAAATCAAATACTCTCACTTAACTGGGCAAAGTTCTTTTACTAACCATTAAATGGCTCATTCAGTGATCCCAGCGTAAGTGTAACAAAATTAGCAGGCTAAATGTTAACACATCTAGTAATAAAGGTGCCAAAACCTGAATTTTTATGATCCTTCGATGAGCAAATGACTGAATGAGGCTTACATAATTAAAGTAGGGAATTTGACTCTCAAAGAAAATCACCACAAAATCCACATGTTTGTATTTTTGTGGTATATCATATCAAACCAGTTTGCACCTAAAAATACCAGACTGCTCTATACAGAGGAGAGGAAATGGCCAGGTTTTCATGCCTGATTCATGCAATTTATACATTGTGTTTCTTTATCCCTGGATTAAAGCATAGATAGTGATATGATTAAAGGAACTTTTGATATTGGCACAGATTTTCTTCTTGAAGTGTTTTGTGTATTTGAGACATGTGTGGGTTGACAGCCATAGGGCTGGTTCCTAGTGTTCTACATGTATTTCACCCTATAAATAATGCAAAACTCGGTGTTTTTAAATCCATTCCCCCAATGCCAACACCTTACCCAAGAAAGTGTTGAATGCTTTCCTCCTGATAGTTATACAATGCATGATGTGCAGGTGTGTGGGGGGGTATATTGTCCAGATACATACACATCTATGAAGGTTTTTGCAATTTCTGAATCCGGTGCAATTGCTTTCTGAATGTAAATCTGCATCGCTTCTGGGTGACACAGCATTATACCATAGACCATTTATGGTCTATGATTATACACATCACACAGGGCCGTATGTTTTTGAGAAATTTGTTATGTTTTTCTTTATATTATTTCAATTTGGGCATATATTTATAATTTGGCAGCCCCACATTTGTGATGGCCGCTGGCCGCCCTACATTTTTACTTTTTGCTACAGCCCTGATGCAGAGGTATGTACATATGTATACATGTCTGTACCCACAGTCTCAATGATCAATGTACTGGGATTACAGTAGCCCAATGATGATGGTTTTAAACTGTACCAAAGATACTCAGTTTCATAAATTGAGATGCTTAGATATTTTAATTTTTAGGCCAAGTAAAAAAATGTTAGTTTCTCAATCCTAATTTTTTTCAAAAAGGAGGATGAGGGCACTCTTTTTTTACTTTTCCAATAACAACAGTTTTTTCTCCAAAGACGATAGATCTAGTGTCTTTTCGGCAAAAATTCCATATGTGCCCCGCCATATATTTTATAAATATAGTAGGGGACAAACTATGTGTAACTGTAAATGAGACTAGAAGATACTGACAGCAAAAATCAATTAAAATATTATCTTTTATTGTTTTGTTTTTTGTAAAAAAAAAAATATTTAGATGTGGCAGCAAAAAACGATGCAGGCAGGGATGAGAAACTATTTTTTTTTACTTGGATGGCCTTATTGTTGTGATTAACGCAAGGGTTGTTTGTGGAAATCAAGAAATGGAAGTTGTGACAAAAACAAATTATTTGCACTGAATTGTATGATGTAGGGACACAATGTCTAGGCTTGAATATTTTTAAAGGAAATTTGAAATAAAATGCCATGGCTGCAAAAATGTATTGTTTTACAATCTACTCATTACATGTAGTCCTTGTACTCACCATATAGGTTTTATGTGAAGTATTTGTGTGGAAACTTTGTGAAAAACAGAGTTGATACATCGTAAACGTATATACATTTGGGTTTAAGGAAGCTAAATTATGCGATGTAAATCTACCGGATATACGTGTATAGCTTCAGAAAAACTCTACAACATTGTGTTGAACATTAGCATCTCTTGACAAGGGAATTGCCCTGTACATAGCACTAGCTTTCAAGGTAGAATGAGCCACAGACTTGTCTCCTATTATAATCATCAGTGTGTGTCTCGTTTCTTCGTTCGTGGTGAAATCCCAGGTCGGTGTTTGCATAATGAAGCTAAAGATCGTCTAACCTTAGCAAGTTGACGGTGGTCTGTTGAGATGGAACTCTATTTTTATTTTTTGCACGGTATAATTTACCTGACATACATGTACAATGCATGTGTACATATGGAAGGGATGAAAAGAAACATGGAGCACAAATAACACTGAGAACCACTGCCCTATGCTGTCTGGTTCCCAGTGTTTTGTTAGTTCCAGTTTCATTTTTCAGCTAGAAAGTAGAGGTGGTGGAAGGGAAAGAATCGGGTCCAGCCGGTCAGACTAGCTAGGCAAATGTTTGAAAAGGGGGTGAATGAACAGTCTGTACAACCTGAGTCAATCTCATCATACATCAGCATCCACAGAATTTTGCTCAGATAAAATTACATTATGTACCCTACATGTACTTTATTCAAACTTGAACAGCTGGTATGAGAAAAAGGGGGGAACTCATGCAAGAGGAAGTCGGGGGAGGGGGAGTAAAATGTATGTTTGAGAGCTTGTGCCACATTACAGCTAGCACTGTGGACTACAATTGCCTCATCACAATGGCATAGTTCAATAACCTCAATAAAACAATCACAGTGCAAAACTGGGCCATATGGAAGAACATGAGAATACTTCCCCTGAATATGGACCCAGTATAAAGAAGAACAAACAGAATTTGACATTCAAGTTGTAGAGTTTGAATTTTTGTACCCAAATTTTCAAACGTCATTCAATGAATGTACAAATGTATAGGAGGTAAAGAACTGTGCCCTGATAGCCGCAGTCCGTGGCCCTCACGGACTTAGCGAGCGCGTAGCGCGAGGCGTTCAATCGAGCGTGTGTTGCGCGACACAACCTCTCTGGATAGTATACTACTATTAGCAACAGAGCCCGAAAGTAGTGCTATGCCCTGGTAGATGAGCATGTTGTGGATCCTATAGCTGTAGTAACATGCAGTGTGCAAGAGAAACAGGGAGGGAGTAAGAGAGTGTGGGAGAAGAGCAAGTGATCTGAGAGTGAGACTTGTGAGTGTGCCTTATTAATATTTGATGGAACGTGGCACATTGCATCATTCTTACTCCGTGGTGTGAATTTTGTCGGGTTGTGCCGCGTCAAGCTCGTATTTCAAATGTATTACAAGGCGATGTAAGGAACATTATGTGGAGTTGGTTGAACCAGGAGTAGCTGGCCAGCCAGATAATCAATGTGCTCACTCACAACAGGAATAATATTATACTTTCCCATCATGCCTACATGTATAGATCGTTTTGTTTATAAAATGTGAACCAGCACATTTAATCTGTAACCACAGTCAAATTTATAACCCTAAACCACAAAACATCTTACAAGGAAAACCACTGCACAAGCATGCATCCCTCGCAATTACCATATAGATTCAGATTCTTTATTGACATTCACCTCACAAAAGGTATAATCAAAAAAAAAACTTGAAACACTATATACATAAATACAAACATGAAACACCTTAAAATAACTTATACAAAATAATAGTTTTGACTATTAATTATAAAGTAATTTTTAAAGCTACAAATATAATAACTTGACTACTAGATATTGTATGTCATATGCACACACGGAATCGCCTGCCAGTGAAACCCCCATGGCTACTGGTCGGTGATCTTGTGTGTGGCTTGCAAGGATTCCTAGGTTCAATTCCCGGGGGTACATGTACCAACTTCTAAGTAACTTCTTTGTTCATCTTCTTTCCTTTTTTGTTCCTCCTTTGCCTTCCGATAGCAAAAACCCATGGGCAGTGCTAGGGTTAAGATTTTGTATCTTTGACTACATGATATAACTGATATGAAATGGGAGTTACTAAATATTAGTCTCTGATTTAGGTAACCCCATTTGAAATTCACAAGTCATGATGTGATGTCTTCCATACGGGGTGCATGGATTTCAACTGGAATAGCTGATTTCGTGCAAAGCATCATGGGAAGACACGTTTGCGCTGCGCTCGCTCAAGACTGATGCATGTTTTTTGCAAGGTATAAAGGTAGTGTAGGAGGGAGGATGTAATTGATGCTGTGGAATGTGTGAGGAGCATTGGTTTTGTTATCCTTCAATATAGAATGAAAATCAAGAGGATAATTAATGCAGGACACCCCATCATGCATTGCATGCTTGTAATGTGCATGATTTATAACTGCATGCGAGAATAGTCAATTTAGAGAACTTGATGTAACTCTTGTGATGTACCTCATAACCTGAGCCATTTGATGAGGGGGAGGAGTGGTCGGATTGGGTAGGGATGATGCGAGGATTCCAAAAAATTCCCAAGTATGGTAGTACAAAATTTGATGAAAAGAAACCCCAAAATAGACAATGTTCAATTCCCTAATGTTCAATGTTCCCTTCCTGGAAACTTTGTACACATTTTGTTGAAGAGTTGCACTTTATCCAGATTTTTTGAGAAAATTTTGAACAAAAACATCCCATCTTTGTTTTCTGAAAATAGGGATCCAAAGTTATACCCCCCAAAAAGCAGACATATCTTTATGAAAAAATAATATTATAAAGAAAAATAATTAAAAAAAAAATCAAATTTGCAGTGGGAGGGAAGAGAGGGAGATTGGTCAAAATCGGCAGAGTGAAGGGGAGGAGGCCTTGGCAGATGAATGGGGGGCCTTCTACTTAACCTCTTTCAAACCAAACAGACATGATTGTGCTATGCATCTTGGGAAGTCATGATATCATCGAAGTGCTGCTTTGAAATAATTTTACAAAAAGGACATTGTTTGCATATTACTGCCACACACAGCTGCTTTAAGTGGGCTGCTGGCCTATTTTTATCCAATATCCCAAGTATTCCTCATTTTTTCCTGTTTTTCTTTTCACAAAATATGAGTACCACTTGTAGAGCCATAAGGCACATATCCCCAGTTTTTATATTTCTTCATTTTTAACCAAGAGCATTGCCATTTTATTAAAGCTTCAAAATTTAGAAGCCTGGATGATTGGTCCATATTTTTGAAATTGGAACATACACTGAGTGATAGTGATTTAAGGATGATCTTAACCCTGCAATTATGGAAACATTTGGGCCTCATAAGTCATAACCACCCACTTAACCAAATGTTGTTCTACAGGCACTTGAAGAATCCATCTCTTGATGTCAAATTTTGGTTTAAAATTGTTTGTGATGTTGTAAAAAACAATGCATTTTCAACCAAGTTTGATGCCACAGATGGATACGTAAAGTGTTTGTTATTCTAAATCTGTATACTTATATCCCATATAGATCAACAAAAAGCAGTTACCTGTACATTGTATGAGCACCAAAAGTTTCCATAATCCCAGGGTTTTAATAAGACAAACCTTAAAATGCCATATTTTCAGCTGGGAGATGAGAGAAGAGCGGAGATGATTTCAAATGCTCTACAAAGCAAGAAGGCATGTACATGATTGTACATTTGTATAGAAAGAGATAAAAGCTGATTTGTATTCCTCACGTACAGGTAGAAATCGTAAGATTCCCCAGTAGCAACTACTTGCAATTTTTATTTCTTTTTATGGTTTACTCTTGTCACTTAAATTCAGGTCTGTGTGATTGGGATTCTGTCCCAGTGTGGTTGTCCAGACAGTTGTGGTTGTTGACTTGAATGTCTAATGAATGGTAGGGAATTTTAATGGCGTTGAAACAAGGAGTCATTCAAAAGGCGAGTTTGGAGTTGCATATTAAATGTTTCGCATTTTAAAGGGGGGGGGGATGTCAGTGTCATCCCTGTTCCTTTTTCTTCTCTCCCCCTCTCCTCCTTTTCCCTTTTCTTTTCCCCTCCCCTTCCTCCCCTTTCTCTTCTCTTTCTCCCTCTCCTCCCCTTTCTCTTCTCTTTCTCCCTCTCCTCCCCTTTCTCTTCTCTTCTCTTTCTCCCTCTCCTCCCCTTTCTCTTCTCTTTCTCCCTATCCCTCCCCTTCTTTCTCTCTTTGCTCCCCCTTCTTCTTGTCCTTATTTTTCAGCTTCTCCACCCCCATTTTATGAAAATGAACATGTTCGGCAGCTATAAGACATGCATATTTTATGTTGTTTTGTTTTTGCATGGATACCATACCATGAACTATACAAGATCATAATCAGCATGTGATGCAAGAGCAGCAGCATTTTTCCATTTACCATTTCCATATGTCAAGCACACATCTACATACATATGAACATGCATTGTAGATGTCATGCTTACTTTTCTAATTGATAATGGGGTTTGTCATCCACCATTGAGTAAATATTCAATCAGAAAGAAACATTTTTGTGAGTCATTTAAACCAAAACCTGTACTTCACTGTACTAATTGCACATTTGGAAGGATGACTGATTGAACTGAATGCCTGATGATTGGTACATTGTACATGTATGAACTGTACATGTAATGATGTTTATAGACCAAATGTTGAAGGTTGATGTTTAAAAATCAGCTGAAGGTATTCAAGTGTTAAATGTGTTTTTTTTTTAAATTCCATAAACAGTTGAAATTCATTTGTAAATGAAGCCAAAACCACACCAGGATGTTGTTTACATGCATAAAGCACATCTCTGAACATAAAAATGATGTAAATTACTTTGCTTGCCCCCCATCTGACTTGGTCCTCAGAGAGGGACTGACAAACATTCTCAAAATGGTTGCCTATGTATTGACACTAGGTAGATAAAACAAACCATATAGAAAGGGTCTCTCTAGAAAGGATATCTGTCTCTGAAATAACTGTCATTGTGCTAACCTTGTTCTGGGCATTCTAAACACCTAAATAAGAATTGGCAATTTGGCATCCTGCACATAATGTATATATATTGAGAGATTTTTTTTGTGGTTAATTTTTAGCAAGTTATATCTGTTCTTTCACTGTTTTAATCAAAACCTCACCATTAATTCCCGCTATATGCAGTATCATTGCATACTGTGTTGAAGAAAATGCGAAGTATATCACCAACGGAAGTTATTATTCAATAATAAAACATAATGCTGTATACACAACCCCAGAGTAAGAATAGGAGCTCACACAATGTTATGAGTCAAAGCAATATTTTATAGGAGGGGAATTGGAACACTTGTTTTGACATGGAAGGAACTTTGTATCTGAGTGAGATGCTGAGAATACTACATTAGACCTATTTCTTCCAGATATTGATATGGACAGTAAAGTTGGTGGAACAGAGCAGCAACATTTTGATATAAAATTTGTACTGTTTTTCTTCACCTTTTATATTTAGTGATGTGAAAAGAGTGCCCTATTTATGTGGGCCAGAAGTTGCCTTTGGTTGAAATTTCCTCTTCCAGAGCAATTGCGAATAGGGTGTGCAACTCTACTTGTCTTATTACAAGACTGCCCTACCCCAACCCTAAACTCCGTAAACGAGGATTGGACTCAAGTCTAGCAAGTTGCACCCTATTCGGTAATTGTATCCCCCTTCGAGCTGCAAACAAATTTCTTGTCTTTCTTTGTGATTTGCTAAAACCTTCTTGCACCCCCCCAAAAAAAAACCCTCTCTGTGGTTAATAATAATAATATTAATAATAATGTACTTGTACAGCATGGTCTATTTTCATGTAGCATGGTTAATATTAATAGGTCATTCATACATAATGTGTAATATCGGTTGGTAAGTTACCAGGTTTTTAACCAATAACAAGCACTTAGAATTTAAAGTACAACATAGGTCTACATAATACATATATCCTTCTGAATCAACGGAGAAGCTCTATTTCAACACATCATGATCAATAGAGCCTGTAAAGTGCATTTTCAAGTTACAACCAAACTTGTTGAACCAGTTTTGCAAACTTACTCATCATATAAAAGTGCAGCATATTGGTTGTAGTTGTACTCAAGTGGTTAATATTTGAATAGAAAACCCATTTCACTCAAACATACAAAAATGTAGTGAATCCATCCATCCCATTTCAGATAAGTTGTGGTCAGTCCCCTCCTCTTTTCAGATCCCATCATCATCATCATCATCATCGATTTAAGGAACCAAAATAGTCCCATATCATGTGCCACAGTCCATTGACCTCAAGGCAATAATACTCACAAAATTTGACCCCCAAGTTGTGGAGTATGAGATGGTGTGCCCAACACATTCATAGGTCAGTCAATGAATGTACATGTACTACATGTATATATTCATGATATTGGGGTTCAAGAACTGTGTCTTGGAGATGACCATGTTTTAAAATCCTAAATTATGACTGAAGGAAGGCCAGACAAGCAATTTAGCCCCAAGCCTAAGTTACTCATGGTCTAGGTAAGCCCTACTTGTCAAATTGGATAACCAAAAACTAGCCTTTTAAAAAACCAAGGGTGAAAATATTTGTCTAAAAGATCCCTTGATGAATCACTCTTCCAGTAAATGCCAAGCTCCATCAAAAATCCTTTTTTGACACAAACATCATGTTTGAAATGTCATCAACCATGACAATTGGTAACATTATGGACTACCTTACTTTTGAATGATTCAGAAACAAAATCCAGGTAAACTATTGACATGTACTAATGTGTATACAAAAACATTCACAATTTATTTTTTATAAATTATATAAAAACATTGTTCTGATGATTTTTCTCCTTAGGATTAGGAACAAACTAATGTGGTATTATAAAATGGGCGATTGCACTAAGGCGTTTTTTCTAATCTGACAGCATTGATGATGTACATGTAGATAAAAGGGCACTGAGTCATTGTTGTTCAACCAACAGGATGAGATTTGCGGTGTGAAAAGTCCAATGTGGATGCCCTTGTCTTGCATGGATAACATCTATAGGAAATCCACACGATGCGGTCAAAACTAGAATGGTTCAAATTGCTTAAATCCAGGCCAAGTATAATGTACATTGTACACATCGGATATACATTGTAGTTTTGTTGCTGTGGAACATTTTTGCCTAAGTGGAAGATTGTTATAATAGGGAGCAATATAATAATTCTAAGCTTCTCCAATTTGGTACACTCACCGGAGCGCTTTCACCGGTTCAACCGGCGTCTTCAGCAGATGTTATTGCTCTGAAGATTTCTTCCTGTTTTACGTCATCAACATTTGTGATGTCATCGGAGGTGTCCCTACTAAGTACTACATCATTAGCAACAACAAATCTTCAGAGCAATAACATCCGCTGAAGACCCCAGTTAAGCCGGTGAAAGCGCTCCGTTGAGTGTACCAAATTTGAGTAGCGTAGAAGTATTATTTTGCTTTCTATCGAAGATTGTTGTTGCCAAATTGACACTGGATTTTGCTCGATACTCCAAAGCAAACTATGGTATACATACAGCTGTACATTGGCCATTTGATACTGGTCCACATTGATGTGGATTAAATATGTACTGTGGATGACTACCAGACACTTTTATTGTCTCTTTGGCTGGGTAAACAAGGCAACCAAAAGATCATCTCCCAAGGCGCATTCATCTCTCACAAAGTGCTACTTATTAACATAAAACAAATACCCTAGAATAGATCTATTATATTAAATTTTGCAGGGTGTTGGGGTCAATTTGGAGGTGTGATTGTTGAAGGAAAAATGAGCTGTCATAAGAAATACAATCATGCTGGCTCCTAGTCATTTGCATGAAGTGTTAATAATTAGATCATATGATGTATTGAAAAAAAAAACTACAGAAAGAAAGGCATTACATTTTACATTTGGTCTATAACTTCTCTATCATGCAGGTAGCTATTTTTAAATGTTAAACATTTTTGTGTTTGTAAATTGAGTGAATGCATTGATTGGCTGTTTGTCTACTCCCAGTTGGTTCATCAACTTCATATAATGTTCCTAGTCTAGTTGCCTTGCATTTATACATGTACATGTATGATGTTTTGTCTATGCATTTAAACTACACAATTACAAATGTACAATGGTAAAGAGGAGCTGCCAGAAATTAAGTTGAAAGCCATACATGTACATGGTGTGAAAAGCCAATTATTATTTTTTCTGTTTAGATTCACTGTTTAATATCTTCAGTAGACAGCAGCAGTTGTAATTCACAATTGTTTCCATTCTTATTACACTGTGCTATCTTCAGTAGACAGCATTGTTTTAGTGAAAATGACAGGCACTTGTCAAGTCCTGCTTCCAGGAGAGATTTCTTTATCATGTTCTTTAGTGATGTACATCAAACTTTGCATCTGGTCAGTTAGACTTCCCCTCGTGTTGTTTTGCATCTTACACTGACCCCAGAACTTGCCCTGTTTCAATATAGGTGTCTACATGTAGTTCCATCTGATTTTGACAGAACAGGCCACATTTTAGTGCATAAGTTTACAGCATTATTCTATCTACTTGTAGTGAAAAATTCCTGGCTTTCAAACAGGTGCATTTATTTAAGCAGGATGCAAGTTTTCAGGCTTTTTCTCCAAATCTCCACACTTATTGTATGGGCGTAGCCATAGGCGGAGAGCCATACTTTAATTTTGTTTTGCAATATTTGTTCGCACGTTTAAGGGGTTATCTAACCACTGTGTAGATTGAAAGTTGCAGGGTATATAGTATGTAAGCGAATGAAGAAGTAGATAGATTTTCTATAATAATATGTGTTTAGGAGAGGAGATATATAACAAAAACAAAAACACCCAAGTCCGTCAAATGCACGAATAAGAATACGTGTATAAGATAGGCCTATGCACCATTGTGCATGATTGTGGAATTGCCGCAGCTGATTAGAGTCGTTCATTTCGTACCTGATTAGAGTCGTTCATTTCGTGCAGTAAATAGCGGGCAATGGGTGTATTTTTGTTTGCTTTTGTGTTGCTTTTTGGAAACGCTCATTTGTTTGCACAGACCTAGTCTCCTACACATCCAATTTATGTCGGGCGATCCGAACAAACATCGTGATAGTTACATACAGTCTGGCCGAGGCACAGACTATCAAGTGTTTGTTTACCAGTGACCTTCAATAAAATCGATACTGTAGTACAAACATGCTATATACAGGGTGTCCCTGAAAGAACTGTATCGTCGGAAACTTAATTGTTTGGGTATTTTAACGACACAACTAAACAAAACTAAATACTTGGTGCGGTTGAGCAATAAATCGGCTATCACATACTTTTGACAATTTGACAAAAAGACGAAATATTAAGATTAGATTAGATGGCATAATCACTGCTCATCATAATGTTTACTTCATTTACTGTGTAAAACATACATCTTTTGATTCATTATGACACCAGATTTTCTTTTCTTTTTTGAGAAACAAAAATCCTTCCAAACTTTACATAGAGCCAAAAATTTACAAGATGAATTTTTTTATTTTGGCATAACAATTTAGGGAATTTTGTTTTTGTTTGTTAACGTCTGTTTTAATACGCAATCACTCGGGCACACCCTTTCCAACGAAAAATGAAAACTTTCAACATTTAATTTTGAGCATGGAGAAAGGAAATCATAGCTTCCCTCCCGTTCCTCCCCGTTTCCCCCTTCCATCCAAGGTCACACAGAGTTCATCTGAGGTCAAATTACTAAAACTGTCATATGGGCACGAAACTTGGTGGGCATAGTCAACACTTAGAGTCAATGTTTGGAAGGTCATTTCGGGGTCATCCGAGGTCACCCAGGGGCATCTGAGGTCAAATTACTAAAACTGTTATATGGGCACGAAACTTGGTGGGTATAATCAACATTTAGAGTCAAGTTATTGGAAGGTCATTTCGGTGTCATCCGAGGTCACCCAGGGGTCATCTGAGGTCAAATTAAAAACTGTCATAACAACATGAAATTTGGTGAGTACAGTCAACATTAAGAGTCAAATTTTGGAAGGTCATTTGGGGGTAATCCAAGGTCACTCATGGGTCATCTGAGGTCAAATTACTAAAATCTGTCGTATGGGCATGAAACTTGGTGGGTACAGTCAACATTGCTAGAAAACTGTCTAAACATACAAAATCTTCCAACACACGGCTCGGGTTGTTTTGGTAAAGCAATACCAACACCTGTTGTGAACTCGACACCACGAGGGGATTTTCCATATCCCAACCCGTGCTCTGGGCATCTTGTAAAACATAAACATTACACAGCTGTGCGGCCTATTACATTGCGCCATCCGGGCTTCGCCCATACAGGGTTCTGAAAAGAAACTCACATTTAAACACAACTACTACCATACCATCACCCAACAACCTTACACACCAACCGCGTATGCCGAAAACCGCGCAACCCGAGACCCGCTCTAGTATAAATTTATTTTCAGTCCATTTTGATGCTTTATAGACCAAATTTGCGTGCCTTTTCAAGCTTGTCTTGCAAAGTCATTTCAGGCCACTGGCATCACTGATTTGAGTCAATTACTGTCTTCAGTAGATAGCATTGTCAACAGATTATTGTATAACACACCCATGTGTTATTAGTTGTGTTTATCTGGTTGTTATGGTTGATGTCACTTCTGGTTGGCTTGACAGAATTCAAGCAAAACAACTTTTGTTTTTTAACTGTGTGAATGAACCCAGGCATGTTATTTGTGTGATATAGGATAACAAATTTTTTGATCTGGTCTTATTGTTGTTGGAATAGGAGTGACATACTTCGGAAATACACACCTATGTTTCATTTAGCATTAAGGTATAGGACATTAAAAAAACCCATTAGGATAATAGTCTTATGAACTATTGCATGACATGCATGTACTGGCCTAGCATGTATACATTTTTTTTTAAACAGAACAGTCAGATTTTTACTGCAAGCTGTGAATATTTTGCAAAGTAATGTACTTCAATAGCGGCTTTGGAATTTAGCATTCGTATGGTAATCTTATAGGTATTTTCACTGATGCCCATGCATTGGGCTATTCCAGTTGAATCCCATCCATACACTTACATTTACATGTACACCCTGTATAGAAGACCCACATGGGGGGGGGTGTGGAAGATTTAGATTATGTCATCCATATGGGGTGTATGGACTTCAAGCGGAATAGCCCATTTCTACACTTATCTTCATATCAATGAGCCATGTTGAGCAAATTAAACAACTTTCACTGTGTCACCTCTATAAGGGTGGAGGCAGGCACGCATGCTTGTCGCCATAGCAATGCGCCTCGTTGGGCAAATTCAACAACCCTGTTTGGCCACCTGCAGGCTTCTTGTTTAGCTACCGGAAAGTCAATCTCCGCCAAATTCTGTTACCGTGATTGCACTTGCTACATTCCATTCATAATTTGGGGCCTTTGCTCAATTTGTAGTATGTTCACTTTTGATGTTATACTTGTTCTTGCTGCAATTAATAGTGTAATATTAGGCAAGATATCTTACACTTCCCATAATGCATTTCTCAATTTCAATTCTCTCTACTGATTTGATATCTATACATGGAGTGCAACATGGTTCGATAGAAACGAAGTGTACCTTAAAATGAAAAGAGCACATCCATGTCTTGCAAAATGTGCTTATTTCTTGACTATTGACCCATGTTTAGCAATTTTGTAATGGGAATATCATTTCATGAAATGAGGTGATGTATCATATTGCAAAGTATTCTGGGAAGGGTAAGATATCTTCCCTCTGGTGAAAGAAAAACTTGAATCACAACAGGCTCATTACCATGATAGCCAGTGATGGTTTGATTACAGCGTGTCAGAGAGGTGTTTGCACTCAAATATTGAGACAAATAAAGTACCGTACTGACGCGAGTATAGTATATACTCGAATTTCAAAAAAAAAAAAAAAAATTCATACTCTATTAAGGATTTCAAAATGCATTGAATTTGAATGCATTTTGAAATCATTAATAAAGTATGAAATGAAAACAAATTATCAATGTTCATATTAAAAATACAAAACATCTTGAAATTTTTTAAATTTTTTTTTTAGGTTAACCATGAATGATCCTAGCATTTAGGTCTAGGTCCTGGGACACTCCAAAACCGAAAAAATAAATAACTTTAAAAAATAATAAAAAATTCGAAAATTTGGGGGTGGGACTTTACTCGAAGGTGGGACTATACTCGCGTCAGTACGGTAATAGCCTAATTTTCTCGAGCGATGCTCAAATTTATGCAATGAAATACAAGCTTATAATCTTCAATTCTGGTGAAATAAGCACGAATAACAGCCATTGTTTGGTACATGTGTAAAGTTGTAATGCCAGCCAACAAAACCCTTGTTAAATCAAAAGCACATACAAGCCCTAACATTAAGCCATAACACACAATTTCAAGTTTCATAAAAATATTTATTCTATACATTTAGTTTGCTACAATGTATGAATCATTGGTATCATATTAAGGAACCACCGAAAATAGACATTTAAATTGCTGTAAATACTGGCCTTGGAAATAAATTGATTTTATACTTTTCATTCCAACAATTTATGTCTAAATTTGCTCAAAATAACATCAGTCTTTTACAAATTTCTTGTTAAAATATCGCCATTAAAAATAAAAAAAAGGAAAAAAAAAAAAGCTTCCATTGTTATCACATATTTTAAATGCATTAGTCAAAGTTTGTCACTTCAGATGTATTGTAACAGGAAGAATAGTGATCGTTTTTAATGGCAAATTGACATAATTCTTTAAAAAATAAGATTTGGAAAAATAAATTAAGCCACCTGGAAATATTTTGCCCAAAATTTGGTTCATTAGATTTAGATTCAGATATTCAATACCAGACTATTTAATGGGCCTAGATTATATGTGTACCCTTGTAACTTGTTAATTTTACAAGGTTGTGATTGATTGTAAGTTAGTGGTTGCACAAATTTCAATTTATTTTTGCTACCAGTGTCTTTCACATGATAAAAACACAGAAGTTGGAATCTAGTCTTCATATTTTGGTGAATCGTCAAGCATACCATATTTCACCTCAAATGACAATGCTCACCAAAACAAGTTGAGTACTTGTAATGTAATGCATTATATACGACTTGTTTAATATATGGTACTGATTAATTTTACTGATTGATTCCACATATATTATCACAAGATTTTCAAAATAATCAAAATTCAACAAAATCTATCATGTCTATAAAGACGAATGCAATTACAGTCAAAATAAACACAAAATCCATCAGTCACTGACATGGTTTATTTAACAAAATTGTCTGGTAAAATGATTACAAGTAAAGAGTGTAATTTAAAACTATATTTAAAGCCATCAAAGCAAACAAAGACTGATCTTTCAATTTCCAAATAAATCCATTTAAATTGGAAACAATGAATCAAGGTTGCCTGATGTATAGTAAATTGATGTTTTTGTCATTGATGTAGGATGGAGTGATATAATGATAGGTACTGGATGACAAAAGTCATGATGAGTAAAATTAATGAATTTGTTGGAAAAAATGTTGTTAGTCATGTTATGTAGCAGATGACTAGGATGTATATTGCTATGGCAACTGGAGTTACTATTATGATGAAATTGTGAATAAAATATTTTTTTGAATCAG
The DNA here is from genome assembly GCF_039555335.1 of Amphiura filiformis. Classification (NCBI taxonomy): domain Eukaryota; kingdom Metazoa; phylum Echinodermata; class Ophiuroidea; order Amphilepidida; family Amphiuridae; genus Amphiura; species Amphiura filiformis. The sequence goes on from NC_092629.1 coordinate 74,127,048, forward strand.
TGATCTAACTTCAAGAGTAACCGTATAGTTGCGCAGTGTTTCCTTTATTTATTTTTGCCTTATTTTTCCTTTTCCTTGAACATTTTAACCAACACTTTTCTCAATACATTACATTGTACATGACTTGATATGCAACATTTCAGATTCAGGTACTTGTGGTGTTCAATGCACAATGTATGCCTTGCAATTTCAATGAATGTATACTATCATGTATTCATAAGTGTAATTTAGCATTTGGGACCCTCAGTACGGGGATGCAAGACATTAAATCCCAATGCAACTGTTCCGACTAAATTCTGAGAGAATTAAAGTACTCCTCTATTGATTTGCACCCCTTATGTTGGATAGTTAGCTGACAAACACATTTCATCATTTAGAATAATGGAATATATATTTATTTGTACTAAACATAATATTACACGTTTCGATCAATACATACATCTGCAGAACATGATGCTGTGCTTACGAAGAAAGAAGCTACACAATGGTATATAAAAAGAACAAAGTCAATGTAGCATTGATTAATTACAAATGCCTAATGACATCGCTGATGATGGATCGGAAATATTCAAGCGTATTGATCAGTTTATATTAATTATTAATATTAAGGGCAGGTGGGCTTAAAAGTTTTGTGGACAAAGAAATTGAAATCAAAATCTTATTCGACAAAAGTAATTTGTGGTTCAATCAACCAAAATAAGGAGATAAATTGAAATTGGATTTTTCCATTCCATTTAACATGTCCATTTGGAAGTTACTGTAAGCTTAGCTTATCTAAATTAGCCAGCCTTAGCATGCTTAGTGTACCTTATCTAAATTAGCCAGCCTTAGTGAACCTTTCAGATGCTATTATGGCAGTATTATAATCAACACGGGGAATAAAAATGCTGTAACTTTTGCCATTCATAATCAATTTACTAACAAATGATAATGATCAAACTAATTCAGCGAATTGTTATTTTTTACCGGGACTAATTTGATGAGTTTTACCAGTTGGTCTTACCCTTACAGCAGCTGGACTTATTAGAAATGTGGCTATAGAGATTCACCTAAGGAGCACTTTATGTGTGGGTGTACATGTATGTACATGTACTTACAGTCAGACCGAGCTTTGCTCCAAAGCTGACCTAAGATTGTCCATCTGGTAGGGAAAAAATGAGAGGAAAAAATCATGCCATATCCCCTCAGACACTAGTCCGAAGAATGTCAGTTCCTGAATGTTTGATTTCAAGTACCCTCATCCCTAGAGAATTGTCTTCCTCTTTTACGTAGTCAATGTGAGGTGCACTACTTTGGCCCCCTGATGTGATAATTCAATATGGTGAATTACACATGCCCTCCCGCTTCCTTTTTTTATTTCTTCATTTATAATTTTATTGTTTGAAATTCAGTTAAAACTTTTACAAAAAATATGTCTAGGAAGTTGAGATGCTTTCTATATAGCCTTGCTAGTAAATATGTACAAGTAACACTTTTGGAAGGTTTTGACATCATGCTTGAGGGGGCCTACCTTTCAGAATAAAAAAATAAAAAAATACCTCCTTCTTCCAGGCTTTATTGTATGCTGCACTGAAACAGCTCTTTTCAATAAAAAAATTTAAAAAAACACCTTCCTCCTTTTTTTCAAAAACCCGGACACAAAAAATGTTTTCATTTTACTTGGCCTTAAATTAAGCCACATTGAGTTTCTCTCTTCAACTTTTCCTAATAATTTTTTATACTGATCAAAATTTGCCAGGTGCCAAAACATGACAAATCGCGATCATCCCATATCATAATACACAGGTAAATGGCCACTAAATCCTGATGCATCATCTAATATCAGTCAAGTTAGCCAACTTCATTTATCAGTATCAATCCCAAATAATTTGATACAAACAGCTAATAAGTGTATCAGGTCAAAGGGATCTTGTTCAACATGGGCCTCTCATAAATGAGTTCAGTGTCGTTTATTTTACAAGCTTGATTAGCGTACCTAGCATCCAATCTAATTAGCTAATAGATTACTCATGTCATCTGCTCGTCTTCATTCTCATGGTCTTGTAATTGTAGCGTTTTGATGGTAGATTTCCTTGAAGCATCATCATGGTTTGTTAACTGATCGGTGATTGGGTTTAGTAAATTGATTCAGGAGTGAGGGATTTTTGAGTTAATTCTGCTGTCTCCAGTCTCATCGTCTTGTAATGACGCCTTGTTAATGGGGTCTCAACTCTAGACTGCCAACTTAAAGTCGAAGGTTGGGGGGACTTATGGAAAGTCAAAAGTATTGGGGGGCAAGATATTTTGGCATACATTCACAAGGCTCAGGAAAACATTATGGAAATGTATGCAAAATTTCCTGCTACCAGTGGTTTAAAAATCCCAACTTTTCAGAAAAGTGGGGGTTTAGGCTGTTGATCAGGAAATGCCCCTTTAACCCTAACCCAACTAGGACTCACTAAAGCTCACTATTAAAACCACTCTGCGTGCATGCATTCCACGGGACTTGATGATGCAATCAGACCAAGTCATATACACCCAGGGAATCGTTGGCCGGGCCAACATCACCTGTGTAGCTACATGCTGGGGATCTTCTGCGTGGCATGCGAGGGGTCCGAGGTTCGAATCCCGGGGGTGCCAAGTGACTTTCTTCTTCATCTTCTCTCCTTTTTCGTTCCTTCTTTCCCTTCCGATAGCCAAAAAACCACGGGTAGGGTTAGGGTTAGTGACCATGCATGTTTTTCCCTATATACCTCCGTAACCCTAACCCAACTAGGACTCACTAAAGCTCACTATTAAAACCACTCTGCGTGCATGCATTCCACGGGACTTGATGACGCAATCAGACCAAGTCATATACACCCAGGGAATCGTTGGCGGGCCAACGTCACCTGTGTAGCTACATGCTGGGGATCTTCTGCGTGGCATGCGAGGGGTCCGAGGTTGAATCCCGGGGTGCCAAGTGACTTTCTTCTTCATCTTCTCTCCTTTTTCGTTCCTTCTTTCCCTTCCGATAGCCAAAAAACCACGGGTAGGGTTAGGTGGCAAACCATCAACATACATACCAGGGGTATAGTAAGTATTACCACTTCCCTGGGATTACACAGTGGGATAACAGAGAGATAAGTCCAGGTAGAGAGGTGCGGACTGTAGGTCCTACTGGCTGATCATCATTTTCAAATTTTAACACTGAAAGCCAGTAAGACAGAGAAAGGCATCTCCATCAGCTGAGTGAAAGTGATATGTCAACACTAAAACAACTATACAGACACATCTTCCATCATCTCAGCAATCACTACTCTAGGATTTCCATAATGGTATCATTCCCAGGGACATGGTTCTATATTAGATCCCATTTGACAAGAGTTATGATTTGACCCCAAGTTACCAGGTTATGAGTTTTTGTACCCAAGTCAGTCAAAGGTCATTCAATGAATATGCAAATTAGGTATTGGGGTTAATATAAAGAATTGTGCCCTGTGTATGGGGTTATTGTACATTTGTACACTAGTGAATGCGAACTTAGCTTAACAGCATGTTTAGCATGTTCTGCCATACAATGAATGCTCTGTGTACATCATGACATATGAACAACCTTGAGACTGCCTTTATAATGAAACTTGAACTTGGTATTTTACCTTGAGGGTGTTTATGTTAAGGTAGCCATTTTTGCGCTACTTTAATTTTCAGGTTTTTTGCACTTTAGCTTGGAAAGATTAAGAAATATAAGAATTGAGCTATTTCCAGCCTCATCTGGTAACCGCATGATAATTCCTTGCTTCAAGCACTTCTAATCATAGGAATCAGCTTTTCTGTTGTTGTTCTTGATCCAAATCGGACTAATCATAGGAACAGCTTCATTCTTGAACCACATCGTACTGCAGGTATCAGAGATTTCAGATTTAAGAAATATGACAGAAACAAACATATCACAAGCATGCCTAATGAAGTCGTTGTCGATAAGGCGACAGTTTCAAATTGTCTTAAATAATTCAGAATTGTACATTTTCATGACCATATTTGGAAGTACAAACAAGCCTGAGTATTGGTTCAGTGGTTCTTGAGATAGCTCTTGATATTTTGAGAAAATATCTCAAAACTTGATGTTGAAGCCTATGGGATAAGACCCCCAAATATGTTGAGTGGGTGATGGGATAGTCCATTCAACCCCCCCCCCCCCCCATGTTGGTGCCTGTATACATGTATGTGGGTTTCTGACCAAATTAACCTCATATTTGGCAATTTTTAGCCTAAAAAGCACTTGCTCGCTTCACACTCATTTGTACCATAAACTTATTCTGACGCTAAAAGCTGCCGGATTTACTATACTTCAAGAAATTCTTTCGAACCTCATCCCCCCATGCCAAAAATAAATCTACGCCATTGGCACACGGAGCATTAAACCTGAGATTCATTCTGGTCTGAACATGGCTACACGAACATTGTGTTCTTGCATTGGTGTCATTTAACTCTAGCCTTTCAAGATAGAAGCCTGAAACCTCTTGTTGTAAATAAGGAAGGCATTGGATGTTGTGGTATTGAGTCGCCATGTAGTCGCTCTCAGTGTAATTCTTTACTAGTTGGCTCTCAATAACCAATTAGCAGCCTGTCTCAGCTGTATACTCCGCTATTTTTGGCTTTCAATGGTGTTGCTGCTTGGTATGCATTACTGAGCCATTTAAAAGTTCTGTAAAATATATGTGTGTTCTGTACAATGGAAAATAGCCAATTTAAATGGAAAAGGCAACCGAAAACAAGAACAAGAAAGGAATTCGAGGCAGGCCGTTTTTTTTGTTTTTTTTTTCATTTTAAATTAGCAAACAGTTCGAAAAGAAAGTGGAAATGAACTCTGATTATAATCAACTTTAAACCAAGTTCAAAGTTTCATTTTTATACTAGGATCATTGACTCATGGTATCAATGTGGGCTTATAGGCCTATATAACCCCTTTTCCCCAGTCCATTTTTAGGGAGGCTCACATGCCACAGCCCTGTGAATTTGACCAGAACTTCCTTCGTTTACCTCAACAACAAAAAACCCATCCTCAATAACCATAAACATAACCCTAAAATAACAATATTTATTATAGCAATTTTATTATTTTGATGAAAATATTCCTTGTATTTACTGGATTAATTGGCTTCTTTGCTGCAGCTTAATATTGTGACATGCTTCATGCTTGGTATTTGCCAAGTACATTTATTCATACCCAATACACTCTCATCTCCATAAAGCTTTAGCTGTGAAGTGTGACATAGTGATGGAAATCCCCCTCCCTGTCCCCAGTGATATGTGTGCCCCACTCCTAGATAGAAAGACATAGTGATTGTCAAACTTATTTCTTGTGATACATGTACATGTATGTAGAGAGTGTGAAATCAAGAGCGTAAAACACCAATGCAAATTTCAATGGAGCCCAATGTGGCAAGAATACCCCACTATATGACTAAATGGTTAGTACCAGATGTGTCATTTTAGGCAATGGAAAAAATTGATGTTGATTTATTAGTTAATTTCGAGGCGACGAGATTAGGTTGCAGGGAAACACTGCCAGTGTTACGAGTTGGATGTATAGGTCAAAGGTCAGGGTGGATAAAAGTGATTACTTACATACATGGATCAGGAGAAACTGATAGAAAATTTCTACATGGGATATTGATGCTCTGGGAGGCTTAATGTAGATGATCTATGGAAGAACAACACTAAGTTTTTCTGTGCATGCATTTAACTGAGTAAAAACATAAGTTATACTCAAAAAAATGAAGAAAAAAAAATCAAAAAACCTGGGCCTTCCCAATGTTTAAATAATATGTTATGGGACTATAGGCCTACATATTGTGGAATAATAAGTTGTTATTACAAGAAACACTGTTGGAAGATTTTTTGATCATTAGAGGGACCCTAATTCTCAGAACAACAAAATAAAAAAGGCCTCCTCCTTTTTCCAGGCATTATTGTAGGCCTATATACGCCAAAGCAGCTCTACACCGATTTTGTGATAAAAATAGAAAATAAAAGCCCCTCTTCCTCCTTTTTTGAAAACCCGAACGTGAAACATTTTTTTAATATTTTATTTGGCCTAATCATGCATAACTCGCAAACGCCAAATTAGAATCAACTGATATTTTGGGAATTAGCTTTTTTGTGGACTTAACTGAAAAATGTTATATAATTAGGATGCTAGGATTACACATTCAATAATCTTGTAATTGAAGATGAGTATATTTTGGGTAACGTAGATACGGTTTTTAAATGGGGCTATATTTTGGGTCTCTGTTTGTCACATTTTGTATATTTTAGGGCTGTGGGTTTTTTTCAGAATTGCAGCTGCACTGTACCCAAATATCAAGAACTGCCCTAGGACTGTGAATACTGATAGTTAGCTTATTCTGATGAACTGCAGAATAAAAATGAAAAGCTTTAAACTCTAAGTAGAGAACAAATAATAAACCACTTATCCTTCAGATCCCTCAGTGTTATGAAAACAGTACAATTTAACCCTCCCTTGCCATGGGTGTCAACTGCAGATAAATCCAAAATTTTCTTTAAAAAATCAAACATTTCAGAAATTTTAATTTTGATGACCATATTTGAAATCAGCATGAAAAATGCATCAAAATGAGTACAAACAAGTACAGTATTGGTTCAGTGGTTCTTGAGATCGCTCTTGAAATTTTAAGAAAATAACTTTTTATGCTGAAGCCTGTGACCAGCAGGCAGGGCATTAACATGAGTTTACTCAGTATAAATAGTCATAAAGGAGATTGTTTTGCTCTACAGAGTTATTTCAATACTATTTGCATTGTGATTTTACAATATAAAAGTATAATTTACAAGTGGTTTTTACTTAGATTCAGATAATACACTTGTGATAAGGTTTTAGGTAGACCACCAGTGGGTTACCAGAAATGTGTTAAATTCTTAAATTATTGTTCAATTTTATTCCAAAAGAGAATATAATTTATATTGTGTGCTGTGTATGATCCCATAATGCATCAGTGCCAGACCCATAAACACAGATTATTATTGGTAGTTAGTGATCTGCAAAAGTGTTCATGGGAAATTTGGCTATAGATCTTTAAAAAAGTATGGACATCTTCCTCGTAAAAATGGAATTTTGTGGACATGTTTACATTAAAACAATTAAAATTTTGTAAATATTCAAAATTTTGAAATTATAGGGAATATTTTAACATACACTGTGCCTACTTCTTTCTTCCTCATTTGTTTAAATTCACCATAAAATTATGGGTATTGTTATTTACTGACAGACACTGCATTATGGGGTATTAGTCATTAACATCTCATCTGATATGTTGCCTTTTAAAGTCTGCATAATATTTTCCATAATAGTTGCCAACAAATCAGGTAACTTTGTTCTATTGTATCTTCAAGGGCATAGGAAAATGGAGCAAGAAGATTAGACTTGGTGGATCTTGAATCCAAGCCAAGACCTACAATAGCCTCATTCTTTTGGCATTGTTCAGTAACCTGCATTACCAGTGAAGTCAAACAAGTTGACCTTGTGCTATGGGGTATTTACTGTTTTCAATATCCAGAAAGGTCAAATGTTCCATTTCGTATTTAGCAGGGGGGGGTGGCGTAAGAAGTTACTATTGGAAAAAAGAATAACTTGAGTCAACAATGTCGAAATTTTAGTCTGCCAAAAACGAGTCATCTGAGTAGTTAAACCACAGGACTGCCTTCACTCTGAGGTTCAAATCCTTGGGGGTTTCTCATCAGTCTGAACATCGCTGATGTACATTGTAGGATAATGATGCGTTTCACAAAGTCACACATGCAGACAAATGTGGAATAAGAAGCAAAACAAAAAAAGCTGTACACCCTGTAGACCCCACCTGATTAGTGTAGCCACATGACTGCCTTCATCCAGAGGTTCAAATCCTTGGGAGTTTCTCATCAGTCTGAACATGGCTGATGTACATTGCAGGACAATGCAGTGTAAAGTCACACACATGCAGACAGATGTGGAATAAAAATCAAGAAAAAAAAATGCTGTACACCCCATAGACCCCACCTGAATAGTCTAGTCACATAACTGCATTCCCCCAGAGGTTCAATTCCTTGGGAGTTTCTCATCACTCTGAACATGGCTGATGTACATTACAGGACAATGCAGTGTAAAGTCACATACATGCAGACAAATGTGGAATAAGAAGCAAAAACAAAACAAAAATGGTACACCCCATAGACCCCACCTGATTAGTGTAGCCACAGGACTGCCTTCCCCCAGAGTTTTAAATCCTTGGGAGTTTCTCATCATTCTGAACATGGCTGATGTACATTGTAGGACAATGCAGTGTAAAGTCACATACATGCAGACAAATGTGGAATAAGAAGCAAAAAAGCTGTACACCCCATAGACCCCACCTGAAAAGTCTAGTCACATAACTGCATTCCCCCAGAGGTTCAATTCCTTGGGAGTTTCTCATCAATCTGAACATCACTAATGTACATTACAGGACGATGCAGTGTAAAGTCACACACATACAGACAAATGTGGAATAAGAAGCAAGCCCTTGAGGGGAATTGGTTAGATTTAGCTTTACTGTCATTGACATTTCCAGTTCAATTGAGTTTATTTTGGCCACTCACATGTTGCAGCTGCATATCACTAGCTAATTTTGAACTGGGTTATTTAGATACAAGTCATGAACTTGTGAGGGACAAACAGGTCCAGGGGCCAGACTTTTATAGGTTTAGATAAGATGTGAAATGATTAGGTTTTCTTAAAGTTGCAAATATTAAAATAAGCAGGGTTCTAAATAAAAAACAAGCAATGGGTGATTACTCCTGATCTATTATGCCTTTGTAATAGAGGCTACATTTTGTAAACAAGTTCCTCCTTAAAGCAACTTTTTTTGTCAAAATTGTGCAACTGTGTGATGTGAAAATGCAGTTTTAAGAATGTATTGCAAATATGTTTCTAAACATATATTGGATTATAAAAAATATGTCTCTGCTTTTGAACTGTAAAAGTCTGGCAATGATATTTACCATGTAATTTCTTTGCAGTGCTTATGGTTTGAAGTTCCAGTTTGCCTCTCATAGACCTAGAAACATTTAGGCCTACAGATTACACCCACAGAAAAAAGTTTGGCAACGTTATTTACCATGTTTACTGAACGTTAACTGATATTTCTCTGCAGGGATTGGTCCAAAAGCCCAGTTTGTCTCTCAAAGACCTGGAAACTTTAACAGATTATCACTATGAAATTTTGTCAATGAAAAAAGCACTGAAAAGCAAACCTCAACACTGAAATGACCAGAACAAAAGAAAGTCAACTCTGAAATTGTGTTTTAGAAGTATTTCAGTGTATTTTCAGTATTTTGATACTTGCTATAATGAGCAATGATTCAAAGGATAAATTTACATAACAATAGCACTGGCCAGCTCATTTCAGTGTGATTAAATCAATTTCAGTGGGATTAAGGAATCCCTGTTATTACCACTGCCATGGTTGTGACCAATTTCAGTGTGATTTACCAAGAGGTCAATTCTTTTCAGTAGAATTTCAGTGTGATTTGCCCCAGGTTAAAGTTTTCAGAGATATTTCAGTGAAAATGAGCATTATTCTCATTTGCATAGCTGCATAACAAAGGGTTTGTTTTCAGTGTGATTTTTCACACTGAATTTCTTTTCAGCATGTTTTCAGTGTTGAGGTAAATATCAGTGCTTTTTTCATTGACAAAATTTCATAGTGTATACCCACAAATCACATGGACATCATAATTTCACCAAATTACCCATTTTTATCCCAGAAAGACTCTAAATTTGATGTTATTGGACAGAAATGTACAAAGCTTAAGGGCGTACTACACCCATATATTGGTTTGATTGGTCTAAAAAAATATTTTATCATTTCAAGCTAGGCGATATATGCACTGATCATGTGAAATAAAAAAAATATGAAAAAACATCGTGAAAGTGTCCTTTTCACCTATTTGTCTTAAAGTTGACTGGTTGTTAAGGACGCTACCACGTAGTCTCCGTCACAACCGGTTTCTGCCGTTTCTAACATTCATCGATCACGTATACAGTATTAGAGAAGTTGCTACCAGTCCAAAATACGACCTGCCTATGTATGTTTAGGGCTGACACGTCAATTTGTATTACCAATAGGAAATACACAGGTCAGACATTTGAGAATAATAATTCTTTAAGATTTGGTAAAAAAAATTGTAGCCGCCTCATTAATATGCTACCTAATCAAAAATTTTGTTGAAATAAAATTAAGGATCGAATGCGTTTTAGTGTCAAAAAAGGCAAAAGTACCGTCAAACTTTAGCGAATTCTGCACCCTTATGAAGCCCTCCGGCGGGTGCACAGTTAAATCGGGAATAAAAATATCCGACCTTTGCGATCAAAAACAACAAATTACAACATTGGACCATGTTTGGACATACTATAGGCAAAAAAAACCACTATTGCCAAATAATATAGCATAGAACATTTGACATCAACTTGACAAACTAATGAAGAAAATGTGCTCCATAAACATTAGGTAAGTCATAAAACAATTCCTATTCAAATGCGTGTATAAAACTGAACAGGGCCAGACGGCTACAAGACTATCGCATAAGTTCAAAGTTGCCAGATTCAAACATGAGCATGTATGCCTAGCACCTTCTCTTGGTAAAATCCTGATAAAATCAAGATTGTGACCGTCGTGTTATTAAAATTGAATTTTAAGCGTTGGAACTTAACACAAAAGACCATACGGGTATGCTCTCCCGAAAGACCCCCCTCCATTTTTTGGATTCCGCAGCTCCCAAAGACCCGTGACCAAAATAGAGCTATAGGCGCAGGCGCAGGCATACGTAAACACGGAAACTTGACAATTTCAGCTCTAAGACCTACATCGCTCGATCATTCTTCACATATCTGGTTTTTTTTCAGTCGTTATTCACCCAGAAAGCCAAGAAAGACCCAATTTTGACTATTCGCAGCTCCAAAAGACCACCTTTATATTTATTGGCAGCTCCAAAATGATCCCTTTCCGGCATGTAGGCCTACCCTGCGCCGTCAGCACCCCCAGGAGCTCAGTCCCGGACCCTACTAAATTCTGGGGAAGCATACCCCAGGAGCATATCCACCAGAAATGTATGTTGTGCCCCCCCCCCCCCCCCGTGAAGTGGCGTCATGGGGGATCATGGGCGTAGCTAGGACTTTTTAAGGGGGGGGGGGGGGCAAAGGAGTGAAAGGGGAAACCCTCATTCTAGGGGGAAATTGAACGAAACAAAATAGGCTCAAAAGTACAAAAAAGACCCTAGTAAAATTCTTCAGGGCGACCGCATCCAAAGGGGGGGGGGGGGCGGACTTTCCACCGGGTTGGGGTAGCTTCCCCATTGCCCCCCCTTATGTACGGCACTGAGCGTATGAGAAATTTGCTCATTTCCGCAAATTAAGACATTTTAACAATTCCGCAATTTTAGACATTTTAAATGGTAGGCCCTAATAAAGTGAGTAGAAAAAGTGAATAATAAATAATAGTAGACCTATTACACCCCATAGATATTGGCCAATGTCAATGCACATGTGCACGTGGCATCACTCTGCTACCGGTATTTCTTTTGTGCCAGAAGAGGCATTTTAAAGGAGTATATTAATACTTGGCTTTTGCAATAATATAGGCCTACGTGCCAAAACTTGCTTGCCCCTTCTCGGCCTGCCTAAAAGTATACCGGTTGCCATGTAGGCCTAGGGGGACAATGTTTTGGTAGGCCTATGTCGATAGGGGGGGTTGGCATGTCAAAGTGGGGAGGACAAAGATTTGTTGGCATGGGGAAAGAAATTCACCACCCCAGATGGCGAGTTGCGATAATATAAACTTAATCAGCGGTGAAAAGCACAGTATAGGCCTACAATTCGCATAAAATAATAGGCGTGAGGCCTACATTTTAAAGGTAACACGGAAAAATGAAAGTTAAAGGTTATAGCCGGGGCAGTCATATAATTAAAATATTAGATGATGAAATAAGCATGATAAGGGGCTCACTGGGGATTTCCAAATGGTGTAGGCCTACCAACTGAATTTCTTATAATCTTACCCCTTCCCGGCCTTCATAATCGCCTTTGTTGTCCCTGTTTGTTGTTATAGTAGGCCTATTAGTGGTTTAGCCAAACGCAGAGTATTAAAGACAAAAACTCATACACGGAAAAAATCATCAGACATTTTACACGAATCTGATTAGGGCCTACTAGCGGGATAAGCCTATGATAGGCCACCTACATTATATCGGGCTTCAACTTTGTCAATTGGCCTACTGCTGTTAGGATCCTATGCCAAATACATTTCAAAAATATTAAATGACATTTTAAATGACTTATCCTTCACTTTTAGACATTTATAAACAATTTTAATTTTTCACACTTTGCTGGGATCACTGGATAGGCCTTTAAAATTGTATAGATGGGAATGTCTAAATTGAGCGTAGGGCCTCACGTTATAGGCCTGAGCGTGCGGATAACGATGCAGGAATTTGTTCATGATTTTGACTGCGTTTCTATTCTGTAGGCATACCCGTGACGTGATTCCAAAGCCTTGTGCGTGTTATTTAAAAATCAGTCGTGTCCCATTTAATGTGCGCCAAAAATTCCCCCCTTCGATCTGCCAAATTTTCCCAAATTCCTGTGCCCCCGGTCTAAAATTTGTTTTTTCCTTCTCCATGGCTCCGTATTGGGATTGCCCCATATACCGGAATTTGATCTTAAAAATACCTAAATATATACCAAAACTCGCAACTCAGTATAATAATGGATTGTGGGTGAACACTTGTCAAAATTGTCGTGTGTCAAAATTGCTACCGTATATCGTGCAGAACTCTATGGAAATATACACAATATTTGATTTTTTTGCCTTGGATAGCGACAATCATAGGTAAGTTACAAATGATATGACTCCGCTTAAAATATGCTATCACTGTATCAATTTTGGAGTTCCTAGTTGAAATGGGTTAGAAAACAAAAGGTAAAATAGTTACCAAAATCGCAAATATAAGCTTAACGCACTTACGAAATATGGTGGGTATAGGTGACGAGAAATGCAATTTTTTCAACATTGCTGTAGTATGGTTGTGGTAACCTGTTACCTATGGCTTAATTAAGTTTCAGTGAAATAATGTCGCTAGTTAAAAATACAAAATATAGCTCAACATTGAAAATAGAAGCATTTTAACCAGTTCGTTTTTGATAGATGTGGAGCACTGAAAATCACCAAGTTCATGAAGCCATCAGGAACCACTTATTCCCATTTTACATATCAACATTATTTCTCTAATGCGTTAGCAACACATATCCAAAATTTTAACGAAATCCGTTGATAGCAAGCTTTCCAAAATGAAGTGAATTTAAAACATCAGTGATGTACCACCTTTTGGCCTCTACCTTCAAAAGCATGTAAGCTACATTGATACCGATGCCACCAATAGAACGAGAAGATTTGCCCCTTCATTTTGCATACCACTATGTCCAATTTTTTTTTCTCATTTCTTCACAAAATGCAAAAAACCCGTAAAAAAATGCGATGGGTGTAGTACCCCCTTAAAACCATCAACTGCAAGAACATCATGAGGTCATTCGAGGTCATCCAAACCTCTATGGCAATTTCATAACTGGTTGTTTTAATCAGCAGGGTACGTACTCAATTATGAAACCAGAGTTTAAGAACCGTCATCCTAGATGTTTGGCTTACCTGACATCCCACTGCGAATTTGCTCAGTAATTGAGTCAAGCCTAAAGATAGAAAATGGAGATTTAAGTTAAGTGATGGAGCTGTTATTTTCATAGGCATGAGTCTTTTGAATACACTCTAAACAAGAAATGTCTTTAAAAAAGACAATGCCTCAAGAGATTCCAGCGGGCACCATCTGTTATTTGCCATAAGAGATACTTGAAATGCTAGCTTTAAGCCTAGTACAAGGAACTTATACGATGTCCTCATTCACAAACTGATACTATCTGTCCATCGTATAAGACTATTACCGTAAGGCAGCGTATTGAATGAATATTAAACAGTCAAGAATAAGCTCCGCCACCCGCTGTTTCGGATCCCTCACTGTCTCCCAAAACATCAAAAGCGTATACTTACTTAAGACTGTCCTTTTTCACACAACGCAGACAAAGTAAGGCCAACTTGCCTACAAATGGTCAAATTTTGGCACGAAATATCTCTGTGTAATCCTATGCAAGTCCCACATCACATCGATATCGGCGATCGTATTTTTTTTACTGAAGTTAGGCTAGGCTGGTTACCACCAGCGTCATGCGCGCGGACGTGACACAGCTAAAATAATCAACCGGAAATCGGGGATCATTAAAACGTCAACAATTTCAAAATACGCAATGACAGTAAACTTAATGGCGAAGCGGTCCGAATTTTGAGCCATACAAGTTTACGTGGTGAACTAGCTTTATTTAAGCCATCTTGCAATGGTAATAATTCTGATGTATTTAATGCAGGAATATACACACCCAGTTTTTGCCCACTTTGTACATAAATTTTAAATTTACACACCCCGTTTTTTAAATTTACACACCCAAACCTTCTGATCCTGCCTAAGACCCTGCCTAGCATGGAGGACAGGCCTAGGCAAAATAAAAGCTTTTTTTTCTAATAATTTCTCCAAGCGTCATTTATGTCAACAAATTGTTCGCAAATCCACAGCAGGGTTGCAAATATACCATATGTCACTCGGAGTGCGACAATTTGTACAGATAAATTTATTACAGGTATTTTTCTATTCATTTGGCCATTCGTCTGCATATTACCAAAAATAATGCATTTTGGGCGACCGTTTCTCCACGAACGTTATTTATGTCGACAAATTGTTCGCAAATCCACCACAGGGTTGCAAATATACCATACGTCACTCGGAGTGCGACAATGTGTACAGATAAATTTATCACAGGTATTTTTCTATTAATTTGACCATTCGTGTGCATATTACCAAATATAACCCATTTTGGCCCACCGTTTCACCATGAACGTCATTTATTGCGACAAATTGTTCGCAAATCCACGTTAGTTTTAAGAATATAATACATGGCATAAAATGTGACAATTTATCAAAATAAATTGATAATGAACGCTTTTGTGGATATTTGCCAATACAATTATACATCTGACATGTATATGAATTATGATTATGTCTTCAGGCTGTCTTCAGTCCGTAGGAATTCAGATGAGTAGGCCTACATGCAGCTGAGACTAGTCAATGCTAGTCTCAGGTTGTACTTGTAGTAAGCTACAAATTTCAAATGTAGGACTTGTTCTCATTGCTTACCTGTGTTTCACATCATATTTTGTGGTCAAAATGATTACAAATGTGTAATTTGCAATCATTTCCGACGGCTAGTAAGGATTTGAATGCACACTAAACCCCGGGCCGTGACACTCGTATTCAATCCCTGTATAAAAGCAGAGAAAATAAAGGTAGAGAAGCGACACTCCGTACAATTAACGTGCAGAAGGCCTATACCGATGTGAGGACAGAAAATGTGACTCTCCTGCTAGTCTCGGGCGCGGGCCAGACTGTATGCGGTATGAACAAAAACATAATTAACTGGTTGTGTAGGAGACTAGCAGGAGAGTCACATTTTTCTGTCCTCTGCTGTCCTCCGGAGTGTCGCGGTCCTGATAAAAGTGAACGGCAGTTGACACATCGTAAGTTTGAGTGACAGTTGCTAGGCATTTTAAATACAAGATGGCGGATGTCGATCGAGTACGTGCTATTTTATCATCAAAAATACAGCTGATTTAGCCAAATTCAACATGGGGTCATCGGTTATAATATTTTCCTAGCATATTGAGCTAACACCACAGCTACATGGTTTTTCACAATATACTAGTAATAAAATAAAGAAAATCAGTAAGCTTAAACGAATATTACCATTACCTAGGGAGATCGGGGAAAGTGGAACATATTTTGGTCCAGCCCAAACAGGATTACGAAGCAAGCAAGGCAAAACGTAAGGTTTACAAGATACATATTTGGTGCATACGCCCCAATATGAACCTCGCGCCAGTCAACCTTTTTGTTCCTTATGACCGGAGGAAAAGTTCGACATATCGCATGCGACTCTGTAGGATATTTTATTAAAAGATACAGAGTTAAGTGCACAAAGTACAATAAGTGACTATATCTCATTAACCAATGATCGTACAGATACGCCGACCACTGAATTTTTTGTTCCTTATGACCAGGCGAAAAGTTTGACATATCGCACGACTCTCTAGAATATTTGGTTAAAAAGATAGAGGGTTAAATGCACAAAATTGGAAAAGTAACTCTATCTCATTAACCAATGATCCTACAGATATGCCACCGCTGACTTCTTTGTTCCTTATGGCCAGAGGAAAAGTTTGACATATCGCATGCGACTCTGTGGGATATTTGGTTAAAAAGATAGAGGTTAACTACACAAAGTAGAAAAAAGTGACTATATCTCATTAACCAATGATCCTACAGAGATGTGACCACTGACTTTTTTGTTCCTTATGACCAGAGGAAAAGTTTGACATATCGCACGACTCTGTGGGATATTTGGTTAAAAAGATAGAGGGTTAAGTACACAAAGTACAAAAAGTGACTATATCTCATTAACCAATGATCCTACAGAGATGTGACCACTGACTTTTTTGTTCCTTATGACCAGAGGAAAAGTTTGACATATCGACATATCGCACGACTCTGTGGGATATTTGGTTAAAAAGATAGAGAGTTAAGTACAGAAAGTAGAAAAAGTGACTATATCTCATTAACCAATGATCCTACAGAGATGTGACCACTGACTTTTTGTTCCTTATGACCAGAGGAAAAGTTTGACATATCGCATCGACTCTGTGGAATATTTGGTTAAAAAGATAGAGGGTTAAGTACAGAAAGTAGAAAAAAAGTGACTATATCTCATTAACCAATGATCCTACAGAGATGCGACCACTGACTTTTTTGTTCCTTATGACCAGAGGAAAAGTTTGACATATCGCACGACTCTATGGGATATTTGGTTAAAAGATAGAGGGTTAAGTACACAAAGTACAAAAAAGTGACTATATCTCATTAACCAATGATCCTACATAGATGTGACCACTGACTTTTTGTTCCTTATGACCAGAGGAAAAGTTTGACATATCGCACGACTCTGTGGGATATTTGGTTAAAAAGGATGCAGCCAAAATAGGAGCTTGTAGTCACCTGCTCCGCAGCCGACTGATGATTCCGCTTTGCCCCCAGTCCCACTTAGCCCCGGTCTCCCCAAACTATTCGTCTCAGCCTGACCTATTTAGGTACCGTTCACAAAATAATTCGACATTTTTGTAAGACGGGGTGCAGGCCCTCTAAATATCCGTAAAATCCTTCACAGATACCTTATTTCAGATTAACTTCTTTAAAACAATAAAAACTTCACACATTCAAAGCTTTATATTCTTTTCAAAGTCCAGAATCAAGTCAAACATTGTTATAATCACTCTTCAAGGCAAACATTTTACTACAACCCAGATAAAGAATTTATGACCGTCCCTGCCATTTTTTTTTTTTCTAATGCATAATTCATTAGCCCGAAATGCAGACTTATTGAGCATTTTGTACTGTAAGAACTTCGTGGCAACATGGAAAACGTAGCCCAAATGTACTTGACAGAATGATTTGTCATGGCAATCCGGCCATTATTTCGCCCAATAGTCGTGTTTCATGTTCCAATTCGAATACATACTGCTTTCGGCAGAAAAACAGATTGAACTGGGCTAGATCGAGATCAAATTGAGCTTTTCTGGCATTTGGGTAATTTAATACTGAACCAGATTGAATTTGATCATTTAGTTGATAGACAAATGAGTTGTGGTCATCTTGGGGGCAATCACCATGCAACATACTAGTATCCTCTTTTATATAGTACATGTAGCTTACATTCTACCACATATAAATAAAAGCCATTGTAGCTATAAAATAGTGCAAATAGCACACACATACACAAAAGAGAGTTAGCCTGTAAGCCAAATGTCATTTTGTGAGTGGAGAAACATATTTGGGTTAAGGAACTGTGTCCTAGTCATGTTTGTGATCCTACTGACCAGACTGACACCTTTAAGCCCATAAAAATAAAACTGGGCCAGTGGTTCAGTTCCCTCTGATCTCAGGACTATAGCAAGACATAGGGCCCATTGCATATTGCTACACATAGCTTTCAATAAGCAAAGCGTTGTTAAACCATCAGCTAATAGAAACATAGTTTAATTGGCAATGCTAATAAATTCCTCCATAGGAGGCCCAAAGCAATGCAATGCCTTCATTTTAGAATGTGTTGCGAAGAGCACCAATCACAGCGAATCTTATAGGAGACTATGTCGTCGATGTAAAACATACAGCTATATCAGAACAGGGAGGGATATGATCAGAAGCATCAAAGTCACATCTCTTGAAAGTGTTGAGATGATTGGTCAACCTAAACAATGCATTGCTGACCTAGAGAGTCGAGCAATGAAAACAACACATTGCTTTTTAAGCAACACATTGTTTTCGAAGCCAAAAGCTCTCTTCGTATTGGCTGATTTAACAACACATTGCTTTTTTTAAAGCAAAGCGTTGCCACAATACGTACATGTAATGGGCCAAATGGCTTGCTATATACACATTGCAAGAGCATAGCAGCATCAAGCACATCAGTGCCAAACCTGCTATTGTCATGTTGATCAATACTTGACTGGTTGGGATGTTGTCATGGCTCTAGAGCTAATCACAACTTGTGACATTGACATTTCTATGACATTGTTGAATCACCTTTCCCTGGAGACCAATACACAAATCATTACTATGCTTAATTGTCTGTGCCACAATAGCTAATTAATCCATTGGTTGTGTTATGTTTTTTCATTTTCCTGTATTGTCCTTGGTTATTAGAATTTAGATGCAGCAATTACATTTTGTCCAGGGTCTATAGTTCCATTTTTATAATGAAATAATTTCAGATCATAATGCCTGTAGTGGTTTATAAATACACCAACATTATAATTAAATGTCCTAATGGAAGGTTATGAAAGCAATAAAATTCTATACCTTTTGACAAATTAGTAAAAGGGAGCTGTGAAAACTAGTCTTAAATCCTGTCATGGGTCTCCATGGTTGAAGGTACACAGGGATGTGCCATGGTGTTGTGTACACAATTATGGTACCACCAAGTTTTGTGTTGAAATTTAGTGATAAACAGTAGTGACACCAAGAGCTCTACTGAGACCACAGACTGAAAACAGTCTATGCTGAGAATTGTGCCCCTCATCATCATTTGTCAAGATGAACACCAATTTCATCTGCTAGATTTCCCACCAAATTCCCATAAATCATGGATGCCAGTGAACCAAATATTATGACTCAAGTTCTTGGTAATTCCCCAACCAATCATTCATTAGTAGATACCAAGATATATACCATCATAAATTAAGACACAAAATTGGTAAATATATAGCAGTGTGTCACCACCTATCTCATTTGTCATGTCCTGCTACTCCTGGCAGCAAGGCCTTGGCGCTCATTCCCACGGCCTGTTTCGACCAGAATCTGTCTTCACAGCAATAATTAACTTTAATAAATTAGACAATTCTGATAGTATATTGTGTTACCTGTATAGGTTGGGTTGAACTTGAAGCAATGTGTACAAGTTTATTGCAGTTTAAAGTGATTTCTTGTTGCTGGCGTTGGCAACCATCAAAATTATGAAATTTGCTAAAAAATGTTTTAATCAAAATATGAAGCAAATTGGCATGGAATTCCTTGTCAAGAATTAGATTTTGTCGCTCTTTTAAAATGAAAACATGTTGTCAAGCTTATTCCAATATTCCAAATTTATTCCGGAGTGTTTGGGAATGGAATTGATGAATATCTGAATAGGGTAAATTTTTCATTGTCATTTTGTGTCACTTTTTTCACCATTTGCCCGTTTCAAAGAAAAGGATCCCCAGGCCTGGGCTATGTCAAAAGACTGAATCATTTTTATCCCAAATTTGTTTTTAACAACATTCCATTGAAAAGAACACATGTTTACATGCAACAGTCTGGACGCAATGTTCCCGGAACCACCGCTAGGTGGCAGCACACGAGGAAAGCTTTGATGGAACACTATAACTTTCATATGGAAAAACCAGGTAATGCTCTGAGATGCCCGAGATATCTATGATGTAGCCACAATTTTGACATTGTAGCGCATGGAATGCCTTAGAATGGTTTCAAAAGGGTTGGAAACGCTGATAAATATACGAAACAGCATAGATCTGGGCCAAAAAAGTGCATTTAATCAACAGATCTAATAGACCTGTGACGTCTGTGTGACGTCACGGGTCTATACATGTACAGGTAGCCGGGTATAGCCCCCTTCATCTGGCCAGACGCCACCAAACCAAGTATGCAAGTTATTTTGCTGTAAAGCTTAAACCATGGATTAACAACCTGATTTTTTATAGAGTTATAAAAGGTTCATTTCAGGTCAAGTAAACAATAAAATCCAATCATGTGTGTAAAATGAAATAAGATGTCAAGATGAATCCTTATTTTCATTGATTGCTTAAAACCATAGATTTCAATGCTGATGTTTTTCATGAGGTCAAATTTAGTGGAAAATTGGTGTCCTTCATTTTTTCATTCTTCAAAGTAATATGACTGTATAGGGTTGAGTTAAGATAGTCATGCCATACATGTGTGAAATATCAATCAATACATCTGGACAAGATATATCAATAATAGCTTAAAGGTCCACTTTTTCCCAAAAGTAAAAAAGAATCCCCCCTCAAAAAAAAATCCTAAATTTGAAAGCAAGAAAATCAGGTTTGTTATGCTTTGAATTGCTTTCTTGGTCAGAAAAGGTCCCAACTTTGGGGGAGACGTCCGATTTACACAAAATCACCCATCCAACTGGTACAATGTCCCCAAAACAAATCCTGAGTATATGTGCCTGGTTTGTTCTATAATGTGCCTGTTGTCTGAAATGCGAAATTGTGTAAACAAATTATATACACTCATTTCAAAAGTTATCCATTGTACCTACATTTGTACATTCCATTTCATATACAGCACATTTTTGTAGCACATTTTATATAAATGAAGTCCTCACTCATAGGAATTGGCTGGCTTTTAGCTGTTTACCAAAAGTCACATACTGTATTTATATGCCCTGAAGTAAGAACAAACCACAGGGAATAACATTTCCATTAAATTAAAAGCTTTTATAGTTTTCCCGTAAGATTGGTATCGGAAAATCAAGTTTTGCTTTCACGATAGGCTCGTCCACACATATGGTTTTTGCTTTAAGCAACACAATTCTGAAGCAAAAACCATGCTATCTAGGGTATTTGCGATATCCCAAGTGATCCTCCAGTGCCACTGGCCTAGAACAAACCATTTTGTGATTCTCAATTCAACAACTTTTTCCTATACCTTTACTTCACTCGGGCATAACCATTAAGGTATAGGACATTTTTTGTTTTTGATATAGCCCCGGAATGAAATGTATTTAGTTATGTTTGTACTCACTCAGGTAGCATTTTGTGTGAATTTTACATCCAAACTAGGTGCTATTCTTTTTTATGGGCATTTTAGTGTCTAAAATGGTCCAAAATGAGGGTTTTTCAATATTGCCGTCAATTTCTAATCGTCACCCCCATAGACTTAAATGTAAAATAAAAAGGCTCATAAAAATTTAATAGCACCTAGTTCGGATGTAAAATTCACACAAAATGCTTTTTGAGTGATTACAAAGATAATTAAATACTTTTCATTCGTGGGCTATGTGGAATTTTTTTTAATGTATTCCTTGTACAATGAAATTTCACAATAAAATGTCCATTGCAAACAAAGGTGGGCCCGCAAAATTTTAGGAACCATCCTTCAATTTAGTCGTTTGGACATGCACTCAGGGAATGACTTAAGTCCGGTTCTTACTCCACATCGCAGCGCGCTGCGATGCTATAAAAACTGAAATCTGAGCCAGGTTTTTACGAGCTCGGCGATAAAAATTATCATCGCGGTCCGCGATGGAGTTGGATTTTGTTCAACTTCATAGCATCGTGCTGCGATATCGCAGCCGTGCACGCTTGTGATTGGCTTCTGGAAATTCAAGATCGGCAGAATGACCATTAAAGGAGATGGATGTAGACTCCACATGCTTTTAAAACATCGCAGCATCGCGCGATGAAATTAAAATGTACATTTTAATTTCATCGCGCGATGCTGCGAAGTTCTAAAAGCATCGTTAAGCATCGCATCGCGCTGCGATGTGGAGTAAGAATCTGACTTTAGGAATCACAATTCTTGAGCATGACAATCTTTGGGAATTCTAAGACAGTCTGAGCATGCCAAGTATAAGAGGAAACTTAAGTTCTGATATAGATTATTTAAAAGGGAGTTTAAAGGAATAGTGGGAAGTGAGAGTGAATGTGTAAGCTTATAACCCATATTGGATACTTTGGCTTCATGTTTTGTATGTCAAAATTTGTGATGCTATGCTTTGCATAGTTGGCAAGGTGAGTTGTTTGCTGTGCAGATAAATTGTTTGTTATATTTATGTGAGTTGACCAAAATATAAATGCAGAAAATGCTGCCAATTTATTTTATGATCCCAGCTTAGAAAACAAGGAACAAAGAAGTAGAAAATGGTGAAAAATGCATTTCTTTTGGCTATTACTGACAGGAGCCAACCGTTGTTAATCCATAATGAATCCACAGTCCAGTAGCGTATACGCGAACGCAAGGTTACGCGTACATGTTACGCATGAGCGCGTAAAATTCGTCATGCCTGGAACATATACGTGAACATGTACTCTCTTATGTTGATGGTAGCAGCTAAATTTTACCGCTTTATTCTTTAGTTTTATTGGCGATATCAACAGAGAAATACCGCGATCTTCTTGTAAGGTTGAGTGGCAATGACAAATGGACATTCCAAATGAAAGAATCATGTGAATTAGACATCTTTAGCTTGTTTAGTTGTTGAAAGGGATTCAATAATGTTTCACCGTTGCTGTCACCGATTAACAGGGCCGTAGCAAGGTTGAAAAATGTGGGGCGGCCATCACAAATGTGGGCGGCCAAATTACAAGTATATGCCCAAATTGAAATAAAGATATAAAGAAAAACATACTGTCTCAAAAAAGTGGGGTGGTCATGGCATCCCCGGCCGCCCCGCTAACTACGGCCCTGCCGATTAACAACTCGCATCCGGCGCATCTGCGTGGTTTACTTCGCTCGGGTTGCTAAAGCTCCCCTCGCGAAGTAAACCACTGTCTGAGACGATGCGGACGCATCGTTGTTAATCGGTGATGAACAACGGTGAAACATGATTGAATCCCTAATTTTTGTATTCAATATGTTGTTTCAGACACTTGGGAAAAGGAATTTGTACATGTTACGCATGAGCGCGTAAAATTCGTCATGCCTGGAACATATACGTGAACATGTACTCTCTTATGTTGATGGTAGCAGCTAAATTTTACCGCTTTATTCTTTAGTTTTATTGGCGATATCAACAGAGAAATACCGCGATCTTCTTGTAAGGTTGAGTGGCAATGACAAATGGACATTCCAAATGAAAGAATCATGTGAATTAGACATCTTTAGCTTGTTTAGTTGTTGAAAGGGATTCAATAATGTTTCACCGTTGCTGTCACCGATTAACAGGGCCGTAGCAAGGTTGAAAAATGTGGGGCGGCCATCACAAATGTGGGCGGCCAAATTACAAGTATATGCCCAAATTGAAATAAAGATATAAAGAAAAACATACTGTCTCAAAAAAGTGGGTGGTCATGGCATCCCGGCCGCCCGCTAACTACGGCCCTGCCGATTAACAACTCGCGTCCGGCGCGTCTGTGTGGTTTACTTTGCTCGGGTTGCTAAAGCTCCCCTCGCGAAGTAAACCACTGTCTGAGACGATGCGGACGCATCGTTGTTAATCGGTGATGAACAACGGTGAAACATGATTGAATCCCTAATTTTTGTATTCAATATGTTGTTTCAGACACTTGGGAAAAGGAATTTGTGATGTGTTAGAACTCTAAATTAACCTCATATGTCTGTATTTGGGCACACGGAAAAAAATGATGTTTGGCACTCTAGAGAATTTGCATTTTTAATTTTAAAAATGCACATGTTTGCCCAAATTATAGTACTAAAAACTACTATAGTATAGTACCACTTTTGAGTAAGCTACAATATATTAGGCCAAATATACAGCCAGGGCTGCCCCACTTTTTCAATTTTTGCACATATTTGTATTATGGCTGCCCTACATTTTGATGGCCGACCCACATTTTTCAACCTTTCTAGGGCCCTGACAATGTATTGTCCATTCTCCTTATTATATATTGCCCATACAGTAAAATAAAAATTGAAAATCAAAACATTTTGTAAACAAGTTTTATAGTCCAGTAAGGAATTTTGATCCCATTTTGTGACTCCAGAAAGCTTACTATTGAATGCCCATAACAAGGGATATAAATCCACACTGGAATTTGGTTTCAATAGAATTGGTCAATGTTACCCAGAGGTCACTAGTAGTATAGTAGTACTTTATAGTATAGTACATGTAGCATGCATTTATTGGGCTGGTTTTTTCAGTCAAAATAAATTGTCTTTTTGCCAAAAGCAGCTGATTTTAATAGCAATTTCCATCAAACCCCAATTTTTGGCCAAAAACAGCTGATTTTACATGCATGCATACATGTTGGCCAATATAGCAAATTAACAAAAAATGTTAAATTTTAGAAAATCTGGGTCAATGGGGCCCTGTAGAACAGGGTTTTTTTAGGCCTCAGTGAGTGCCACTGATGTAGAACTAATAATCTTTAAGACCATCTTTAAAAGGATACATTTTAAAAATGGAGTATAAAAAACTAGTTATTCTTTTCAGTTCATAAAAGTTAATAAAATTTCAACCAATATTCGTTTTCTAGCAATCTTGCAAATAATCCAATTTGGGCTGTCTTCATTGTTACTTCATTGCATGTATGAATTTCATACAGGTTTCTAATTCAGTATGTCACATCACAGATCCTGGTCACATATGTGATGCGATCAAGCAAAATCAGTCGGAACTCGGAAATATTAAATTTTCAGTTTCTTATAGGATAGTAAAAGGCCAATTGCAAGGCTGCATTTTACAGAAAACCCAATATGAGCAATTAAGAGTACGGTATCCAAAAAAAGAGAAATATTGCCTTTCTTTGGCTATATCTCAAAATCAATATTTCCGAGTTCCGACTGATTTTGCTTGATCGCATCACATATAATTATTCATTTGTTGATTCTTGTCCCAAGGTTTTTCATTAATTGGTGGGGGGAGTGTGTTTTGTTCAGTGTAAAATTAGCATTGTTAGCGCTCAAGGAAAATGAGGAGGTCCTTATCCTTTTCTCTTATTCAAATGTGATAATCTGAGGGATAAACATGAATACACAAAAAGACTTTGAAATGATATTTGATCTCAAATGAAATTACTTAATAATATAAAAGTTTTTCCTAAAGCACTGATTCCAAAGTTTTAATTTTTTGATAAATCTAAAAAGAGGACTTACCACAGAAATTGAGAACCAAAAGATGAATTTTATATGGCCTCAAGTGCAATAACATTTACGAAAAATAGGCCCGATGTATATATTTTTTCTTAACGTACATTTGTGTAGTGACTCATTTTGCTGGATCAAATTGCACCATTTATGCGGTCTATATGATACTGAACTTGTAAACATTATAGATTTTAGGGTACATTTAAGCAGGGCATTTAAGGGAGATGGTGTGAGGTGACTTGGAAAATTACAAGGCGGTGTAAAGAACAGGATTGCTGAATATGACAGGGTCATGGACTGAATTCAAAATAGAATTTCTGTGCGGTTACATTCTTCACTTAAATTAAAAGGAATAGCTGAGATTTATAACTGTACTGAACTTTTTTTTCTTTGTTACAAGTGCAAAACTGAAATCTTTTGTTTATGCATGGAAGTACAAGTAGAAATTATGTGAAAGCTAGTAATAACAAATTTGTAGGCCCTAGATATATTGATCCCATTTAGGGGGACAATAAATAAATTTATGTGTTGGAATTGTGTAAGGATGTTGTGAATATTTTCCTAGCAAATTTAATTGACCATGATCAAATAAACAAAATATTAACATTCTATATTTCTGCTATTGTGAATGTCAGTAATGCATAACAACATTCCAAGCAAATAATTTGTGGTTAATGCGATTAATGATGTGTGTAGCATTGCAATGTCAGGAACAAAGATCAACAACCAATGTACATGTATCATGTTTAGGTCGCTGTCTTCGTTCTGAATCATTGTACTTGTTTAAAAAAATATGGTGAATGCACCGACGACACAAAATGAAAAATTCTAGGGTCTGTGATGAGAGTGGGGGAAAGCTAGCATGTGACGTGGTATATTGAAAAGAGAGACTTGAGACACTGCAAGATTTTCTGGGCGACTTTTGAGAAAGATTTGATGATTTTTCTATTATTTGATGGTTTTGACCCGCTATTCAGGCTGAATTTTTTTTGGGCAACCCTGCATCTCACCACAAGATATTTAAATGGCGTAGAGAGCAATTTTCCATACTTTCCCAGGAGTTGGATTGTTTAAAATATGCACAAAACAAGTTTGATTTATTTCAATAACAAGCCTATCATAGATATCTGATTTACTGAATGTTTATTTTAAAATATTTAAACATTCTACTACCTTATGCCTGATTTGCAGGAGATAAAAACAATGTTGATAAACATGAGCAGTCTAGAATCAAAAAATTACAAAACTATGATCAAAATCAAAAGTACTATAGTATCACATAAGGCTAAGGCGAAATGTCAACCGTGCTAGCATGGTCAACCATGGTCAACCATGGTCAAAACATGGTTGACCATGGTTAACTATGGTCAGCGATGATCAGCCATGGTGGCTTGACCATGGTCAACCATGGTTGCCATGGTCACCATGGTATACCATGGTCGACCATGCTTTAGCATGGCCGAGCATGGTCAGCCATGGTCTTCACCTCACTTAACCATGGTTGACCATGGTCACTTTTAAGTATACCATGGTCAACCATGCTTTATCATGGGTGAGCATGGTCAGCCATGTTCATCACCTCACTTGACCATGGTTGACCATGGTCACTTCAAGTATACCATGGTCAATCATGCTTTAGCATGGGTGAGCATGGTCAGCCATGGTCATCACCTCACCTGACCATGGTCACTTCAAGTATACCATGGTCAACCATGCTTTAGCATGTGTGAGCATGGTCAGCCATGGTCATCACCTCACCTGACCATGGTTGACCATGGTTACTTCAAGTATACCATGGTCGACCATGCTTTAGCATGGCTGAGCATTGTCAGCCATGGTCATCACCTCACCTGACCATGGTTGACTCTGGGTAGTGAATGAGAAAAGCGCCCTCTGTTGTTATTAATCGTATTTAATGCGTATTTACAACGTTGTGAATAAATATTTGACACCATAGAATATAAAAACTAGTAATTTGATAAGTTAAAATAAGATTTTTAACGGAATAAATCTAAATAATATGATTATGCAGTTTATTCCGTTAAATATTTACCCCATAATTTCCCTGACATTCTTCAGGCCCCGCCCTCTACCATGGTCACTTTAGATAGACCATGGTTGACCATGGTTGACCATGGTCAAAAACATGGTTGACCATGGTCAAAAACATGGTTCACCATGGTCTAAAACATGGTTGACCATGGTCAAAACCCTGGTTGTTGAACTATGGTTGACAATGGTTCAACCATGGTCAAACATGCTAAGTTTTAACCATGGTTGACCATGGTCACTTTAGATAGACCATGGTCAAAAGGTTAACCATGGTTGACCATGGTCTCTGGCCGTGGTGCCATTTTTTCAAAAACATGGTTGACCATGGTTGACCATGGTCAAAAACATGGTTGACCATGGTCAAAAACATGGTCAAAAACATGGTTGACCATGGTCTAAAACATAGTTGACCATGGTCAAAACCCTGGTTGTTGAACTATGGTTGACAATGGTTCAACCATGGTCAAACATGCTAAGTTTAAACCATGGTTGACCATGGTCACTTTAGATAGACCATGGTCTCTGGCCGTGGTGCCATTTTTCAAAAGCATGGTTGACCATGGTTTGACCATGGTCAAAACCCATGGTTGAACCATGGTTGACCATGGTTAACCATAGTTCAACCATGCCTTTTTCGCATAGGTAATAAGTTTCTTATTTAGAGATGTAACTTTTCCAGAAATGCTAAGTTTTAACCATGGTTGACCATGGTCACTTTAGATAGACCATGGGCAAAAGGTTGACCATGGTTGACCATGGTCTCTGGCCGTGGTGCCAAAAAAAAAAACATGGTTGACCATGGTTGACCATGGTCAAAACATGGTTGACCATGGTCAAAACATGGTTGACCATGGTCAAAACATGGTTGTCCATGGTCAAAAATGTGGTTGACCATGGTCAAAACCCTGGTTGTTGAACTATGGTTGACAATGGTTCAACCATGGTCAAACATGCTAAGTTTTAACCATGGTTGACCATGGTCACTTTAGATAGACCATGGTCAAAAGGTTGACCATGGTCTCTGGCCGTGGTGCCATTTTTCAAAAGCATGTTTGACCATGGTCAAAACCCATGGTTGAACCATGGTTGACCATGGTTAACCATAGTTCAACCATGCCTTTTTCGCATAGGTAATAAGTTTCTTATTTAGAGATGTAACTTTTCCAGAAATTTCCGGAATTTGTGAATTGGCCGGGAAAAAAATTGACTTGGAAATGCACAAAAATCAAAATTTAAAAAAGTGCATTGTTTGGACTAGGTGTCAAATTTGGTACAAATATTTCCCATTGGCCTCAGTTTTGGTTTGAAGTAAAAAGCTCGCATACAACCACTCTGAATGAAACCAATTATTACACGATAGATATCCGGGCAAGTTGAAATAGTGGCAGACCGATTGTAGCAACTACCCAATCTTGATGGGCAAGTTGATCAAACACATTTTTGTCGGCAAATGTCTGTGAATTTAAGGGTATACAAGGTATTGTTGGTCGAAACAGCCAAAAATCTATATCAATATATTATTGAAAAATAACACTTTGGTGTTTTGCAATTTAGTTCATTCTACAAATCATATACTTTGAAAACTTGCTTAATTTTTTTGTTGTTTTTTTAAATGAGTTATGTACGTTTTACAAAAGTGTTGTTGTTTCAGCTCTCTTTACAACATAACTCAAGAACCACAGGACCTACAAAAGTATATCTGTGATATTTGAATTCTTCTACATGCTCGCTATGAATTGAGCAATGCAATTTTTGCTAAAGCTCACTACCATTCGCAAGATGCTGTGAACTACTTTTTTTTTGCTGCTTTGACCAACAATACATCATATACCCTTACATTAATGTGGATTGTGGACTACATGTAGATACATCTGTAAATTATCCTATCCCCATTTATACTACTGATCAGGATGTCACTTCTTGATTGTTTTGGCTCTTACCAAGTGCCATCTGGGATACATCTCTTTATCTGTTAATTCTGTTCACACATCTTCAAACCCAGGTCTGTGATTCAGATCAATTTGAAGTAATACAGATTAATTGGTATCCTATGAACAGCCCCCATTAGGATGTCCATATTGTATAGTTTTGGCTTCACCAGTGACAGACAGGACTTCTTGATTGTTTTGGCTCTTATCAAGTTACCAAGTGACAGATGGGTGGGATACATCTCTTTATAATAGATATCTGTTAATTCTGTTCAGATATCTGTTAATTCTGTTCACATATCTTCAAACCCAGGTCTGTGATTCAGATCAATTTGAAGTAATACATATTAATTGGTATCCTGTGAACAGCCCCCATTAGGATGTCCATCTTGTGATAGTTTTGGCTTCACTAGTGACAGACAGGACATTTCATCCAATGCTGTTCATACATCTTTCAAATCCAAGATTGGATTCAAATCAATTTGAAGTAATACAGATTAATTAGTATCATATGGACAGCCCCCATTACTGCATATAGGATGTCTATCTTGTATAGTTTTGGCTTCACAGACAGGACATTTCATCCAATGCTGTTCATACATCTTTCAAATCCAGGATTGGATTCAAATCAATTTAAAGTAATACAGATTAATTAGTATCATATGGATAGCTCCCATTACTGCTGATTAGGATGTCTATCTTGTGATTACTTTGGCTTTCATCAATTGACAGCAAGGACATCTCTCTTATTATCTCTTAATTCTTTTCACACATCAATCTAATTAAATACCTGCTCAACCTGTTACTCTATTAAAATTTAAATCTAATTTTGCCAGGCATTTTATTTTTTTGAATTTCAACTTCAAGAGAATTGTAGCTCAGATTTAATTAATTATCTGCAAGTTATTCTATATGTTGTTATATCCCTAATTTCAGATTTTCTTCAAAATAACTGAAAATAAATGGTGGCAATAAGTTCCTGCATGATTTGATTTTAAATGCATTGCAATATAAGTGAAGAGTTAAATACTAAAGTCGAAATTGATATTAATAAATGTGTGTTTCTTTCTGTTTAATTTCATATCCTGTCTTGTTTCTGCTGAACTGGTTGCGTTTCGGATGAACAGGTGAGTGGGACTTATTAATGAAAGCATACAGCTTGTTTCTACTGAGCAAGCGGCAGGGATTGAGTTTTAAGGCGTGCGAGTGCGATTCGCACGCGCCGCACGCCTGAAAATACGCCGAGGGGTGCGATTTTTCGCACACCTAAAAAAAAAAAAAAAAAAAAAGTTTTTTTATTTTTTATTTAGAATGTCCCTGGAACTTAAAAATGTCCCTGAAATATTTTTAATTTTTTTTTTTAAAACTTGAAAAAAAATTACAAAAGATTTAAAAAATTATAAATTCATGTTCAAAATAGGCAAATTTATAAATTGATGTTCACATTAGAACCTATTTATGAAGTAAAGAAGCATACAAAACAAATGCATTTTAAAATCATTCATAGATTATTATGTGAACATAATTTACAAATTTGCCTATTTTAAACAAGAATTTATAATTTTTAAATATTTTTGTAATTTTTTTTTATTAAAAAAAAAAAAATTCCAGGGACATTCTAAAGTTCCAGGGATATTCTAGGGACATTCTAAATCCAAAAAAAAAAACTAATTAAAAAAAAAAAATTACAAATGACACTAGCAATAAGTCCAAAGTCCAGGGACATCTATGCAGTATACACCATTCATTACCCCAGAGCTTTTACCATGGCCATTTAAAAAAAGTACATGTATATGTTGTCACAATTGCTAAGTTTTAGCTGAAAATGAAATCATAGTCATACACCAGTTTTGAAAAAAGCACACCTTGGTTTATTTAGGTGTGCGATTTGCAGCACACCTAAAAGCACACCTCGGGTTATCCAGGCGTGCGATTTACAGCACACCTGTCACATTGCAAAATTCAATGCCTGAAGCGGTTGCAGGTGAATTCGAGTTAATGACGGGTGATGTAACGAATATGCGGTAACAGCTCCAGTAGAAACAGATCAGGTGAAGGTGAATGGTAGTGAACTACTGGGGCCGTTGCCACATGTTCCTCGCATCACTCCTAATTAAATCAAATTCAATTGTTTGCTCAGTAGAAACATGCTCATACAGACTAGAGCGAAACAAAGTACATGTAGGGACAATTAAACCAACAGCAACATTATAACTGTCCCTGCTTTTTGGCTATAGTAAATGGAACGAAAAAAAGAGAGAAGATGAACTTTGCAGTGCACCCTCTAAATTTGAAGCTTGGACAGGACCCCGGGGACAGGACCAGCCATGTGCAAGCACAAGGTCAAGATCACCGACCGGTACCGGTAGGCACCGGTGTTTCGCTGGACCGTGCATATGACTTAGGGTGATTGCATCATGGCATATGGGATGCATGCATGCACAGTGATTTTCCTTGTAAATTGCAAGATTTCATACAAAAAAAATGTGGAAGTTAGGCTTAAATCAAAAACATTTTGCCCCTTTTGCTGAATTAAAAGGCTCATGTTGCTCAATTTCGGGTATGTAATGGGGAGTGGGTCAAGAGGGTATCCCTACTTTCTCAGTGAGGACCTTTTAACTATAGTATAGAACTGCTCATTAAAATATCTCACAAAATGTAAGAAGTAGTCTTCTAAAGCAATCAGTCAAAACTAGGCATATCTGTACTTACCAACAATCAGGCCCAAATGTGAAATGGTAAGGTGCTAAATTGGTCTGTGATCAAGAAAAGGCAAAATTTGTTTTTCCATCTGAAGTTTTGTTATCTCTGCATCTGACAACAGAGCAGAGATGGTTAATATGATAACAAGGCCACCTCAATGATTATCTTTTCAAGTAGAAATGACAGTTCCATTGTATGAGGGTCAGTAAATAGATTTAAAGCTATGGTGGCTTAATTCATTGTGATTTTGATCATATTAACAATTGAAAATTGAAGTGTTTTTGCTATATTAAATCTTGTCATTGAGCAGGGTTGCTACACCCAGAATTTAGTAACCCAATTAGATGACTTCTGAAGATTTTCCTGTGACTTATGACCTTTCTTGCCCTGTAGAAACCTGTGGTCATGATGGGTAAGAACAAATTTAGGTGGATTTTCAACATTTCAATTGCATGCAAGTGCAACTTATGTAGTTTCCTTTCTTTGGATACCGATGGTTTGGGAGAAAAAATCGGTGACTTTTTGCAGATTTCACCATGATTGTGGCTGAAAAATTATCGGCAACACTGTCATTGAGTGGGCCATTGACATGGAAGGTGTTACTGGACAAGAAAAACAACTTTATTGCATAAATCTGCCTTCCCTAGTTAAAATCTGCCTTGCCAAGGTAAAAAGTGGTATCTGCATTGGTTCCAATTGCAACTTCATGTAGTTTCCTGTCTTTGGATACCAATGGTTTGGGAGAAAAAATTTGTGACTTTCACAGATTTCACCATGATTGGGCCTGAAAAATTATCGGCAACACTGTCATTGAGTGGGCCATTGACATGGAAGGTGTTTGTCAGGAACTGGACAAGAAAAACAACTTTATTGCATAAATCTGCCTTCCCTAGTTAAAATCTGCCTTACCAAGGTAAAAAGCGGTATCTGTGGGATACTGTCTGTATGTTGCCTCTCCCCCTCCCATCCCACTCTGAGAAAGTCCTGGCTACAACATTGGGAAGAACAAGATGGTATTAGCCTAAATAACAAGCATGCTATCCTTTAGTCTATCTGATTCCCTAACATTTTTCTTGTAATCAGAATCACCTCTATTATGCAATACAGGTAATACACTCAACTAAACTGAGGATTTTAACTGGATCGGAAACAACAGTGCTATTCAAAACATTACATTTTAGAAATAAAGAAAAACAAGGATTTAATTCTTACATGCAAGCTGCATAATCTCACCACAGGCAAAAAACAATTTTAAGACACCAAAACCTACCCCTGTAAGCTGTTTGTGCAATTCTGTGTTGACATTTTCCGAGCGACGTGTTGGGTTAAACGGTGGTATCCCCAAAACTGTTCAGTCCCGTTCCACCAGCTCGCCCACGTCTGGTAGTAATTTACACTAAGGAAAACAAATAAAATGACAGGCGATTTGTGTGCGAACATCTTATATATATACCACACAGACTATAAAACAACATCCTGCAGTGCCTGTTGGAGGAATGAAGATTGACATGTTGATGTTTATATGGCTTTCTCTCCTGAAAGTGAATTTAATCAGTGAATACATTTTAAGATCATCTGAAATGTTCATCAGCGCTCCATGTAATTTGATTTGTTTTTACTAAATTGGTAGGGGAAGGTGGGGCATAACGGACCCCCGGGGCAAAACGGAACCACCTGGAAAAATAGGCCTTGGCAATAATGCCGCCTATGCAAATTATATTCAGGAACACAAGTATGGCTACGAGGATTTACAACAAAAATTTTATCTGAAACAATCCACTGACATTCGAGCAAGATCGAGTCAAAAAATTACTACCCGTCTGGTGTAAGATATGTAGATGTTTAATGCGCTGAAATTTTACTTCATTAATATCAGATTCCCAAATAATTGTGTATATTGTAAACACGAAGGTACTAGCCATGAGCTGTATTAAGTGCATGGCCTATATGCTACGATGTATTATGCATGCAACCTATTTCTAAAAATCGGGTATGGGGCAAAACGGAACCTAGGTGTGGGGCATAACGGAACAGGGTTCCGTTTTGCCCCGGGCATTTGTCCCACAGATGGGTTCCGTTTGCCCCAATTGGACATAAGTTGTCTTCACTCCAGGAAATGTAGGCGTTATCTAGGGGCCTACTCGAACATGGTATAAACACTTCGCTGAAACATAGACATATAACTAGACCTACAGATATAGAATTAATGATTAAAAGTTAACCACACTGTAAAAAAAAAGTCGTAAATTTTACGATAAAAAAGCTGGCAGCCAGTCTGCCAACAAACCCTCGTAAAATTTACGGTACACATTTCTAATACCGTAAAAATATTGACAGCTTTCAACCGTAATATTTACAAGTTACTGTTAAAACAATTGCAGTTAACTGTAAAAAATACAGCTTTCGTGTTATTTTTTACAGTTGACTGTAATTATTTACAGTTTCCTGTAAAAATACTTACAGCTTTTTACCATAAAATTTACAAGTTACTGTAAAAATAATTGCAGTTTACTGTAATAAAATACGGCTTTCCGTGTTATTTTTTACCGCTGACTGTAAATATTTACAGTTTGCTGTCAATTTTTTAACGACAAATTACCGTTAATGCTAGTAAATTACAAGGGTTAGTTGGCAGATTGGCTGCCAGCCTTTTTATCGTAAAAGTTTACAACATTTTTGTTACAGTGTGACGTAAATTTTACATGCATTTATACTGAACTGTTAAAGTTTTACATATAAATACTGTAAAAATAATAAAGTTTCAGGAAATCATTACCCTAAACTGCAGGTTTAAGTTATGCACTTCAATAACAAAAAATGCAAAACATAATTTATCACTATAATCAGTAAACTGACAATAACCATTTATTTCAATTGATTCAAAATGTTGCAGAATACAAATTGCAATGTATAATACATGTTAAATGTAATTAAATTCAGCAGTTCAATGCTGTGGAATACAATACACAGTTATACACTTCAATATCTAGAATCTTCTATGGCCAAGTAGGCGGTTTCAAGTCGAGAGTAGCTTTCAGGGCACACTAATTTAAAGTTACACTCCAGCTAATGTGACAGGAGCTTATGCTGTACTGATCATGCAATACTTGCAAAGTACAATCAGTCAGTAACTTCCAGCAAGGCTGCGCCATATGAGTGAGACCTGTATAGCCATTCAGAAGGAATCTGGACGTTTACAACTTCAAATAAATGTAATTCAGTTAAGTTGAATGTAAAAATGTGGACAGGTATTATGACAGAATTATACATGTGCACAGTAAACGGTAATACAATAAATTCAATTTTATATGATTTGATTCAGACAATCGTGCAATTAATTGTAGAATACACCAGGGCTGTCAACTCTCCTGCATTTGGTGGGAGTCTCCCACCTAAACACTCTTTCTCCCGTTCTCCCACCAAACACATAAAATGTCCTGCATCAGTTAAAAATATTCGCATCATCATTTAAAAGTAGCCAAATGTCACACATTGTGCAAAATCCCCCCCCCCACCTCTTGTTAGATTCTCAAGCTACGTGGCGACAATAATGTACTCCGCAAACATAAACATTATTACCATACTGATACACCACTCTCACGCCAAGCAATTTCGAAAAGTTGACAGCCCTGATACACACTATAATGTTCGATTCAATGCAATATGTACACAGGTAATAACTGAATACGGTACAATGCAAAATCTTTCCAGAGTTGACAAAATGAATTACACATTTATGTGGTTTCATGAAAATGCCAAGTAGGGACAAAATTAAATGGACTGGTAAATGAGTCATCTTGGGAGTGTTACAATGAGGGCTAGTAAGGCCAAGTAAAAAAAAATGTTGTGTTGCCCTGCGACCGACCCTTGTCAAAAATTCTAAAAAAAAAAAAATTGGGGAAACGCCCAATTTATTTAGATTGGGTGGGGTTTTTTTAGAAAAAAAAGTGGCAAAAGGTGCCAAATGCACCCAATCTTGGCATTTTGGGTGCTAAAAAAAAACCCCAAAATTCTTACCGACCCAAAATTCAAATTTTTCCACTTGAGGGCAACACAACTTTTATTTTGAGAGGGGGGGGGGCCCTAATTTGGTGAAAATAATGTACATATTTTGCTTACTACATTTGCATGGTAAGTGTAATATCAGATCTGATTGGCTGCGATATCTAGGTGGACCATATGGATGCAAGACTTGAAATACATCGCTCAAAAAATATGAAAAAGTGGCACATCAAAAATAGTACCTAATCTCATGTTCGCTTCCTTGTCCCTTTTGAAGTTCAATGTGTTTCAAGTGAAATAAGCATCACATCTTGCCTCTTCAGGTGTTATTTGTTTGGACGTGTGCGTTTAAGCATGGGCACGCAAAATGAGACACTACTACATTGAGGCAGGATACCCTAATATCTCCAAAGGATAGTGCCGCTGCCATGAAGAACCAGAAGTGAACAGGACTAGGAGAAGTCTGTCCAAGGCAATTAATACAAATAATTAAAACCAAATAAATTTAAGCTGTTTTCTTTCAAGTATCTAGGCTACGCGATGGTCAGTTCAATGTACATGCATACTTCACATGCTCAATAAACATAGCCAATGCACTTCACATGAAATTTGATATTTTTCATGTTCACTTGCCATGTGGGCTTGTGCAGTAGAAGCATCAAAATTTCAGCATATCTGCATTATTTTACCAGTAGCCAAAATAGTAGAATGCAATCATAGCCATGTACATTCATGTTGAGAGCACAATAATTGGTCTCAATATTAAATTAACAGTGCAATTTGAAAGCACCAACTGCAAATGTCAAACGGGTAAGAATAATTTTCACTACTTTTGTTTCTACATACACGTATTATGTATGTTTCTATAGTCTAGTTTTTAGAATAAACTTTTTCATACACAACATACAATATTTAGAGAATAAAGGTATTGCTTTTAGACCCATCCAGCCGTGTGTCTACGGCGTGATATCACACAGGTGAGACCATTATTTGAAGCAACGAGGCCGTAGGCCGAGTTGTTCCACGTAAAAATATAGTTCTAATGGGTCTAAAAACAATACCTTTATTCTCATTCTTAAACAGATCAACAAATTCAAAGAGTCAAATTTTTATGATGATTTTTACATCAAATCAAATTTGTTTTCCAAGTTATATTCCTGTGCATGAAATTGGCCAATCCACAAAGCACTTATTGGTTAAAACGATATGCGCCGACGCGCGCTACCGCTGCGAGATGCTTGTGTTCCAACGAGCAGTGTCTGATGCTACGCTTTTGTGTCGCTCATGTGATATCGTGTTATAT
The DNA here is from genome assembly GCF_039555335.1 of Amphiura filiformis. NCBI lineage: Eukaryota > Metazoa > Echinodermata > Ophiuroidea > Amphilepidida > Amphiuridae > Amphiura > Amphiura filiformis. The sequence continues at coordinate 74,164,578 of NC_092629.1, forward strand.
CACATGGCTAATAACCAATGAATTTGCAGGGAATTTCTCCAAGTATCTTCATTTCTTTGGAAGTTCCTTATGAATTTGACCAATGAATTTCTCAAGTGTTTAAGAATGGTATCTTTAAAGGGAACACTACAGAACAAAATTAACACTTTCTTAATAATAACATCATCCTCATCAAATTGTCTGAGAAACTAAAAATGGCATTAAAATTTCAGTAGGCTACACGGTTCTCGCGTTATTGATCAAAACATTCAAAATAATGATTGATTATAAATAATCAACAGCTTGGCCTACTAAATTTTTACTGCCATCTTTGTGTTCTCAGACAATTTGCTCCAGGGTGCTTTTATCATTTTCCAAAACAGTGTTGATAATTTGAGAAAGCAGCACGCAAAATAATGCGTAATTTGTGCAGTTTCCCCTTAAGAATGTTAAAATTTTGAACAATATTAATCTGAAGAAAATGCAGTGCGCTATAATACATTACATGTATGTGGTATCAGTTTCATTGTAAGGGGGAGGGTTGTTTGATTGTCCATAATGTAACCGACTTTTGTAATAAACTCAGTAAATAATTTTGCCTAAAATCCCAAATATTTTCTGTTGAAAAATTTGAACTTTGTCAAAAATCGCAAATATTTGTTGAAAATAAACTTTCGCTACAGGTTTCAAGCAGTATCGCATTTCTTTAATTTGAAATAGATCCAAGGTATTTTGAACAGTGCAGTCTGAAAATCTGAATCTGGCCTTTGTCAAAAATATTAGCAGAGTCAAAATTTAAAAAAGAAAAGAAAACCTGACCGCCTTGTCTCAATAATTCCTTCTATAGACAATCAAACAATTTTTTTGGGCCTAATTGAATTAACTTTATTTTTTTTACCATCCCAGTATAATCACATATTCATTCAGAGAACAATAATGGAACCTTGATTGTGAAATTATCTGACCTGCCTGTACATGATGTAAGAATGATGCATAGAATTAAAGTTATCTCAATGTTACCAAGGCATGCAATAATTGGAATTTAGGTGGATCAACTTAATCATAGAAACACACATTTGTGGCTCGTTACAGCGAAAAGGTACCTTAAGTCAGACTGTACTCCGATTCACAAACATTATAAACCAATCGATAATCAATACTGAAAGCGGATAATAAACTTATACAACTCTGGTTTTTGTCCCCTTTTGGTTTAATCCTTATTATCTAGCCTCTAACAATAAGCTGGCATTCCAAAACCACTTGACTTTGGCAGCTATTTATACCTGAATGGTATTTATTAATGTATACCAAACCATGCACATAGCTGCCAACATTTGAAACTCAAAAATCGGGACACTCAAAGTGAAGTGTTCAGTGAATGGCCTTTTGCACAAAACGTTTACTCTAATCTACAGTAATTAGTTGCTTAGTTTGCTTACTGAACCTAGCTTCCACCAGGCAGACGCAATAAAGCATATTCATGATTCTATACTGTACAACCACTTCATAATTTCGCTTGCAATTTCATTTTAGAAATTATCCTTGTAAAGCTTTGCGTCCAAAGACATTAGCGCACGATATTCGCTCCAACTTATTCGCTTAAATGGAGAGCGAACGATACTTACAATGCTTGAGTATTTTGATGTTAACATTGTTTTAACTATATAATGCTAACAATTTAACCAATATTCAAGCATCATAATCAACATTTTCTCTCCGTTTGAGAGAATAAAGGAGCATTCAGAGTTCCAGCGATTTAATCGGCAGATGTCGCTCGATGCTTACCTCTCACAAATGCTCCTGCGAATGCCGTGTGTGATGTAATGTATGCGTAAAATACTAGCATCGCACAATGTCACCCGATGAAATCACTGGAACTCTGAACGCTCCTAGTCATAGCAAATATCGCAGTTTAATGTATCTCAGACGAAGCGAATGTCGTTGGACTTAAAGCCTAATTTGCTAAATGAAGTTTGCTGTGAAATTATAAAGGTTTGTCGGTATGTGCTTATTTGTTAATTAAATATTGCTAAGGCCACAAAAAAAATTATCTGGGCACACCTTTCAAGTAGGGTCGGGTCGGTGGGTTTTTTCTGTCTTTTCTGGAGGTTTGGCTTGTAGCCAAACATTTTGAAAAATCGGTGTGAAAATTAATATTTTCTTTTGAAGCCAACTATAGGCAAAGTTGACAAATTTTGTACAAAAATTGCTAATTTTACATGATGTACAAAATACGGGAAACTATTTTGGCATATCTGAAATACGGGACGTCCCGTTTTTTTGTGGTCTTTGGAGTTGAAATACGGGAATGTCCCGGGAAATATGTGACACTTGGCAGGTATGCATGCAGTAACATGTACATATAGCAAAGGTCTTATGATACCTTTTGCTGTAACAGGTCACATTTTAACTTCAATTTTCATTGATAACTTTGTAACAATAACAAGACTAATTAGTTAAACATTTTATTCATCTACATGTACAAACATAATGATCTGTATGAAATTCCTATTTGAGTTTATTTCAAGACATGTTTAACACAGAGATCTGTATTCTCTCACCTCAATTCCAATACACTGGGGTAGGCCTAAATTTGGATTTCATGAGTTCTCACTGAGCCAGTGTAAATTTGGTACAAAAGAATGTAACTGGCTGCAGTACACAATCACATACATAACAATGATTGTGATGAGATGTACCCCATCAAACGTGATGAGATTTTAATTGGTCTTGACAACTATATAACTTTTAAAAGGTAATAAATTACATAATTACAAAAACGAATAGCTTTGAACAAACTCCATCATCCTACAAAGACGTACATGCCTCTCCATATTCAATGCTGAATACATAATAGCTTGCAAACAAGTGATCAGTGCATCAGTAAGAGAGTGCACAAGAGTGCACTTTGCCATTAATAAATGAACCGGTTTGCAGTCAAGATGTACAGGCAAACATATATGAATACATGTATGAATGCTTACAAGCAACATTGATGCAGAATAGAGAGAAACTCTGTCCAGCTCTGAAGTATGGAGAAAACTTCTTTATAAAACTACGCGGTATAGCAGGCCATAATATAATGTATATTATATTTCTGATTGTTGATTCTAGAAATCACTCACTAGAAATGGAACCTTTCAAACATAACAAAATATTGAAGGTCATATTTTCGCAGAAGATCGTCAAACACATGACTATGTTGCTAAGTTGATGATTCACACCAGAGCCACCAGAAAGGCATCTCAATCTACTGTGCACAAGTCGACTCTTACACAGATCACTTTGTGGACTAAACAAATGTATTTATAATCATGTTGTATTGATTGGGAAGAGGCCAGAATCATAGGTAGAGAGAGTGATCGGTATAAGTGCCAGTGGTGGGTCAAAGAGGCAATTGAAATTAGAAAGCAGGGCACTGAACAGAGATGCAATATCAATTCATTTGTTTGACAAAACAGGACCGAAGAAATCCACATGAGCTGTACACGATCCGATTGTCATCCCACTATTAGTGTTTACCATCATCAGCTTCCTCACAAAGAAAAACACTTGTCTGGTAATCTTGGATGCTGTTGATGAGGCTGAGCAGCTTTGGGTTTAGACTGTATCTAAATTTCTTCTTCGCTGCTGACTTGCATCCCCTGTCCGGATTGATCCCAACCATACACCTGAAAATATTAAACAAGTGAACATAGCTTACATAATCAAGTATAAAATATCACTACCACAGTAAAGTAGTTAAAGACTATAGCTGCAAGGGTCAGCAGCAACTGGCACTCGAGTGAATTTCATGTCTTAATTTGCCAACCACCACTAAAATGACTGATTGATAAGTTTGTTCCTCCAGGAAAGTTGAACAAAACACATAATACTTTTGTTGTCACATGCATGGCCAGGTACATGCATATTGATTCAAGTTTTAGCTAGCACTAAAATTTGGAGTTGCTACAACCCAGTAGATTGATCTGTCCTTACATGTACAGAAAACAGATTTGTCCAACAAATTTGAAGAGAAAAACAAAATTACACTATATTTACACAATTTTGACAAAATTTAAGCTTAACAACCGATGTGTCTGAAAGCTTAAGTTAATTCATACTCAAATTCAAAACATCAAAAATGAGTTGATTTTTCTTCTTTCCATCTGGTGTTGTCCCTAATATGTTTTAGTCCATCCCCAAAAATGAAGAGAAATTGCCCTAACTGTTAGCATAACAGAGTGCTGACTTCCCTCCATGGAACAAAAATCGGAAGGGTAAATCAGGAGGAAAATTGGGTGCCCCTCACACTGAGAAGAGCTTGTCCACACCCCTGGTCGCACAAAAAAATCAACCGCAGCTTAATTCACACCCAAACACAGCATGATGGGGAATGATTTTTTTTAAACTGGCCTTGCTATTTGGTGATGCGTATAATTGGTATTGCATGATCTATTGGCAAGCTCAAAAACTTGAAACATGCAAGTAAGTGACAGTGCATTTGAGTCCTGGGTATAAATTCACCTGGAGTATGAATGTTGTGCTAAGTCTCACCGTCCAAATTTATTGTGTTTGCACTGCATGGGTAATTAGGACCATCAAATGTGAGTTTATAATTGGTCACAACTAATGCTATGTAACTTTTAGAAAGACCATCAGAGTTATGAATTACATCATTGCATGGTATCATAATTTATTTTAAAAAATACCTTTGAACAAACTCCATTGTCGTACATGCCTCTCCATATTCAATGCTGAATACATAATAACTTGCAAACAACATCATAAGTGCATCAGGAAAACTGGACAAGTCCCAGTGGACCACTTCGCCATCGATGTTCAACATGAACCGGTCTGCAGTCAAGATGTCCCCTAATAGGAAAGGAAATATTGGGATATCTTTAATAACCTGAAAGTGGCCCACAGGACTCACCCGTCTTAAATTTCTTGTAAATGTCGCACTCAACTTTATCCCACTTTGAGAATAGGTACGATGCCAATGCATATTTTACAGATGTAACAAAAAAAATATACAAGTGCATTTGTTCTTGTTATAAAAAACTAAAAGAAATTGTGATGTAAATCTTACATGCAGTTTAATAAGAGGAATCTTGGCTAACAGGAAAACTTTACTTGGTCCCTTTCCTAGTTCGGGTTCAAATGTTATATCAGATTTAATAAGTGGTCCAGAAAACATACTGGGCCACTTTTGTCATGTTCGCTCAAATCAAGTTTACACTCGTCAAATGACCTTATGATTACATAATGGCATTTTTATTTCAGAAAAGATCGAGTAAGAGTATTTACGTATGTTACATGCAGTAATATTAGTAATATTTTGGCTAACATAAAAACTTGAATTGGAGTCTCTCTTACTTCAGATTCAATGATTTAATAAATCGCTAGAGTTGGGCCAATATTGTCATGTTTGCACCACGGGTCCGCACATAGCAAGTTTGTATACCGCGTAAAATGGACTCTCATGCTTGTCATCAAAAAATCTCAGAAAAAAAACCACAAGAGTTGCGCCTCATTCTTCCAAAATATTTACATAAATAATGTGAGAATTGTTTCCAATTTTTTAAATATTTATATCAATTCACTTTAAATACTCCGTTCTTTGAAGCTACACATCTTAAGAGCAACGACCGTTCATTTTGTTCATGATTCAGTCACTTTTGCCAGTCAACTTGCTCAAGCTGTTTTGGGACTAGTTTATACAATTGGCCATATCTTCGCTTGTCGTTGACCGATTTTTATTGAAACAAAGCTTATTCAGAAGCCTAAAATATAATCTTGACGATATCATAAAAACAATGAATTCTATGCATGACAAATTTGTCTAATATTGTTTTTAAAGTGTTCAACGTTATCAAAGATTGTTCATGATCAGTCACTTTTGCCAGCCAAACACACCAAACTGGTCCACGCTGTTTCGGGACTAGTTAACACAATAAGCCATATCTTCTTCGCTTGTCGGTAACCGATTGTATTGAAACAAAATTTATTCAATAGCTTGAAATATAATCTTGAATATATTATAAAATTAATAAAATCAATACATGGCAAATTTGTCTAATAATACATTAGCTTATTTTGTTACAACACGTTGCTGTCAGTTCAAGGAAATATGTGTGAATAAGGAACAGTTGATAACAGGCAATACAATTAACAGGCAGTACAATTACTGTACAACACAAGTCAAATCTGTGAAAAATTGTTAGTCTGAACATTTTCGAGTCCAAGACAAATTTGGACCATGACCATTGGGAACAAAAAACGTTTCAGAAAAATTACAGTTCAGAACAATTAATGATCCACGATATCTGACTAATGACCAGGGACAGGCGATTTGCGCGGAACTTTCTTTCCGCGCAATTTAGGGATACATGATTTGTACTGAAAAAAAAAGTTCCGCGCAATTTGCTATTTTTTTCCGCGCAAATCGCCTGTCCCTGCTAATGACTTGCACCCATCAGCAAAGTAAATATGGTACCAGATTAGAGTCGAACTTGGACAATATTATATATTTATTTTATACTTAATGAATTCAGTTGAACTTACCACATGTTATTAGCATGGGTGGTTTCCTCTCAGTATTCAACTTTTCAGCATCCTGCTTGGTGACAGTAGTCTGAAAGAGTATTGGATTTCGATTAAAATTTAATGACTGAATATGATTCTCTTGTTGTAGTGCAATTCCATTGTCATTTTAAATTTTACCTCTCAGGAATGTTAACTAAATTTCATTGGGTTTTACAAATTATGGAAAATTAAGGAAGTTTGCAAGGAAAGTCTCGTATAATTAAACCTGTGAATCAATCAAGCCTTATTTAAACCTGTAAAGTACACGGAGCAAATACACTAGCACCAAGAACATCAACATTCAGTTAGTTTTGTAGGTCTAACCTGAGGAGAGAATGCTGAAGCAGATTTATGATTGAAATTTGCATTATTTTCTTTTTTCCTTAGAAGTTATAAAAGAGTAACGCTGCCATCATGCTGCTGCAATAGTCACTTAGTCAGGGCTGAAAAAAATGTATTTTCCCCAGGAATATAGTCAAATTTCCCACCATTTTTTATATATTACTTTATGTCTATAATATTTCCATCCAAATTGTCAAATTTCCAGCAAATCTCATTACGAGATTACCATTTTTCCCCACCAAGCAGTTTAACTTAACGGTATTGGGAAATGACAATCTGCAGAATTGTACTAAATCATTTGAAACAATGGAAGAATATTCAAGAAGGACTCTTCTATCTCTAACTTGCATGATAACTGAATAAACTGCAGGATGAGAGATAGCATTACAGAATCATGCTGGAACTTACCTCCATAACTATGAAAAGTTCACCAGCATCTTCCCCAAAGTGAGCCAGAAGTAGCAGAATGATTCCTGGCAATTCAGGTTTGTCATTTCCTGAAGCCCCTTGGCCTTGTCGATATCTGCTAGAACGGTCTGAACACTCTTCTTTGCACTCTTTGCACGGAAATATTGAAGAATCAGCTTTCCTTTCTGTTGGAACGCCTTTTCAATTTCTGTCTTCATGTTTATTCCCACAAGCAATTCAGCATGTAGGCACATTCCACCAACAGTGAACAAGTATGGCCACTCAGCACACAGTTCAGGAACTGGCAACTGCTTTTCCACAATATCTTTGCGCTGTGACACATAGGTGTCCTTCATGTTGTTTTTCAGTTTCTGCTGGCAGTCCTTAGTTTGTCCTTTTGAAGAGCAATTAGCTTCATTTCTTCCTTCTTCTGCATTTGGGTCTCTTCACTTTCTTTCAAGGGAGTTCTTCTGGACTGTAGTTGACACATCCATAGCTATCGGTTCTATTTGTTTTGAGTCGCTTCTTTTCCGGTTCTGCAGCTGCATTACTAGAGTTCTTGCCTCTATTTGCATTCTGAGCCTTTTCTGTGAGGTTTTTCAACAAAGAGTCATAACCACTGCCAACGACTTGATCGCCTATGAAATCCTTAAAAGAATTGGGATATTTCGCCACAATGTTTGCAGCTATGTGGCCAAGCTGGCTCTTCTTTGGCGATGGACATATTGTCATTACATCCTTTATGATAATCCGTACCATATCTCTCCTGTGAGAAGGCAATGGCCTTTTACCTTCCTCGAGTTGTTGCATGAGAACCTTACTCATTTTGTTCCATGGAACTAAATACTTGCGAAACGAGTCTGCTGCTGTTGTACTTCTTGCGGTGCATGTACTGCTACCACTGCTGCTCTTAGACATTTTTTCTTGAGTTTCTACTGGAGCCTGAGATTGTTCAACAACCTTTGGTGAAACTGTGGGGGGAAAAGAAAATCTTTGCTCTGTTCTCATTTTTATAATTTCTGCCATTCCATTTGTTGCGGAAGTGACATTTAGAGACTTTAAGGGGCTGTTACTTTATTGTTTTAAACACAGGAACCTTAATCTTAATTTGTTTATCAATGTATCTTGGCATGTTGTTTACACAGTGACAAGACACCTCAGCTCTGTGACTATCTTATCCTTGAAATATCAAAAAATGTGCGTTGCGGACGTGACATTTCTTACATCACGTCCGCAACACACATTTTTTGATATTTCAAGGTGAAGATAGTCACAGAGCTGAGGGGTCTTGTCACTGTGTAAACAACATGCCAAGATACATTGATAAACAAATTAAGATTAAGGTAATAAGGTTGCTGTGTTAACAGCTAGTAAAGTAATTAACAACCTCTCAAAGTCTCCGAGTGTCACATCCGCAACGGTGGAATGACCCATTTGCCAACTTGAAAAATTTAATTCATATAGTTCAATTCCCAAATTATGGCGACATAATGATTGTGGTATTTTCTTATCCCAGTGCCAACATCCAATACTCAATGTTCATAATCACACATAAGTTTTTGGCAACCAAAATACAACATCCATGTTTATCCTCTGAATCAATTTGTATTCTCAAGAGTACAATCATTGGGTCATTCTTCAAAATTTGAAATTTAAATTCCTGGTTGATGTTTATGAATTGAACGTATGTTTTTGTTAAATTGCAATATGCTACAATTTCAGTTTTATTTCAGATTCGTTGTCAGCAGTGCAGCACAAATGAATGTACCCAAGGCCACAAACAATTAATTGAACATTGTATTGGCGTAACCCCGACCTATCCTAAAATTAGGCCCTACACTAGACTTTTCTTTAGTAAAACAAATTTTTTATAAATTCATACGGTTGAAAGCGGTGCTTTAAATTTCATAAATGGAAGTAAAGCAACTTCGAAATAATGGTATGGTATGTGTCCTTTTATATTGATGTGTACTTACTACATCTGGTTACTTTTAACAAGCCCGTGATGAATGTTTCAACATGTTCAAAACATATATCTAAAATAAATAAATAATAAAAATAAACTAATTCCCTACTAGCCTACACTATTTTTGATAGCCTATTACGCCAATACAAACACAACTAGCCCTTGTCTTAAGGTGTGCCAGTGCAATAGCACACCATCACACACCTTAAACGATTTTCAGCACACTTAAATCAGGTAAAATTACATTATTAACCACTTACCATTATTACGCTTCCACGCTTGGAGCAGTTTCCTTTTTGCACTGGTTTTAACATGTCTAGATCTTCTTCTGTGACGTATTTGAGGTCGCCCTTGTCTTCAACTCCAGATTCTTGACACAAATGGTTAGCCACCAAGGATGCTTTCATCTTGTCAATGTTTGGAAGAATGGCTTCAATTTCAGATTGTAGAGAAGTCTCCATGGCTGATGACTAGATCTGAACGCTAAAAATATGCAGAAGGAATGGCATGTTTCAGTGGTATCTGGCAATGCTGTCTTTTACCATATGCACTTAGTGGGTAATAGTCTAAAATATCTTCACTCTTAACACATGTATATGACTTTTCCTCTCTACAATTAATTGAATACGTATGTAAGTCGGTGTTGAACACAGATTTGTGAACTTGCACGACAAAATACACTTCAGAGTTTGTTCTTATAAGCATGAACACAATTTTCCCAAATTTGAGTGAACTGCCATCAAAACCTACAACAAGGTAATTCCCTGTCTTGTAAGTTGTTCCTCGGTATATCAGCTCATAAGTAATCTGATCTGCAGGAGAACCCCAATTCTTAATAGACAGTCGCGGACACCATCTGTGTAAGTATCTGCATGCAGTGCAAATGCTTGTTTCACTTTAATGTCTTCTGCAAAGTACTCTCCCGCACACCTGTAAGCTTGCAATAACTGGTGTCTCTCTGCCAAGGTCTTACATAAGCTTTTGAAGTTCTGTAAATGCCTTACACAATTCTTGAAGTATGCATGCTTGCTCTCAAATCTCATGGTCCAGGTCCTTATTAAAGGACCATACTGCATGATAAGTAAGGGGTAGTGTTTCAAGAAATGATGCTTTGGTTTGAACCTGACATCTGGGAAAAGATTTGAACGAGCCTCCAGATATTCATCAATTGCGAAATTCAAAATTGCTACTTGAGCTTCACTTATCTGCGGAGCACACACAAGTTCAATAATGTCTCGTAGTCTCAAAAACTGCTGCCAGTATTCATTCTCTGGTTCTCTTATCTTGTCACCAATTATTATTGGAAGCAAGCGAACAAAACACCAATTCTGAAGTGCCTGTCCTCCTAAACCATCACCTTTTGGATTAATTTGATTTGGTTTGTTATTCTTGTCAGAACCAAGATATTTGAACTGGGCTATCTTCCTATTTAAATGAGTGTATGTAAACCACTTCTCTTGCTTGATTAAGTGTTTCAGTACCAAAGCTACATCAAAACTCACTATGCCCTCAAACAAGTCATGGCCAAGGCATGGGGGAAGTCCAGATCTACACACATGAAAATATGCAAGTTCATTAAAACAAGAATCAAATTTGACTCCTTGCACATTGTTTGGGTCATCATCATCTTCCTGTAACTCTTGCAATGCCCAATTGTAATTTTCTTCAGTCTGAAGTAAACCAAGATCTAAAGGGTTTTCTTGGAATGTCTCGCTTTCAAGCAAGCACCACCTGCACCAATAAGCAGTACTGCTGAAATTTTCAACGAACCCACCTATGCAATGAGACCCCAAATTGTCTCCAGCTATAAAGCAGAGTGCACCCTTTACAGGTTGCTCATCATTAATAATGTTAATACCATTCAATTCTAAGTCCTTCAAGTCACGTATTAAGGGTTGAAATATTTTGTCTTGTCCAAAATATTTGAAATCAACTTCTTTGCAAAGAAGAACTAGAAGCAACTGATCAACATTGGATCGCAAATGTGGCCGGAAATTTGCCAATGTCAAATACACTCCAAGAACTTTGTGCTTCTTCCTTCCCGATCCAAGTGGATTACACACTTCAAATGAATCCTGATACAAAATGAGCTTTAAAGCATCTGGGTTTTCACTGAAAATGTGATTGCTTTTAAACCCTAACCCATCTGTTATGTCATGCAATATATGTTCCTGTCCGTCATTGTGCATGGAATATCCATGGTAAACAGGAAATTTTGTTGTTTTATATTCCTCCTGTACCGAACTGTTTTTGAACAGGCTTAGCAATGATGCTTTGATGGGGATGTACTCAAATGAACATTCTCTATTTTCCTCGTTTAAACCAAGATCATAAGTCACTGAATCAACGTACGAAAAGTCCTTTTTATACGTTGATTTACGGATGTAGTTTGAACGTAGAGGCCCTTCACTAAGATAAACTAATTGATCTGATGACCATAGATCATCTATCAGTTCTTTTCTCTCATCTTCTGGAATTTCCAGCTCATTCAAACGGGATCTCAATTTTTCAGCACAAATGACTGACCAAGACAGTGAATCTCTTTCAACTCATCTATAATGTGTTGAACTGTTGATGATGGCAAAAGGAACTTCGACTCTAATTTGAGATAGAACAGAAGAAGGTTTTTCCGGTATAGTTCCTCAGCATTATCTGTCTCTTGTAAAGCTTCTAGTTCTGTTTCCTCCTCCCCATCATCATATATTTGATTGTCCAAATCAATATCTTCATTCTCATTGTTGGCATCAACAACAACTATGTCTGCAGGAAGTTGATCTGCTGCATTTGGCTTGTGGTATCTAGAGAGATGGGAGGTAAATGTAGATTTTTTTTTTTTTTTCTACTTGCAATTGTTGTACGGGCATAAAACTGCAGTTCCAAGATCAAGATGCTCTCTTAAATGCTGTCGCAAATCTTCAACACTGTCACAGACTTGTTTGCAGAAAGTAATTTGACATTGCAAGTTAACATCAATGCACCTTGCATTGTTCAATAGTATCGATCTCCCTGTTGGTTTATCATGATCACGTTGTATGTGACTGAAGAACCCCTTGTATGTAAAACACCTGCGGATGCATCCAGTGTACGGACAAGGGAAAGTATTGTTGCACTCGTTTCTGTGAAATCGGCAGTGAGTTACGTAGCCTTTTAATGTCACAAATTGTTGTCTACAAAATGAGCAAAGATATGCTCCTTCCAATTCCATATGTATACATTTTGCTGGTGTGTCCTACACAGTGCTTTTTAGAAGTCTGCAAAGAAAAACACACACAGTTACATGTATGTACATATGGTTGCATTTTATATTTTAAAAAGGATTAAGTTTGGCATTAAAGTCATATGATGGCGCAGATTCACTTCTTGCATAAATTTAATTTTAATGTGCTGAGTAGTGAGTAAACCATTTCAGGAAGTGCAGAACATATATTCAACATATGACAAGAAATCTGGTGTCATATATTTGTGCAGCTAATTTTAGTATCAATAACAAGTCCCGCATAATTTGAGTGGAGCCTAATAGTGAAGTTACGTTTCATAATGTCCCTCACTGGAGCCTCCGGTGGTGTCATCATCCAGTAGGCTATACACTGATGTGACAACTAGTGAGGGCTACAATGTAGGCCTACATGTAGGTCCATGTAAACAGTGTCTATTCTGTGTATGAGCATTTTCAATCTTTGGAGGGTCTCAACATGGTAAAAAATTAAAGACACACACTTTTTGGAAAACTTGCAATTGTAACCAACCACCATCAAAACCGACTTTTGACCCACCCTTTTTATATGAACACCCTTTATAACAGAGGAAGCTACTAACCCACCCTTTTACCCTTTTTCAGAACTTTATAAACCCACCCTTTCTAAAGCGTGGGTTGCACACATTGGAACTTCAGCAAATCTTACAAAAGAAATCATTTTTAATGTTCTAAAACTACATTATTTACTATGGACCATTTAAAATTTCATACAGATCCTTAGTTTTCCTGCAATTCAACTTACAAAATAATATCTTCATGTACACAAAATTTAAACAGTAAAATGAGTAAGCCCTGATTTGAGGTCATATCTTCAGAACCAGCCAGGTACCCCTTAATTTTGTAGAAATATGTGTACTGACCCCATTTTGAGGGAAAAAAATGAAAAAAGTCCGAAAACCAGGCTGCCCAGATGATAAGCGTGAGCAATCCAAGATGGCTGCCAACTAAACCTGAAAATCTATATTTTGGGCAATTTTGGACTGTTTTAATGATTTTCACTAACAAATTTGTATGTAATCATATTAAAATGAGGTCAATAAATTAATTTATGAAAGTTGCATGCAATTCGGACACTGCAGTTCTTAAAAATTGACATTTTAGGTCAAAATTTGGGTGCGAGGGCGCTTTTAATTAAATTTAGAAAATTTGGAAAAAAAAAAAAAAAACCAACCTGCATGATTTTTAGAAAATTTGCATTTGAATAATAATTGATACTATCAAGTAATGAAAGCCACATTTCATGAAACATTTGCGAAAATTTTGTAAAATGGCCCTTCGTGCTCAAAAATTTAGCCATAAAAGACATACACACATGTTATGACGTGTTCTTAATTAACCGGTTAATTATAAACGGTGGTTAATTAACCGGTTAATTAACGTTAATTAACCGGTAAGATTGGTTAATTATGGTTGGAAAATATATCCGAGCTCGGAATTCAATGCGGGATACCATCATACTGGAACATTGTGCGAGTATTTAACATGAGCAAATGAAGTGTGCTTGTCCACCTTTAGCTTTAAAAGCATTCCATTTTAAAATTATTTTCATATTATAAACATACATGTAATGTCAATTCACCCTGTTTAAAAAAATTCATTCATTGAAACAGACGCACAATGACACTGTAATGTAAGAACGTTCTGATGAGCGTTGCAGACAAACTACTTCTGCTAAAAAGCTCAAATTTCTCGAGCAGATCAAACTTCGGTGTATCTTCATAGATGTAAACAATAAAATACCGAAAGGAAGAAAATTTGCGCAAAAACGCTGAATTTTGACCCAAAATGGCAATTTTTAAGAAAAAGGAATGTCCGATTTTCATGAAACTTTCAAAATTAGGTATCTTTAGCTTACTACTAAAATGTAAGTTTATCGATCCTGAGATTATGAACTACTGCGTGCACTGCGTAATATTGTAATTCTGGGGGAATGCCAAAATCATGAAATAGCGCGATCGATTGCGCACGCACAGGAAATGTCACGCTAACCCAAGCGTGTCATGCGTGTGTGGTAAGCGTCGTACGCTCGGCGCAATTGTCATTGCGTGCCAACTGAGCTCTCAGGATCGAGAAACTTATATTTTACTTAAGTTTTAGCTATAGTGACTATGTTATGTATACAACTAAGGCTAAGTAAAAATAAAACATGTTTCACGTCCGGTTTTTGAAAAAAAAGGAGGAAGAGGGGCTTTTTATTTTCTATTTTTTATCGCAAAATTGGTGTAAATACCCATACTTAGAGCTGTTTTAGCGTACAATCCGTACATACAATAATGCCTGGAAAAAGGAGGAGGCCCTTTTTTATTTGTTGTTCTGAGAGTTACACCCCTCTAATGATCACAAAACCTTCCTAAAATGATTCTTGTATCTTAACAAGGCTATAGAAAGCATCCCAACTTCCTAGACATATTTTTTGAAAAGTTATAACTGAATTTCAAAAAATAAAAATCTATTTGAGAAAACCTCAAAAAAGGAAGCGGGAGGGGACGTGAAACATGTTTATTTTTTTATTTGGCCTAATCTGATTGCTCAATTACGCGCATGCACGTCACAGGATTCATCATGCATTGTCATGATCATGCAAGATCGGAACACTCAAAGCCACGTGTGTGATCTGTGATGCTCATTAAAAAATATGCGAGTGACGCCGAGCATGCATGCATGCGAGCGATGTCAGTGCCGTTCAATCAATGTTGGTTTTCAGTGTAAGCAACCCGAAATATAGTGCCGTACTATTACGCTGACTTTCGTATTCAGCGAGGAGGACGATTTCGACCTCCTGGTTTGTTTACAAACACAGAGGTAGACAAAAGACCGTTCCGCTTGTCCAAACACCCCAGGCCAAACACTCAAGTATCAGAAGGATGGTCCACAATAGCGTGATTCACGTAACATGAATAGGGATTAAAAAGCTGTCACATAGAACCATGTGCTTAAATTGTCCAATTTGCCATCAAGATTTCATATGGAAACAGTTCAGACCCAGATCAGGATCATGTCAGAAATTAATATTTTGTTCTGGGTCCGATTATTCGGACTATACTAAAATGCAGTAAACCTTTGACGAGCGCGTATTGTAATGATCATGATGATACATCGTGTATTTACTGCGTTGCACGCACTTGTCTCTGATTGGCTGCTGGGGCGATCTGTTGTTGCCGAGTGGAAATTTATGAATGAACTGTGCACCGTACGCGTTGTTAGCGCCGAATTTGCAATATCACGGTAGTCGCGCTCGTCAAAGGTTTGCTGCATTTTAGTATACCCGAAATATACCTTTTTCATGTTTTTTTTTAAAGGACTGTCATCACATCAGTCATGTCAGTACAACATGGCTTCTGCTTCTGCTTGAATACTTTCCAACACTCCAAGTGGAGTCAAGCGGCACATCACCTGATATCGTTTCTGACAAAATAATAAGCTTACTTATCATGTACTTACTCATACATGATGTATGTACATGTATACACGCATACATGCGTATTGTTGTACCACAGCACTGATTCAACAGAGGGACTCATTATTTAACAATATGTTTAAGACTATGCAGAATATCACGGGAATATCACTGATGCATCATGTGCATGCAGCATACATCATTGTACATGGCATATTAACACGCGAAACCTATGGTCATGAAAATCATCCAAAATCAGAGGTATATACACATGTACACAAACAAAAATCATACTTGCGTATAGTCGTCATGCAATGTGCAGTATATTCAAACTAATCACACTTCTATTAATAACCGAATGGTGGTTAATTTAGGGTGATTTGAATCTATTCTCACACTTACCGGCTACGGTCAAATTCAGCAGCAGTGAAATGGAGGAATACTCGATAGCGAGGCTGGCACGATTATGCGCATGCGTTGTGATCACGCCACCAGCGTCGAGGGTAATCTACAGAAGTATACTGTTACGATCGCAAACTTTACATCATTCGATCGAAAAACCTGTAAAAATAACAGCAAACTTCCGTAGATCGGAGAAACAGTCATTCGCTGTCAAATTTAACAGTAAAATACTGTAAAATACGCTGTTATTTTTTACAGTGCACTTACTCCACAGAGATGGTAGGCCTACTGAATATTTCTTTCTAATCAAATATTGGTCATACATATTATAGGCCTACTAGGCCTATAAGAAGTTAACCACTCACTCCACAGAGATGGTAGGCCCACTTAATATTGTAACTGAATATAGGCCTACATATAACTAGGCCTAGGGCCTACCGATGGAACAACTGATATAAGTTTGCACCCAGGGTGCCGTTTTGCCCCATAGGGGGTTCCGTTTGCCCGATAGTGGGGCAAACGGATTTTTTTTGTTGAAAATATTTCTTCATTTTTATAAAAAATTGTAAGATTCAAGTTATATTGGTTACTGGTATATTAAAGGTAAATACAAACTTCAACTGAACATATACTTTTTACAGTCATATTACTTATGGTGACGTCACAGAGCATCCTCAAAGTTAAGTGTTCCGTTATGCCCCACCTTCCCCTACAATTGAAAAGGTACAATAGAAAATTAATATTTGTGACATGATCAAGAGGAATGAGTCGGATGTCGCTAATATTGTTTTTGAGATATTGGCAAAAACAGTGTTCAAATTGTTTTGTTTTATTTTGTTTGCAGCCATCGATAAATTGCTCATAACTCGGAAACCAGATGTCCGATTTTGATGGGGTTTGCATCAAAATGTAGCATTCATAAACTGCCAGAAAATGATGTAAAAAACTGAAAATTGCCGACATGTGATTCATTCCCCTTAATCATGTCACATTTGTGTAACTTCAATGAAATGTTGGCAAGTTAGAAATAATTTAATTACTTCTAAACATTTAGCAAGATGTATTTTCCAATATCACTTTTTTTTATTATATTATTAACAAATATTGACATGATGTGCTGTGTGTGTAAATGAGAATATTCATTAAATTAATAACCTGCTTTATATCATTTGCTCAGTTAATTGTATTTGCATTGCTTATTCACATCCCAAGCGCTCACCTGATAATTTTAAATTAATTAAAATACATCAATACAGTGCAAATTAACATTCTACACTTTGCACTAGCCAACAAAGGGGGAGTGGTGGGGAATGCATATATGGGGTACACCCAGCCCCACCCCACACATAACCAGCCCACTTGGACCCTTATTTTGGTTTTTCCTCAATTCAAGATTCATTCCAGGCACACAAAAGCAAATGCCCAACCCGACCCAACCCCACCCACCCCCGCCCTCTTAAGTCTCCTCTTAAATTAAAGAAATGGCAGAAGAGACTACTTTGCACTCACAAACTTTAAATAGTAGATCTGCTAAATTCTGCTCTTAAAGAGGCGTGGTCTTGTTTTTAATGTTCTGTTTTCTATTTTTGATTTTAAGGCCTACCATTAAATACATTTCCAAATTTTGAGTTGCATTGCTGCAGCAATTTGGATATGAGAAGCGTAGTCCATACACGCCCGGTGTGGTAACCATAAATCACTACGTTTTTGTCCACACCCTTTAAACGAATCATATCTCGGGGGGCTAAAAAGTAATTGAAAAAATATGAGCTATCTTCTGAAACTAAAATCTCAATTTTCATAAATAAAAATGGGGGATGAGGCTGTCAATCAGGTCACAGACCTATAAGATCAAATAAATAGGTTTCAATCGTGGTGCCAATTTTTTGAAAGTGTATAAAAATGTGTGGATCAATTCATTTGCTATAAAGATTGACAAAGTTGCCACAGACAAAATCAAAGCAAACATTATAAGGCAGCTAATATTAAATTAATGAAACCACAGAGGTGCATGTTCATCATTCATTGATACTATAGGCTATGTACAAAATAAGTCTCATCTCCAGTGGCAGAAGTTCAATAACCCCTGTCAACAATCAGAGTTGTAAAATTGACCTCATGCTGCAGGGTATGAGTTTTAGTACCCACTGCATTTAGAAGTCATTGTATGACTGTGCAAGCTTATTGATGTCATTGAACTGTGCCCTAACAGATGCACATGTTTGAGATATACCGAGGGTGAAAAGACAGTAAAGCTAGATTAATTAAACTCGCAGAAGTGCAAATTTAATCATGCTTAATGTATATACACTTGGAATCGGCACCTTCATCTTCTGAATCGGCGGAAAGTCATTTACCTCGCAAAGTACACACAGTCTGTAATTTCCGCTGGCACAAATCAGAAATCTTCTTAGTATACACACGCACTCGTAATTTGTTACTCAAATCTCTTCTAATTTGCCTGTGAATTTATTTATAAACCTCTTAGCCGTGCAACTTCGATATTGCAGTCAGCCTTTGCAATGAAGTCTGTTCTACGAGACTAATCATCTGCTGCCATGCTGAAATTAAAGTTGTCACTTTTAAAATCGTATTTCTTATCTTTGAATATACTCATGGTAAACCTCTTATGTAGCTCTACAACATATAATATGTACAATGTACATGCATTCAACTTCATTGAAGAAGCCTGGGGGATAACTGAGCACTACATTAACCTACCTTAACATTCACTATATAGCAATAGACTACAAGAAAACTTTGGATTGAAATTGTCTTTGCCTCAAAATTTATCTATGCTTGAATCCACTACACAGAGATTCTGCTACATTTATGTCAAAAAATTGTGTTTTTAAAAATCACTATTATACTATAACAAACCCTTCATATTGTCATTGTTATTTATTTTGAGAAAAATGATGGGGAACATAAGAAGAAAGTTTCTGAAGTTCAAATTCTGTTCTACTATTCAAATGTTATGAATATGTGTGGGTGAATCGAGGACACACACACATTCACAGAAAATTATGAAAAGCTTCACGTTGATCAGTTTTTATGATAAATGCAAATGCTGGCAAAGTTGGGCTTACTAGTAACTCCCTAATTCATGTATGACAATCTTGGCATTTTCAACATTTAGATAAAGTGAAGCATGGCTAATGATATTATTCAAATTATTATAAGTTAGGAAAATGAAGTTGTATCATACCAAATGAGGTATCAAAATATCTCTATCTATTGAATACTTTATTTTGTAATTTAGTTTTAGTGTCTTTGTGGCTTTTGTTTTAAGTATTCGGATATTTTTAGGTGCAGTATACAACATGCATTGGCGCAGTAAGCTTACAAAACTGCCAAGCTCATGTCAATCCTAGCATTCCTTCAAAATTTGAAAAAATATGTCTCTTTTGAAGTGGCTATGTACTAATACAAATGTTGGCAGTAAGCTTAAATTGCCAAACTCGCATGTCAATCTGAGCTAAGATTGGCATGCACACACACAGAGCGGAAATTGAAAATGAAGAAACAAGAACTATGCATGCAAACTACACTGAACATGTGTAAAGCCTCCGGCTGTCCGGGCAGCTACCATCTCCATGGTGACGCAGCCATGGTGGCTAAAGGAAGATGCCACAAAATCATGCTCAATGTTATATAACATAAACGTGTATGGTATAATATGATTGGAAGTGAATGTTGCAATGTTACAAAAAGAGGTTCATAGAGGTGCCTGATTGGCATAAATGCTTCTGAAACTGTGAGCAGGCCTCTGAAAACCTGGCTTGTAGTTATAATATACCAACAGGCTGAAAAGCTACATTTTTGTACACAAGTATAGAAAAACTATAGGAACTATTCATTGCGGCTCCCCTAGTTCAGTTAAATTAGTAGTCTATGATTGATGAGAAGTGCAAACTGTCCCTTTCCCTCCCCATTTTGCCGATCGCATGAATATCTCAAAATGAGGGGTTTACCTGTCAAATGCATGCTTTAATTGTTGCGTACATATTGCAAAAGCCTAATGTGGCACGTTGCTACAAAAGCGAAAGAAACAAAAATGCACATTTTGTGCATGCTTTTGCAGGGAGAACCTCATTTTCGTAGCAAGATGGTGGATACATGGAAAGGGTGAATTTCAATTAATCAATGTTGGGGAGATTTTAGAGTCCAGTTGTCATAAATGCTAATTTCATGAGCATCATTTACTGAATTGGGAGGGTGTGGTGATGTATAACAAAGTGTGTCAACATTATTTTCTTGTAGTGCTTCAAATGTATGTGCAATTTACTTGTACTCATTGAGTTTATTTTACATGACCAATGTGGCTAAACATAGTGCAATTTTGCTGCAACAAAGTAATGCATTTAAACACAAAATACAGGAAAGAACAAAAAATACTTTGTTTGTCGCAATCAAAAAATCCTATGCAAAAACGTTTGACAATGTACTGCCCTTAATTCAGTCATCAGTATTCACAAAATGTTCAAATTTAAAAGAAACGAAATGACAGACAATTTGACTTGTGTAATTGGTATTCAGATGAGCCAATGGTACAGGAGTAGAGGATTTAATGTTAAATTGCATTCACATCCACACTAATAGAGTTACTACCTGAATGACATCTCAAATGCCTCTACTCAAGGATTTCAAGTGATGGTACTTATAAAAAAGACTTGTTGATTACAAGCTGCCGTATATCGATTTAACGTACCCGGTTTGACATGTACAAATAAGCGATACGTCCCATAGAATTTGTGACTACCCTGGGTACTTGATGCTCTGCGTGCTAGCTATAGGCTTCAACATAAAAAGTTCCAAGTTTTGAGCTATTCTCTCAAAATATCAAGAGCTATCTTAAGAACTACTGAACCAATACTAGACTTGTTTGTACTTATTTTAATGCATTTTTCATGCAGATTCCAAATATGGTCATAAAAACTTTCAATTCTGAAATTTTTGAATTAAAAATAAAAATCGAACTTGTCGTCTGCAGCCGACACCCGCGTGGGAGGGTGAACGTCTGTTTAAAGTGAACATGCTTGTAAACTTGTAATGACTTGTTGACAATGAGTTCCATGTTGTAGATAGGGAAGTTAATGAGTAGTTTGATATGAACAGGTAAACAGTAGGGTCCATGAATTTTGACTACCCTGGTACATGTACTTCAGTTTTAACATGAAAAAGCTCAGAAAGTTGTAATGTATTGTCCATAATGAGTTGTGTTGATTGTAAATATGATAATGTGAGGTTAGTGACAAATAAGCAATTTGACTAAAGAATTTGAATACCCAGATACATTAATCCTAAAAACTCTTGCTCTTGTGAAGTTGCATTGACTATAATGTTTATAATGAGTTCAGTTATGTGGTGGACATTATCACCCATTGCACGTTTCCGCCGTATGCGAGGAGAGCCTCGATCAGGCAGCATGCATGAGTGAGAATTGAACCAGTCATATAACATTATTGCATAAAGTTACGTAATTCACCAGCGAAGTGGTTACATAACTCCCTGGTAAATGGATCACACACCTTTTGGAAATTGGTAGTACCTGCCATAGATTTTTGTGTTGCGATCATTTCGATCGTGGTGCAGAACTCAAACGCGTGATCCAGTTGACATAGTGATAATCGGATTACACGTAACACTTCACTGTCTAATACATCCTTTCATGTCTATTGCCAGTTCGAGGCTCTCGCATATGGCGGTACCGTGCAATAGGCAAATAATAATGACTTAGTTCTATGCATCATCCAAACCTCAAGATGTACAATTTTTTTTCTACCACTTCTGTCCCATGAATTCTGATAACGCATCATCTGTAAGGTGCATGGCACACTTGAACTGATTTGAACCAGTTCAGTCAAGTACTTCATAATCAATAAACCATGCAGTCAATCAATTCTTGTATTCCAAAACATTTAATTTTTTTTTTATCCCACACATAATTCCCTCATCTCATCAAAGCTCTGTTATTGGCAGTTACAAGATGGTATTTTAACCCTCTACGTACACATGAGTGTGTCGAATGGAGTCGACAAATTCCTACATTACACAAATGTTACCAAATTTCAAAATGAGCATGTTGCAATATTTGGAATCAGAATGACAAATGTATTAAAATGAGTCCAAACATGCCTTGAGATAGCCCTTGGGTAATTTTCTCAAAAGCCTATTTTGTGTACATTGAAGCCAATAGCCATGTGCAGTGTGTTACTATAGGTCTATAAGGTAAGGAGAGTAACTTGAGACAAGTGAAATAGCGACAATTACAAGAGACAAATTCCTGTACAAATTACTCTGGAGTGGGAAATGCAGTATCAACTATACATCCTCATCCCTGGGCAAAGTCCTCATTGCCAATAAATTTATTTTTGTGAGTCAAACATTTCAAGCTTTTGTTCTTTGTCCACACAAAATTGCATTTGATGAACTGATGATATAGACCTGAAGAAACTAGAAAGTTATTTATCAATTATAGCTTAGGCTATCTTCAGTATATAGCACAGGCTATCTTCAGTATATAGCACAGGCTATCTTCAGTATATAGCACAGGCTATCTTCAGTAGATAGCATAGGCTATCTTCAGTAGATAACATAGCCTATGCTATCTTCAGTAGATAGCATAGGCTACCTTCAGTAGATATCATATGCTATCTTCGGTAGATAGCATTCAGTAGGCTATCTTCAGTAGCTGGCATAGGCTATCTTCAGTAGATAGCACAGGCAAGATAGCATAAGCTATCTTCAGTAGATAGTATGGGTTATCTTCAGTAGATAGCATAGGTTATCTTCAGTAGATACTATGGCATAGGTTATCTTCAGTAGATAGCATAGGCTATCTTCAGTAGATAGCATAGATTATCTTCAGTAGATAGCATAATCTTCTTTAGGTAGCATAGCAGTAAAATAGCAATCAGTAGCATCCAGTCAGCATACAATTGCAATTTATTATCTACATTTTGTCGTAGCATACATGCATAATGCATGTTTGTTGGGGCTATTTTTACACCACTGTCTCATCACATCTACATAATGGTGTTTTTGATGGAAACAGAAGATCATTGTTTGTCTAACTTGACACACACCGCCACCCACCACCCCCCACCGCCCACACACATGGACATGATACACACATAGACCTACTCCCCCAGTAGGACTACCATAGCATTTAAGTGTTTTCGTGTGAGACTAATGCTTCAAGTAATGGATCATAAGTCTACTGTGCTGGTACAGAATAGGGCTTGTTTATAAGCAATGCATTAAATTCATCCAAGCCCAAGACATGGTTATGCAGCCCAAGACACATCAGTACTGTGTGTGATGCTATCTACTGAAGATAGTAATTCATCTATAGCATCCACCAATTCACATCTGCACACCACGGACACTAAATCTAACCCACACAATGTATAAAATTGTGTTATGCTATCTACTGAAGATAGCCATTTATCTGATACACCCTTCCAACAGATATACCGCCCTAGTAGCAGTAGGACTATTAGAGAAAAGTTTGTTTTTCCTAGTGAGACTAATGCTTCCAGTAATGGAACATAAGCCCACAGTGCTGGTGCAGGTTGGTGTTTGTTTGCAAGTAATGCAAGAAATGTTACTTCATTAATGAAATAAAATTCCTCCCAGCCCAAGACATGGTATATAGACAACCCCAAGATGCAGTGCTCTGTGCCATGCTATCTACAGAAGATAGTAATTTACCTAACATCCATGAATCCACACCAACACAAACACCAATGTTTACACACGGCCATACTGTGTATGTATATATGTGTCATGCTATCTACTGAAGATAGTCATGCTATCTACTGAAGATAGTCATGCTATCTACTGAAGATAGTCATTTATCTGATACACCCAATGCAACATACTTCCCTCTTGAGTTGGACTATTAGAGAAAAGTTTGTTTTTCCCAGTGAGACTAATGCTTCAAGTAATGGAACGCAGGCCTGCAGTGCTAGTGCAAGTTAGTGCTTGTTTACAAGCAATGCAAGAAATGTTACTCATTAATGAAATTAAACTCCTGGCCCAAGACACGGTTAGCACTCTGGTCTATCTCGGTGGCCAGCCACCAGCAATTTCAATCTCTCACGCCATTAGCAAAAATGTAAACATGTACCTTGGATGATGTTTGTCTGAGTCGGCCATCTTGATGAACAGACCTATTTATTCTTCACAAACAGAATTAGTACTGGTATTAGCAAATACAAATTACTTTGTTTCAATTTACGATATGTATGACAACAATGATTTTTATTTTCATAAACAGAAGTATAGTATAATTAGCTCGTTCCCAGCCAGTTTGTGCTCCTAACAATCACTGATTGGTTACATACTTACATGCCCAAAACAGAAATTGAACTTTTGTTCTTTTTTGTTTTTATTTTCAAAATTTTCTTTTCCACAAAATATAGGCAAACTTAGAATACAACTGAAATGTTCCTTAGATTTGAATTTGCATTCCACTTTCAGGAAATTAGTTTTTAAGTATCTACTTAAATCAACATAGACCCTAGAAACCAAGCACTTGACAACAATGCTACATTATTTACATACTTATCTATTTCGTAAAGAAGGCAGAAAAAAGAAAGAAACAAATAATTTGATGCTGCTTATTTTGCAATGTGCAGTTAAGTGATTAATGTGCAACATTTCTCTTGACAGTAATGAGTCTTGTCAGTAGATTGTATTCACATGTTTGCAAACATCTTAAGATTTCAGAGATGTTCAAAAGTTATTTGTATACTCTTCTTCTGTTGCAGCTGAAATATTTTGTAACTTAGGTATTGATGGGGAGGGAGAAAGGCAGCATGGGGAGAGGGTGGTTGGCAGTCTCCATGAATAAAAAATATAAATGTAGATATTTATAAATGTAAAGAGCTTTCTGCCGTAAACAGCCTCAAATCGCTTTACATTTATTCCGCCATCATTAGAATATGTCGGAACCATGTTTGCTGCCTACAAATGGTGCAGGGTTCATCAGTACAATGACTGTGACTACCCCTAACAGCTTCCCATTGTACCTGGGTGGGGTGAGGCAAGCGAGGCAAAGCGCCTTGCCCAATGGCGCAACACAGTGGGTGGGAGGGGGACTTGAACCCACGTATGTGGAACAAGCTCTCAGATAATGAGTCCAAGGCCGTAACCACTGAGCCACTGTGTCCTCAGATTGTTGATTGTTGAAGTGGTGACAATTTACCAAAAGTACAAGCCTTAATTTTAACGCTTTCTGGATGTTTTCGCTGCATGCACTTTTTGGCATTTTGATGGATAACATTGTAACACCAAGTGTAAGGAATCTTTAGGTGTAATGCCAATGTGAATGTGCCTGTTGACATTAATGAAACCTATCATTCAAAGTTTAATAGTATGGCATGTATGGTATGCTCTAAGTCCCTGTTGACTTAAATTTGTATTAACTTGAAGTTGAATGCAAAACTATAAAATAAGAAAATAATGAGCAGTCTTGAAGTCTAGTATCTGTGGCAGATGGAATGGAAAGTAATAGGCTGTAATATTTATAAGAGTGGGTTTTTAATGTGAATTGTGGATAAGAAAATATAAGAAATAATTCCCTGTGATTATCAAAATATGAAAGTGTCTACACTATGCTGTCATTCATATCATGGAAGTAGAAGACAACTGGTTCACTGGGATTTTAAATATGTTTATATTTCAGGAATCAGAGTTCTTTAAACCCAATACTTATACACTCATGCACTTATACAGAGCTAGGAGAAGGAGAGGGTGCTCTTCTGTAAAACCGTTCAAAATCAGCCCCCTTTTGGTTGAAGGAATCACACTTTTTTGTTTTTTGGGTTTTTTTTGGTAAAGACGTTGAAACCTGCAGCCCTTTTTAAAGGAAAAATTCACAAATGTTTACTTCTTAGCCCCCTGCCAAAAATCTCTGCCCCCATAACACATAATTATTCCACCGCCCCTTATGAGAATAGGAGGCAAGGCAGGTCAGTAATTGTCTTGATTATAAATATATTCAATTCCTAGAACCAAATTATATCTATGATTTTTTTGAAAAGCAATAATTATTACAAATTGTACTACATGACACCTATGGTAGGATTCTTTACACGTGCCGGGAAAAGAACGTTCATGATATGCAGAATTTAAAAGGGCAAAAACAGGCTCTGCACATTAATTGACCTAAAATATCCCAATTGGACTATTCTAGTTGAAATCCATACACCCCTTATGGAAGACATGACCTTGATCTTCCACACAGGGAGTGTGAATTTCAAATAGGGTTATCTGAATGGGTGACTCCATTTGAAGTCTACGCCCCCTGTGTGGGAGATAAAAATTATGTCTTTCATAGGGGGTGTATGCATTTCAACTGGAATAGCCTAATAGCTCAATTATCTCATCCAGGCATCTCAGCTAGCTTAGCAAGTTGACAAGCTGTAAACGAGCTTTGGAGCTTGTTCCAAAAAAGTGAAAGGGTACAAAAACAAGGATGAATCTCTGCGCAATTGAATTGCTGTTCTATTAGTGAGGTAAACAAGACATAGTAGAGCTCTAATTGAAGGAATCTTGTCGTAAATGACCCAACGGACTCTCAATTTAGCGTCAATTTTGCCATGTAGACTGAACAACAACTTCTATACATGCAATCTTGGGGGAGTCTGTGCCTGGCTGGGACTGTTTTGTTTGTTGTCTTTTTCTCCAAAATGGCTAAAAGGTTTTAGGCGATGTGTGTGTTTTGAGATTTAGTTCAAGGGAGTGATGGATTTGGTTGTGAACAAAAAGAAGTTTGTTTGGGTGCTGGTGGTGGTGGTGGTGGTGGTGGTGATGATGATGATGATGATATGCGGCATGGTGATGGTAATGATTGGCGTTGTGGCAGCACACAAAAATGGAGGCAGGGGAATGGATGGGACGATGGGTTATATAATTTATCATGATGATGATGATTGTGATGATGCTGGTAATGATGATGGCAATGATGATGGCAATGATGATGATGAAGGCGATGCTGACCATTGGCCTACTATGCAAGGACAAAGATAAAATTGCATCTTAGGGAACAAACCAAAAGACACCCTAATTAACAAAAGTTCATTTTTTCATTAAGGGGGGTGTAGGGATGTAAATCTTGTTCAGGAAATTGTGTCATTGCTTGTTTTCATCCCTGTGAGGAAGTCAAAAAGTCATTTTTAACATTTGTTTTATTGGTCAAGTTTATCTTTCGGGTTTGAATTTTCAACATTTCACACTTATATTTCAGGGAGGGAGGGATGTGGTTGGCTTCTTGGCAAAAGCACTTTTGTTTTTAGGGCATCATCAAACTTTTAGTCTGATCTCAAAACAAATGAATTTCATCAGTGTGTCTATCCAACTGAAATTGGCACACATAGGCATCTAATGGGTTATTCAAATTGAGACCCACACACCCCCTGCAGAAGACATGACCTTAATCTAACACACAGAGCCCACAAATGGGCTTACCTGACTGGGTAACTCCCATTTGAAATACACCCCCTGTGTGGGAGATTAGGTTTGTATCTTCCATAGGGGGTGTATGGATTTCAAATGGAAGAATCCTATGTTGATTAATGCAAAATATTGCATTTGATTGATTTTAATAACTCCCTTTGCAGCTGCAAATTAATTAAATTAAATAGATAAGTGTGTGGGTGTAAGGCAGTCATTAAATCGGGGTGTAGTGTAAGAAAGGCCTTTCTGCAATAGCTGCCAGGTGTCATATGTGTACAAGATTAAATGCAGAAATTGTCATATTGTCATAGGGCAGCTATTGCAGATACTCCTTTCTTTGCACCCAATCCTCGAAATATATGGCACACATGATTGAGACTAATAAATTTAATTTATTCAAAGCTTAATTTCTGAAAACTAAATTGACACTTATCGTAATTGACTCAAAAAGACAGCGACTTGGTTTCATTGCTCTGGTAATAAAACTTGATTTAATCAAATTATGCAATTTATTTCCATTGCTGACACATCAAACCGTTTCTATTCGCAATAGGTATCGAAGCGAGAAATCAATTTGAAAGCATGCAGCAATTATTTGTATATTTTGTTCATTATGTTCACTTTTGTCTTTATTAGATTTTACAATGTTGAGTCACGAGTCCATCTTTTATCAGAAAGCTCATGCTATCATAAATCCATAGAGCAAAGTGTGTGGGGAAAACGGCGGAAGGAAAATAAGAAAATATGTTTTATTTAGCCGGGCCCCTATGTGTGTAGAATTTTTAGAATGTGATTCATGTTACCATGGTAACACAAGAGATTTACATCACTTCTATGATTCTCCATGTCAGTTACTATGGTAACTAGAGTATTATGCACAATGGTTGTATTGCGAAATGAAAGAAAGCAAGGCTGACGCATTGTGCACGGGTCTGCGAGGTTTTCTTTTCGTGCTTGATATGTTTATTTGATTTAATGCTATAAAGTGCATGGGTTATACAGTATGTGTGTCGGAAATATATATTCCTTTTATTCTGTAGAATGGTGGTTTACTGTATATCTGGAGTGGTGACAATGAGGTAGAAAGGATAGAGTGCCCTGCTCGCCGAATCTGTGAAGCCGGTTTGGGTCCCGGGGTTTGGGTGCTGTATAGATACACAAAGTTGAACAAAACATGTATTAAAACGCATTAAATTTCCCAGTATACCATTGTTTTTATCACAAAATTGCTGAATTATAAAGGCAAACACGCCTGAATCTGGTATTTCATCAGTGTTGCCACGCTAAACAACTCTACCACTTTACGAAATTTCGCCTTCAGTCGCCGTTCCTGTAGCGCCCGCATGGCAATGGGCGAATGAACTAGATTTAGGAGCGTGCTTGCCTTTATTATTCAGCAATTTAAAAAAAAAAAAAAATGGTACACAGTAAAGTTGAATATGCTAAAACAAGTAATTTATTAATTTTATTAATCCATACATGCTAGAGTAAATTCAGTTCCCATTTCAGTTGTTTGATGCTGATTTTGTTAGGTCCCTTCATTTCATAATGGCTTATTTAGTGTGTGATTGTCAATGAAACGGCAACGTACCAGCGCGAGCTCAGCGATCTATGTTTTTCTACGTCATTGGGTGGTGAGGAGTTGGGAAAGCACTCTAAAATATATACATCCAAAACTGTAACAAAAAGAAATTATAAGCTTGTGCTTGCTCATAATTTATTGCTCCTGCGAGCTCACATAATGCAAGCTTGTCAAGTGGTGCGTTCTGTTCCAAATACACGCTCGCACTTGGATCATAACAGTGATCGTAATAGCTTGTAACAAGCACATAACTAGCTCGCAAAAAAGTGTGTAACTAGCTTTCAACTAGCACATAGCTAGTGCTCACGTAAATATGTCTGCAATTTTCGTAAGGGTATTCTTTTGAAACAAGTGATGTATGCTGTCATTTTTGGGATAATTATTTCCTTGTTCTGTTTGACAAGTCTACCCCCTTTGACACATACATTGTAATAGTAATAGGCCTTTGGGATGAGACATGATCCAGTGGTGTAGCCAAAACTTTTTCAAAGTTGGCGGAGAAAATATGATAAAAATGGTAAAGAAACAAACTAAAAATCACAAAAAAGGCAAGGTCATATCTTCCATAGGGTATGTATGGATTTCAACAGGAATAGAATATACATGCCTCAGTCCTTTGGCCTGGTTGGGATCAGATTTAATTTTCAGTTGAGTAAAACTTCGATCTAGGTCAAAACAGATAAGATACCTAGTATCCAAGATCCCGCTGACCACATCTGCTATGTAACAGCATTGCAAGAATGACAACCTTACATCTCAAGCTGAGAACGAAATATTATCCGCCAGCTCGGGTTATAACTTTGAAAATTGGCCGTGGTCGTCGGAGTTAATTGAGCAATCTGGACTGCTACAAATTGTAGCATTGTAGACGTGCGGAAAAGTTATAGATGTATTAGTTTACTGAAATCTAGATCGGACTCCCAACTACAGCGTGTCCCAAAAGTAACTTAACATTGTGAATTGGCCATATCTCAAATATTTCCTACTTCATACCAAAATGGAGAACATATTCATATAGATTGATCTTTTAGAATTATTCTGATACCGAAAAGAGCACTATTGATGACCCTTTGACCTAACTGTGCGACTGTACATATGTGTGTATCAAACCCACAAAGCAAGCTCATGTGTTCTTTGTTCAAGAACATGAATGATGTGCTTCCCTGAACAATAGAGTTGGTTCACTCACTGCGCACGCTACATTTAGGTATGAACATTCATGGATTACATGGCTTAGCGTAAGCGTGACTGCTGTTTTAGATTATAATTAGGATATATTGACAATATTAAACTTTACTTTAAAACAGTTGAAGTGAAGATGAATTTCCTATAGATCAGCGGATTCAGGTCGTATGGTTCTTTGCGAGACAAAGTCGGACAAACTTACTGAAGCAATGTTTAAGAGCTTTTAAGGAACAGTTTAATGTAAATTATGCACTACCCAGCCGAAATACAATCCAGCAACTAGTGCTGAAATTCCTATCAACTGGATCTGTCCATGATCTACTTCGGGCAGGACGTGGAAAAACAGGAAGATCGGCTACAAACATTGATGTCATACGAAGAGCGGTGGCGAAAAGCCCAAGGCGATCAGTACGTCGACTTTCAATGGAGA
Organism: Amphiura filiformis; assembly: GCF_039555335.1. Lineage (NCBI taxonomy): Eukaryota > Metazoa > Echinodermata > Ophiuroidea > Amphilepidida > Amphiuridae > Amphiura > Amphiura filiformis. The sequence continues at coordinate 74,195,558 of NC_092629.1, forward strand.
ACAACGTACCCCGTACAACTGTTCATCGAATCCTCAGAAAAGATCTTTAAAAGCAGTTTCCATATAAAACCCAGATAAAACAGAAAATGAAGTTTACGCATTGAAAACAAACAAACAATCAATCAAACAAACACAGCCAGATTACACAAAACAGATTTTAAAATGATAACACGTTATATCGTGTTGACGTCTCAAATGACGAGACTTATTTTGCGTTTATAAAAGTGGGTTTTATGCACGGTAGATATCCATTAATTTCATGCCAAAGGGTCATGACCACATAGGCATGTTTGGTATCATAACATTTCTAAAAGAATTATCTACATACTGTGCATTTTTTGTAACAACACTATTAAGCCGACGCAAGTTATGGCAAATTCACAATGTTAAGGGACTTTTGGGACACCCGGTATTTTGGTGCGTTGGTATCAAACTCTGCATGTGTATCGTTATTTTGTTGTGTCAGTGTTGGTTGAGGTATATGCATTTTCAGAGGGCAGCATTTTTAGCACTGATCCCAATCCCTGTATGGGGATACTGGGTACCGGGACTGGGCAATGGCAATAAGGGCATAGGGGTGACCAGCCAATCATTAGCAGTACCCCCGGTCCAATTGGATGACTCGCATTAGCCCTGATACTGCATGGGTAAAAACTGATGAGTGAACAAGTACTTGTACTGCCCCATAGCAAAATCATACGTTTTCAGGCCTTGTCTTTTGAGGAGTGCGAGTTCGATCGCACCATTCTAAACTCCTTAAATGGCCCCAAAAAAAATAAAATAGTGTTAATGTGTTGAGGACTGATTTTTAGCACTCCTATAGCGTGTTTCTATTGGGGCCATTATCCAGAAAAAAACCGGCTAAGAGATTAACTGTGCCCAATAGAAACTGACCTTCTCCGCTATTCTCCGGATAATAGCGGCGAGAGTTTTCCGGGGAATTTATCTTACTTTTAGTAGGATAATGGCGGAGAAATTATCCGGACAACGCCAATGTAAACTGACATCGTTCCGACAGACTGCGCTTACAGGAGAGAAACCGAAAATTGACACGGTCACGTGATCGCATCGTGTGTCATGTTTTGTGAATCATTTCATCAGCTGCGGAGCTGAGCTGACGAATACGACGTACAACTTTCGTTCAGAGTAAAAATATTTTAAACATTGTTAAAAGAGGCATAAATTAAGGTATAGATTATTAATACATCATAAATCATGGCTTAAATCCTCTTTTCGTGTGCACACTTAACTGAAGGAATAGGCCTAGGCATAAGGGTCCGAGAAGGTTTCAGCATGTTCAGTGATGTAGAGTGTGTGTAGGCTGATAGTAAGCCCGGCATACAACTTCAATATTAAATACAACATGTTTTGTAATTTGTAGGCTCATAGGCTAATCTTTTTTGTGTAGCATGGACGGATTTATCTTCCAAGATTCATTTGAAGGTAGAATTAACATGTTAAACTTCCCATGAAAAGTGAACAAGTTACGATCGCCATCGTCAACCAACAAGACTTGCAATGACCTGAGATATGACCTCTCTCTGGCAAAGTCACGAAGTGTGACGATCGGGCCACGGCTGCTTGCATTTTCCGGATAACAGTCCCGAATAGAAATTGATCGTTGGCCGTCATTCTCCGCTATTACCCGGTTAACAATTTTACTGGAAAAATTCCGGATGCTCAATAGAAACACGCTACTACTGTCCTACAGCACTCCTAAATGTATCCAGGAGTGCAATTTGTAGCACTCCTGGATATTATCTCTTGGATCATTCTGTTGTTATTTATGTTGAAAAAGATGCTCACCATACAGTGTACATAGGTTACAAGAAATCATTGCAAAGCCAATTGAGAAATATCTTCCAAGCAGTAGTGGCCAAATGTGAAGATATTAAGACAAAATTTAGGTTTTGATTAAAAAGCTTACCATATAGGTTACAAAATTCACCGAATCATCTCAAAGCGGGATGCATATTGATGCAGTTGAGAAGTGGCCATACAGCAGTGGCCCCAGGTGATATGAGGACAAACCACTGACAATGCCTAGTGAGATCTAATGAATTAATGGGCTACTGTTTGATAGGGGTTAATTGTTGAACTCACTCAATTTAGAGAGTCCTAGCTTACATATGGGAGGGCTTCAACTCTGGTTTAGCCATGCCAGAAACCGGGTCGGAGTTTTAATATATCCTACATTACATGTATGGTGAGTTATAGCACCTAACATATCGAGGGTTGAGAGCCAGAAAAAAGCCTCAATGTCTGCCCAGGCTAAATATAAGCTTTAAGGGTTTGATCTGGGTTCTGGTCTGGGTTCTGGTCTGGGTTATGCACCATCTTGCCACTATACTTTCTTGTTCATACCATCTGGCTAAGATATATCATGCCTAAAAATTATGAGAAAAAAATTATATAAACTTTCGTCAGTGTGCTGCCCAAATCTAAACATAGACAGGGTAAAGCACTGAGGTGTGAAATCTCCTCTTTTGAGCTGAATTCCTCTCTTTTTTTGGAAATTTCTTTGAGGCAAAATGTTAGCTTTTTCTTTCATTTTCAGCCCATTTTGAGCATATTTCAGTGCTTTTCCTCTTTTTTCTTCTTTTTGAACAAAGTTCCTCTTTTTTCAATAGAGGTCACTCACACCCCTGGTAAAGTGAGGGTGGGGTTAGATTTTCTATTAGATCACCCACTTTTATATGATGTGTAGATTCATTGCATTATTTGTTCATCCGAATCATTTTCATCTCCCAATACTAAATGCTTGTTTGAATAACAGAAGTCACCAAGCATGCATGAATGATGTAAGCACAGAATCAACTAATTTGTAACATGTCAGTGAATAAATATCTAACTATCAATTTCATGTGCAATGTCTCATGACAGCAGGTTTTATTAAATACAAGCTAGTCACTATGCATACAATATAGTGCTGTTTAGATATTTCCAATTTAATGTTTTTATGCTTTAGCAGTACATAAGGCTATATATATTGCTTAAATTGTTTGTCTCAAAGTCTCCCTCGCACATTAATAAAACCATGCGCGTTATGCTTAATGAAAAAATCATATTTCATTTTTTTTTTTTTTTACATTTTCTGTCCAAATTTTCCAAGAAAACAACCAAACCTGTATAAAAATCGTCATCATATTCTCATTCTCTTTTGAATGGGCAGTACCTGTGTGTCACAGCCAAGAAACTGGAATGTCTGAGCATTGGCATTGAGTCTGCTGAATAGGCTAAGCTTTATGAGACTGACAAGTACAAAACAGTCGCCACAATACTCGTCATAAAAATTTTATATTAAAAAAAGGGGAAAAAACACATTCCGCAAGGTTTTCAAAGAAAAGTTGAAACTTTTCTTCCAATTCTGGGCTGATTTAATTCTCCACTTTCCCATAACTAACAAAATTACCATCCCAAACCAAGTGTTGTAACCCTATTTATTGCAACTGACCATTTTCATTTACTAACACATATGTTAGTATTCATTGCAACTCGCTATTTTCTAACTCCCCAAATTGTTCCATCCTCAATTCATAAGGTGTGAGCCTCATGAAGAAAACAAGATGAACAAAATAAGCTTTCCCTAAATCTTCATATTTGATGACACATTTTAGTATTCATTGCAACTCACCATTTTCTAACTCACCAAAATCCCCATCCTCAATTCATAAGGTGTGAGCCTCTTGAAGAAAACAAGATGACATTTGCAGAAAGCTTTGCCTAAATCCATCACAATCAAGAGCAGATGCAACTTCAAATCTCTATTTTTTATTCTACATTATAGATCACATCATCCTTATTTGTCATCAATTGACAAGTTGTATGTTTTCTTCCGCTTTATAAAGTACTTTATTTCCTGAATACAATCAATCTTTTACCATATTTCAATATTTAAAGACACGCAAGTTTAAGTTTCTAGGCACGTGCATGTCAACATTGTAGAGGATTTTTTATATTTTTTATATGTCTTTCCATGTTTATCTGTCATCAATTGGCAAGTTGTGTTTTCTTTCATTTTTATTAAGCGTTTTTTGAATTTATCTTTTGACAGAGAATGCAAGTTAGTACAAAATACTGTAGCTAAATTTGCCTGATGCAATATTTCAACATTTCTGAATCCTCATTTTGCCCCTTAAATATTGTAGGCTATAAATAAAAGAAGAACTTTTATTTATAGCTCTACGAAACATTTCATCCCAACTGCTTTAAATTATGCCTCACTTTGTCTCATAATATAAGCAAGGATGCCAGTTTTTAGGCAATTGCCTGATTTCACTACTTTTTGATACTCCAAATTTTCTCACTTTTATTTATTTTCAGCCCTTTTTAAGGCTTTAATAATATAGCCCACATTTCAGGCCACTGGCATCCCTGAATAGGATATTTAAAGACAAGAACTAAAAACAAGAGACTTCATTTTTACCAGCTGAGGAACAATATAAACACTATACCAAATGTATGGTTGTATAATGTATTGAACTCTACAAATGATCTAAATGGTACCATGATTAATGAAGCTCTTTTCTCTAGTCAACTGTATCCCTGCGCATCTTATTTCTATACCAACCAGGGCGTGAATGATGGATCATTTGACGCATGTGGATGTAAATTTGCCAGTTTGGAAATTGCAAGTAATTTTCTGTGTGACTGGTTAGCATTAAAAAGGCTGAACCAAAAGAGTAAACAAAGCTTTGTTCTTCGGATATGTGGTGCTCTTTTTTGTTATTTTAGGCTCGAATTGACCAAGGCAAAAAATAGTGTTAAACATGCAGTAGCCATCTCTAAAACTTCCCAATAATATTAGGTCACATATGTTTTAATAGACTTATCAAAATATCAATGGTGTTCACTGAAAACAAATTGTTTTTGACAAATTTGTCTGAAAACTGTAAAATTGCCAATTGGTGAACTTGTGATGACAATTTACAGGACAAAGACTTGTTTTGTTAAATAAAACCAATAAATAATTTTTTTTTAATGGAGTACTTATTATTTTCAGAAGGAAAATATAAAATTGACTGACTGACTAATTCCTCCAGATTTTAAAGGGCAACCCACAAACTGTCTTTTTTTTTTTAGGGGGGTAATTAGGGGATAAAAAGGGGATTGGGAAAGGGGACATGTCCAGTCACCCTCCTATAATTTTGAGAAATGGGGTAACAATTACTATTTTGATAACATAATTTTTATAGTATTGAACTTTTTTGCCCAATATACATGATTTCTTTAAACTCAAAACCTGGATGAGCAGCTCAAACGGTTCATGTCCTTTTTTTCCCCAGTCACATTTTCACTTAACATTCTTAACAAACAAGAATAGCCAGCCAATTGCATTTTACCAACACACACCATTGCACACATTTGACATTTTCCAATTTCCAGGGTTCAAAAGAGTACGCATTTGGGAAAAGTGAAGAGCAAGAAAACACGATGTTTTCATGAAATTTGACTCTGGTAGCTGAGTTGTGGCATCACATTTGAGATCAATGTGAACTGGGGAGTTGAAAGATTCTTTATTCGCTAGTGAGTAAAAGCTTTTACCATTCTAGTCCAACATGATAGAATCCCATTTTATTTCTCTGAGCTGCAGTCAAGCCAGTAAGGGATGCACCATTTGACTTCCAGGGGGTACCGGTTGGGCTGGAAGTTTGTGTATATACTCCCTCGTTTCAAGTTAGAAGTTTTTGTTTCTCTCTTTTGTTCAGAAACCAAAAATCAGCTGATTAAAAAGAGGGGCAGAACTTGCCTACAATCATAACATCTAAAGCTAAACTTATACTACATAGCTGAGCGACAGCGATTGGCTTTTACCCAATGAGGTAGAGCGCTTTTTTATGCGTTGGGAAAAGCGCCACTACCTCAAATACAATGTACCAACACTTTTTGCTCGGTGATAGAGTAATAAATTCAACTTCAACACACTCTTTCCCCCCTCTCTTCTCTCTCTCTTTCTCTCTTCATTTTCTTTCGAGTGATAAATATTAAACTTGAATAAAAGTCAAATAGCTGTATATTGGAAGTCATAGCTTTCTATCGATCCTCCTACATGCGATAAGTACATGAATAGATGAGATGTTTATATGATTTGAGTGTCTATTCTTTTGTCATGTTTAAATCTCGAGAGCAAATATTTCGATGGTCTGTACTTTTTCACAGAGAAATTAGCTTAGGCTTTATTGGATTATTTATTGACATGTTCGATTTCTCTGCTTGTGAATATTGCACTCAGTCCAATCAGATGACTCGAGATCTGTGTCCCCCTCTTGTAGGACTTACCAGCTATTTACAGGGAAAGTGGTTTTCTCGTTTTCATCCAAAAACAAGTTAATGGTTGACAGTCACTGTAGGCATATATGGTAGGCATCAACTCAAGATGCACAAGATGTTCCATTCAAAATGTTCCCAAAAAGTATCACCCTTTTAAATATTATCACCATTCCCATGACCAAATATTTATATGAATAAATATACCTGACAAAAAAGTCTAATATGGTTAGTAGTGTTTCAATAGCTTTTGAGCAAAATTACCATAGATTTTTGTAACCATGGTAACTTTAAGAGGGGAGCTGTTTGGGAGTTTTGTAAGTGTGAAAGGAATATTTCTAGTAGCAGCTGAGTTTCTGTATTATGTTTCAGGAAACACTTATCCCATGTGTTTAAAAATAGAGAAAAACCATATCAGAAACGAATTGATTGGAATCAGAGTTAAGTCATGCAGACTTTGTGTTCTGAGTAACAGGTGATGGGTGTGTTGGTTTATATTTTTTGTCAAGTTTTTTTGGAAAACAATCATTTGAAAGCAATGTACTTTTTATAAGTTCCTAGAAGGTGATGGAGTCAAATATTGATACTGGGGGTTGATGGATTTTGAGCTCAGCTCTCATGCTGGAGGATCACTGGGGGGAGGGGAAGTAGATCATGAAATCCCTTAAAATTTGGGCCCAACCTTATTATAAATAAAATAAATAAATTTCGGATTTATATAGCGCCTTTTTCCAGCTAGATCTTGAAGGATTCAAAGCGCTGTAATTTCGCTGCATGGTGAATCATCACAATCAGATCGCATCATCTAGGCCAGTTGCAGCCGAACCTCAGGCGCAGACCTATCCGCACTTAGATTGTAACATCCACCAATTATCTGTGCAGCTCCCCAAATTCCATTGGGTGAAGGAAGTTTTTGATAACCAAACAACTAATCACCGATTTTTGTGAAAGCAGGAGGAAACCGGAGATCCCGGAGAAAACCTGCGAAAAGTGCGAGCATGGAATCGGGATAAACCAAGTGCACATGAGTCCTTGGGCCGTGCCGGGGCTTGAACCCGGGACCTCAGTGGTGCAAAGTGAGGGAACTACCGCTGCGCTAACTCGCCCTCACTATAATGGAAGACCGAATTAAAAAGATAAGTTTGCGTCTGACGTCAAGGCAAAGGCATGGCGTGATTGGTTGCTGACCTGCGCAGTACAGCATTTTTGGTCTGGTTGACACGAGTAGTGGTCTTTTTAATTCGTCCAAGCTCACATTGGGCGCCCCATTCCTTTTTTAAAGGATTTTTATTAATTCCGTTTTCAATATAGGTATTGGAATCCTCAAAACAGTTCACATGGCAGATTTCCCCAAGTTGTTGCTTGAAAACCATGTTGCTTTTAAAGCAAAATAAAGGCCTTCCATGTGGATGTGGCTATTTGTAAACATACATTCTTCTCATAAGACATGTTAGTAGCACTCCTGTTCTATGTACCAAAATAAATATTTTTTTTGCATTTGTGCCCCAGATTTGGCACTAAATTGATTGAAGTTTATCTCCCCAGGGTGTGGGCTCTGTTGCAGAATAATGAGTAAAATGAGTAAATATTAGCTTCTTTTTATCAAAATGGTGTCATGTTATGTTTCCTGAGCTCTGCCAAAGTTATCTGAAGTGCAATAGCTGCCACATAGATATACTTGCCAGTGGACACCTCTATAACAATTTACACTTTTAGGGCAGGTTATTTACATGTTTTATACAATATACATAATAATTAATATATTTTGATCAAATTGATATATAATTTTTGATCGTTTGGTTGTGGAGGAATAGATATTTTGTACTGAAAATTGCTGAATTAATGGGCCTTTAAATCAAAGAAAGAAAACAAAACACATTTGCAATAAAGGGAACCATTTTGGAAAAACCCTGACGGTTTTTACCAGGGTTCTTTACTCCCTTGTTGAGAAGCTGCAAATGAGAAGTTAGGCAAAATAAAAAAATAAACATGTTTCACGTCCCCTCCCGCTTCCTTTTTTGAGGTTTCCCCAAATATATTTATATTTTTTGAAATTCAGTTATAACTTTTCAAAAAATATGTCTAGGAAGTTGGAATGGTTTCTATAGCCTTGTTAAGCTACAAGAAACATTTTAGATAGGTTTTGTGATCATTGGAGGGGGTGTAACTCTCAGAACAACAAATAAAATAGGGCCTCCTCCTTTTTCCAAGTATTATTGTATACGCTAAAACAGCTCTAAGTATGGATATTTACACCAATTTTGCGATAAAAAATAGAAAATAAAAAGCCCCCTCCTCCTCCTTTTTTTCGAAAACCCGGACGTGAAACATATTTTATTTTTTACTTGGCCTTATAAGAATATGCTAAAATTGAAATGAGTGTAAATTGAGATGACACTTGTCACTCAAGCTTTGTTTGTATTCATGCTGGAGGCAGTCTGCAGGGAAAGTTGGAAATAGTAGTAGGATTATTTTTAAGAAATATATCTTTGCCAACATGGGAAAGGGATCAAATTAAAGTTTAAGCATATCTATTTATTTTTTCTTTTAGGTTTTAGATTTGGTTTCAACTTCTTAAAAATTTGAATTAGAAGAGCATTTTCTTCTTCTTTTTTGTCGTCATATTACAAGAATTGTGTAACTCAACAAACTGGTTTTATATTCGCCCCTCCCTCCCATTGAGGGCAAAAACAGGCTGGAAAGTGGCAATTTGGAGGAAGCAATTTCTGGCAGATTGAAAGGGGCCAAAATATTTTTGGTAAGTCAAAAGGAGGGAAGAAAATTTGTTGCCCCCCCTAAAAAAAAGGGGGATGCAATAGAGGCTGAGACATGAGGAAAGCAATTTTTTTGGCATGTCGAGAACAGGGGACAAGGTTTTAATTTTGGCATGCCGAGAGGAGGGGAAGCATTTTTGGTAGGTCATTTTGAAATTTGTCCACCCAAGGGGACAGATATTTATACACAGCAACAAACAATTTTTGATATCCCTTTTTATTCTAGTCGAAACAAAAAATTACTTGTATTAAACTTTTCTTTGAGACACCCTATAGTAACCATCGCTGTAACCATTATACAATCTACCAATTTAAAATGCACACTGATCTTTTTGTGAAGGAGTGGGGGTCAACAATAGATTTAGCCTAAGGGATATTCCATTCCAAGGGATCAAGGGGGATTTGTGTTCAGATGATGGCAAGGGGATAGAATTATACTGTAAAAGTAAATAGCATTCCCTATGAAACAGTTAAGACCCTTGCTAACCTTTGACCTCAAAAATTAATGAAGGGGTCAACAATGGTCTTGGTCCATGGGATTACTTAAATAAGATCACAAAGAATTGGTTGTAATGTAGGAAAAAAGGGAGATAGTGGGTAACGTGTTTGTACACCAGATGTTTGCTAATAAAATGGTAAGACCTATCTTAACCTTTGACCTCCCTGAATAGGGGTCAACAATGGTATTGGGTTCATGGAATTGATCACAATGGATGGATTGTGTCAGATTATATGGAGATGAGAAACCAGAACAGTGCCTTTAGGGTTTCTTCCTACAGCATGAGAATTTGAGAAACCATTTATCAACTAAAATGATCAATCTTGGGACATGTTTCAGTAAAAGCAAAATTGTGTACATATCCATATCAAAACGATGCACTTGTCGGCTGCTACATGTGCCTTATTTCACATAATAGCTAGGAATAAATACCAGACTCATCTCAAGTGGACGTCACTTCAAATCATCCTCAAGTGAATGACATGGTTATGGAATTGTCTCTGTATTAATAAGCCATTTGACTTGGGGATGATTTGAAGTGACCTCCACTTAAAATGAGTCTGATATTTATTCCCAGTTGTTATGTGAAATGAGACACATGTAGCAGCCGACAAGTGCATCCTTTTGATATGGATGTACACAATTGTTTATTTACACTATTATATCATATTAGGATGCTTTCTTGTACACTGCTTATTAATGTATTGATGCATGAAATAGAGTTTTTTTTGGTGCTGCAGAAAAATAAACTTTGAATGCAAAAAGAGAATTTTAGACTAACTGTGGCTTAACCTTGAAGAAATCCAAGATATGCAAAGTAATTTCTCCAACCATTGTATAACAAAAGTATTCTATTGAATTGTGCTGTTCACTCTGAGCTGTGAAGTTGGAATCTAACTGCAGGGTTGAGATAAGTAGGTTTTCAAATCAGATTTCAGCTCTTTTTATGCATGATTTGACATGGCTAAGAACCCTTGGAGCTAGACGTGTGGTGTATAGGTGTAATATACTTCAAGAAAGTTAAGGTAGGTCGGAGGGGACCATGTCCTAAAGTTTGTTTGGCTTATATAAGGCGGAAATTATTAGGCTTTTGTTACTGCGTGCGTCAATAAAGTCCCAACTCACACTCCAGTAAATTTACATATTAAATCATGCGCCAGTCACACATTACGCAACGCACCTCAGCGTAAGCATTGCGCCTAACTGCGTGCATGCCATTCTATGTCAATACACAGTGTTTATTTTTTCCGCCTTATATAAACCGAACAAACTTTAGCAGTATTTAGATTCAAATATTGAGGCAAATAAAGCTGACACACAGGTAAAATAGTATGGGTTTTATAAATAGAGATTCAAATGTCTCAATTCTGCCCCATGTGCATGATTTTTCTTGGGATGGGAGAAAATGTCCAAAACTATTTATGCTGTATGCTTTGACTCAAGAACTGCAAGACCTATGTAAATATAAATGCGATTATTGGCTTCCTAAAACTCGTTTTCGACTTGATCAATGTATATGAATTATTATTAAGAAGTACTATGCAGTTTATTAGTTTTAACTAATAAAAATGCTAAAACCTTTAAAAATGTGGTTCCTGATTTCGCCCCACTCAACTCACAGGTTCCTGGTCCCGGTTCCTGGTCCTTTAGGGTTACTGAAACCCCATTTGTACCTTGCCTTATTAAAGACAGAGCAAGACTTCACAAAATAATGCAGTTGATTTTTTCCAAGTTTAATAGTCACTCATTTTGTGTGAAAAACATCTGCATGGTTTTTGTGTTTGCAAAAATTGTTTGAAAATTACTTTTTTTTACAAAAAGCAAATTATGCAAGGTGCATCTTTTTTTTACAAAAAGCAAATTATGCAAGGTGCATCACACTTCATGACACTTGCATAGTGTTCTCACAGCTTCACTCTAAAAAAAGTTTGCCCAACGTTGGTTAAGGAGATTACAGCTAAGTTGAATAATGTTTTACCTGATGTTGGGTAATGTTTTACCCAATATTGGGTTTGGCGAAGGAATTTACACAACATTGGGCAAAACATTACCCAACTTTGGGCTGTGTTCTCCATTGAGCCAACTTTTCTGAGAGTGTTGCAGCTAGAGACATGCACATTTTACAATCCCATAATGGTGTCCCTTTAAAAGTGAATGAAAAAATACAAGAATTTCATACATTGATAAGTTATTGAACAGCGTAAAGTATTGTGACATGGGAAAATTTATTTTTCAACTCTCCGGAGAGCCTTGTATTTTGTTCTATCATATCTTTCTTTTGAAAATGTGCATCAAAGGCAAAAACATGGAAAAATGTGGGTTCTGTTATTTGTAGGGCCTATATTTATTTGATTTTCATGAGTAAAACTAGATTGTGACATTCATGTCAGTACGTGGTCTGAGCATGACTTTCAAGAAATTGGTTTACATTCAAAATGGTTGAGAATGGGGTTGAATTCTAAAAAAAAAGAGATTAAAAAATGGTTGAGAACCCATGGTCTAGACATTTTAAATGCTGTGTTTTCTGACAGCATAAGAGGCTGTGCAAAAATTACGAGCTGGGGGTGGGTGTAAAATTGCCAAAAAGCATGCCAACTAATGCTTATCCCTCCTTAGGGTGCACCCCCTCTCCCCCCTAGTGCGAGGAGTCTGGAACCAGTTCTACACAGTAAATATGTGCAAAAATAGCTTGACCCTCCCTTACGACCTGCTAAAAACTGCATGCCCCCCCCCCCTTATTGGCTTGGTAAACAATTCTTGCCCTCTCTCCAATTTTACTCTCCCCAGGGCTCATAATTATTGCATAGCCCTGTAATAAGTAGCGGTGCTGGGGGTGTTGGGGTGGGGGCAATTATGCGCAAAATTTGTCGATTTTGATATTGAATCGACTGGTACAAAGACACTCTTAATTCCATCAATTTATTCATTTCAAAGAAAATCAACATGTAATCGAGTCTAGGACCTGTAAACAGTTTTTTCTTGATCTTTCTTTCCTCTGCAGCTGCAATAATCAAAGATCTGCCTTGTGTTCTTTTTTCACAGCCCCAGGCAATTAGCAAAATTTTATCCCATATCCCTAAACCAGGGTGCGAACAAAGAAAAGCTAAGAAAGTGGCTGAGCCTTTATTGTGTACCACAGATTAATGAACCCTACCTTGGATAATGTAGGGCTGTACCATTTGATATTGCAGTTTATAGAGGGGACAGGCCTTGTAATTCACAAGGCCATTGCATTGTCACTGTTGACCTTAGACTTGGCTTTGGTACCCCTTAGTGTCAAAGCATTGTACATATATGTGATGTGGCATATCAAAAAGAGACACTTTTGGACAGGTTATCAATTTTGAGTATTTTGCTTATCTTAAATATAGAGATATTTTGCTCCACAACACCGTTTTCCCCATTGAAATTGGACATTCCTAAGCGAAGATATTGAGTTAAGTTCTGTTATTATAAAATTGGAAATTGAGATATCGGCCTTTAAAAATATTATTGACAATGTTGAGAGAAGGAACTGCCTTGAAAAATGTCAAAAAATACAAGATGCCAGTCATATTCCGGTCTGAAACTACCAGACAATATTTTAAACATTATTAACATCACAAATTTTCAACAAACCCAAATTATGATCCTGCCCAAAAGTGTATCCTTTCGATGTGGCACATATCACATAATAGCCTTTGTGCCCATAAATAATTGGCCTTGAAATGAGGGCCCTAGAAAGTTTAAATTTTGAGACCTGGGTGGGGGTAATTGGGCTTTGTAAAACATTTCCACTGTTCAGTGGCAGAAGTGGGTTAGTGCAACAGCTTTCATGTGTAGATGAGTGGGGTGTCACAGTACTGTGTGTAAAATTGCCAAATATTGACAGGGCAGCTATTGCACATAGGTACCCACTTCTGGCACTGAGCAGTCAATTTGATTCCAAAAAATCACCTCAATTTGAAATAATAATTAATTCAGGTTTCTGGTTTAGATCCATCTTCAAGTTCATTTTTGCATACATTATTTTATGCCAAAAGGTTCACATTTTATCATACCCAAAACCAAATCTGGGAATATAGGCGGACAAAAGTGGAAAAGTGCTCCCATGTTTCCCCTATATGTATAAACAGGTGGGATTTAGTGATGAAAGCTTTTCTATACACCTATCCGACTTCGCCATTACTGCGGTGTCCCGATGTAAAACTACGGTGTCCCGAGGTCGGGGTTCTATCCATTATTTATTGTGTGCTATACAGAATTGTACCCGGGGAATTGTACACAACAGTGATATTCAATACACAATCATGAGTATTGAATTACGAATTAAATCTCCCGCTCTGGTACATCTGTGTTGCCGTCAATAGAGGGCCAAATACAGTAAACGCCTCATATCAAATTATGGCATCATTTTTCATTTCTAAGCAGCCCAATCATAAATTCATATCACAGACACTTGTCAAAATATTTATATGCAAAGTGCAACCCCATTTTGGAACAAAATATTGTGTTTCATTTTCTTGTTTCCTCCCACATGTTGTACATTGCTTGATGTTTGTAGCCACCTTTTTTCACAAGTATGAAAAAGGACTCCTTCATTAGCAAATATTTTGGTTTCAAATGATCTGTTTAAATTGTGTGTGAATTTTGGCTCCCCTGTAATAAAAGCCCTTCAATAAAGGTAGGCATGAAAATGTGTGTGTTTGTATTCAAATGATTGCAATATGTGAGCCAAAAGTCAGTTCAGCTAAACTGAATAAAAATTCCTTTTAAAATGGAATGGTGGACTGTAAGGTGATTATGCTGAAGAATCATTTTCTAGTCATATTATAATGACATTGGGTGTTAGGTTTTAAAATTAGGGCTTGGCAGGCTATGTACCATAGCCTGCCAAGTTCAACAGCCTCATTCTATTTAGGTCTACATTTTGATGGTAAATTTTGTATTTCTCATATTGCTTTCATTTATCTGTTTCAGTAACACATTTGTTCCAAAAATACCAACTTTTTGATGAATTTTAGGGTGTTCTGGTTCAGCACATATGAAGTCATCCAATGCAGCCAACTCTATTGCATACAATCTGTATAGACTCTGGGTGTATTTTCACATCATTTGAGTGGTGCAATCTTGGCTCCCAAATGATGATAGGGATGCCTGATGGAGGGGTGCATAAGAGGTGTTTTCAGCTGTTGTTGTTGACCTTGAGGGGGAAACAGGAGATGAGACTGAATAGGTTCTCTGTGTAATCAGCTTGAAGGGACTCAAGTTACTCATGTTGAATGAAGTACTGGTAAAACTGACATTTTTCCACCACATTATTTTCACTCTTTTTGGCTATAGATTTACCATGATTTAACAAATTATGCACACACAATATGATAGACAACTATATAGATACAAGGAATATTAAAAACAAGCATAATCGGTTAACATTTTTCCTGGGTGAAAAATTAATAGTAGTAGTACTGATAAAATCACTGCTTTTACAGTATTTTAATAGTATTTTTACAGTATTTTACAGCTTAAAAGCTGTAATCTTCATATTGGTGTTATGAAAGGGTCATGTCTTCTCAACCAGCTTGAAGGTAACCAATTTAGATGAATGATATGCTGAATGGCTGTAGGCCTGTATTCACAAATGAAGAAGAGGAGGACGAGGTTTTCATGTAACCATGGTAACCAACTTGAAGAGAATCAAGTTATTGAAGATCCAAATCAAGTGAACAAGTGCACAGGCTACAAAAAAATGTATGTTTCAGTTTAGAGAAGATCACATGGAAAGGGTGTTAATTAAGTCATATATGTGACCATCCTCCACAACTGAGCCCGGATGTCGCCAGTGCCACTATTGAGATATGCTCCATTGAACTTAACAATAAACAATAGGAAACAAAGGATTTATTGACTGTTTTATTGATTTTTCACTATTTAAATATAAAGTGCTATAGACATGATATACATCATTTTAAAGCTAATTTCAAGCAGAATATTTTGGTTGAATATCTCAAAAATGATGATTGGCGACTTCAGGGCTCAGTTGTGCTGGATGGTCACATATTTAGTTTAACATGTTGAACTAAGAACTAAAACGAAATTGACTTTGCTTACATTTAGCTCCACAAGTTAGTCAAAGTGACTCATTTTATGATCACATCTGGTATATAGGCTGTACAAGCAAACTCGCTCATGTTACTCACTTAGACGCTCATTTCCACGGCCCTATAATAGCTTGCAGCTGAGTTTAATGCAAATTTGCAGCTGATTTTAATGCAAATTGGGTATGTTGCTAAATAAATGTCTAGTCTAGCCATATCAGTGTTGTAGTAGACAGTATTTAGAATTGAAAGCCGCATTTGATGTCTGCATATGGCCTACATTATTATGCATTTTCCCATAACAAAGCAGTTTTGATGGTATTGGTAAGCAGGCGTGGTGTATTAGCACATGTGCTGCCCCCAGATCTGAGAGACTTATGGTTGTATTTAATGGTTGCAATGGAATAGCCTCACGTTGTTCATTTTTTGCGCCTTTTTCAACTTAAAAGCAATATTGAAAGCGTGGTTAATGGCTTCAGACTTGCTTGTAAATACCAGCCACAGGCTTCAACATAAAAAGTGCAAGTTTTGAGAGTATTTTCTCAATATATCAAGAGCTTTCTCAAGAACCACTGAACCAATACTAGGTTTGTTTGTACTCATGTTGATGCATTTTCCATGCTGATTCCAAACAAATGTGGCTCTACATTATTCTGAAATTTTGAAAGAAAATTTGAAACTTGTCGCCTGCAGTTGACACCGGCATAGAGTGTTGAAGTGTCAGATATGAGAGTTGGTTGTTTTTGATGGTTGCAAAATAAAGGAAAGAAAGGGTGGGAGGAAAGGAACAAAGAAAGGGTGGATGAAGTATGAAGTGAGGCAGGGAGGAAGGAAGGAGAGAGGGAAAGAAAGATGATAGTACTCTCCTTTCCCTTCCTCAACACATTGTACTAGTTAATAAAAAGAAATCAACAGGCTTGAAAGATAAAATTTTAATTTCTACAGAATACATGGTAGTGCAGAGCAAGTTGTGGCCCCTAAAATTCATATGATAAAGAAAATAAATGAATAAACAGAGTTGCTCCCTGGATGCCCCAGCTACTTTCTATTGCATCTAACAGAGTGGATAGCATTATATTAGTAGAATAAATTACACAAAAAACACACTCTCTTTGACCCTGTTCACATTAGGAAATTTTCTTCTTTCGACGAACCTTGAACGAAGATTAAAAATCGTTTTTTCCTAATGTGTACGCACTTTTCTTCCTTCGCTTCGACGAAGATTAAAATTGCTTCGTTCAGCGAAGCTAAAAAGGTTGTTTCGACGAAGGAATACTTCGTTCGACGAAGCTAATTTTGTAATGTGTACGCTCGCTTCGTTCAACGAAGGAAAGTGATCATGTGACAAGTGACCTTCGCCGGCTTTAATAATAGCCGGGCGTTAATAGCTTCGTTTGAGCTTCGTTAATTGTCATGAAATGTGTACAGTGCAATGTCTTCGTTCGATCTTCGTTCAGCGTAATGTGTACGCATGCTTAATTAGTTAATCAAGATTAACTTATCTTTGTCGAATGAAGAAATTTTCTAATGTGAACAGGGTCTTTGTCCTCATATACACCCGCATCAGTCTCCTTCAGACAAAATACAAATTTGAATCAGTTTACCATAGGGGTTTATACGATCCCCTAATATAGTCAGTCTGTGCAATATTCACACACTATGTTTTTATAACCTGTCAGACATTTTCATTATTAATGTGCCTGCAAAATTACCTCCAGATAACTGAGGTGTCATTCATAATGTATTTGACTTTGAACTTTTAATAACTCCGTTGAGAGTAATTACTAAATGCATTCTCTGTTGTTTTATTTCTCTTATATACAGATAGTGACAATGATGAATGATAAACCACAACATAGCAACCGCATCTCATTTTTGTGAATTGATGATGATGAGGATGCAGTCTCATTAAGGATGATATTTATTGGGAACACACCCTCAGGAGATGGCATTTATTTCATACCATATCCCAGAGGATGGATTAACGATACTAGTATTCTACAGACATTTTGGATGTTATCCAGAAGGTAAACTTTAATCCCATGTTTGTCTTTCCTGTCTGTTTGTTCCCTTGTGACATTCTGCAACAGACTACAAAATGGGGAATTTTAGTGAGTCAGATGCTATTTATGATATTTATTGTGAATGATCATCAAAAGGGATCCAGAACTTCGCCTGTTGCTCATCATCACCCGAAGAAGGAAAAAATAGATATCTGCAGATTTCTTCAGTCATCACTAATGCAGTGATCTAAAAGCTGTATTTTGATTGGTTACTCAAATTATTATATCATGTAATTAACCAATCATTGGTTCTGTAAGAAATGCAGTAGTGCCTGTGGTGTGAAGAAAGCAGATACTGTATTCTTACCTGGAAAGACAGAAATGCAGTCATCTCACTATGGTCCACAATGGCCTCATCCCAATGGCATAGTTCAGTAACCTCAATTAAACAATCACAGTGCAAAAATTGACCTCAATTTGCGAGTATGAGTTTTTGTATCCAAATTGTCAAAGGTCACTCAATGCATTTACAAATGTATTGTGGTTAACGAATTATGCCCTGATAGATGAGCATGTTGTGGATCATTGTGTCTATGAGCTATTATTCCGTTTGAAATCCCCACTCCCTCTGGAAGATTTAGCTAAAGTATGGGTTTCAAATAGAGTAGGCAATCGGGTCAACAGGGTTTAAATTTACTGTATAAAAGCGGTAATTTTCATGCCATGTTTAATAATTATTTTTGTGCTGCCTTTAATGCTGTACTAATGTGCACAAATTTGTAACTTGTGAAAATGTGTATTCGTTGAGTATATCTTTATAAAAAATAAGTAAACAAATTTATATAATGAAAAAATTAATTACCCGCAAAAGTACTCCCTTTATTATTCATTTATATCCCATGAACTCCCCCCCCCCTTCCATCCAAGAATAAGAGCCAGTAGGCCTAGAGTTCGATGTTTTGTGTGTATTTTTATGATGTGACAAACACAACAGCATTGATTCTGCTACAGCAACGGGCTATTCTAGAAAATAGATGCACACCCCTCCATATAGAGGAGTTCAGACTTTTTGTCCATAATCATGATAGTTGGAAATCCAGATATTTAAAGTGTCCGAAGTCAATAGAGTAATAGTTCAAAATCAGAAATCCTCAACTTGAGAAGCTTATTTTGACAAGTCTGTGAGTTGTTATTCATTTAATTGCTTTTTCAAGCGACATTGGCAACGGAAATTCCAGTCATTTTCAGAAAGCAAACTTGGAAATCCAGACATTTCCATTATTGAAAAGTTACTCCATAGGGGGTGTGCACTTATTAGTGGAATAGCCCATTGCTGAGAAGAACAAAGCCCCAAATTTACTAAGCTAATTGATCACAAAATCGTTGAAATGGAGAGTGGGCTGAAAATTGCAGTGAAGAAGAGGATTTGCTTTAATTGTTTTTCACAACAGAAAAATGTGCACAAAAATGTCAGACTATGCATTGGCCCTATTTGCAGCCTGTCATGTACAGTACCTTACCAGATATAAAGCTATCATGTTGTCTTCAAAAGGGGTAAAGGTATTTTGCGAGATGTGAGTTGAAAACTGCAAGTTGCGAGTTGCCAATGGCAGTTGCGAGTTGGCATTTGCGAGTTGCGAGTTGAAACTTGCGATTTGCAAGTTGAAATTTGCGAGTTGTGAGCTTACATTTGCAAGTTCTTCTTGCAACTCACACTCGCAACTCGCACATTATCTGCACCCCTTCAAAAGTAATTATTGGTTCCAGACTGAATAAGGAAATAATTGCATTACTATAGAAAAATGTTGTATTCCTAATGAAAGCTTGAATACCATAGAATTCTGTCTATAAACATACCGTGATCTCTAAATGAGTTGGGAGGGAGTGTGACAGAAGAGACAAAAGGCAGACACCCTCCACAAAAACATTGCCAAAGATTGACATGTATATGCCCCTAAATGAGTTTATTTTTGGCAGCAGAAGAGACAAAATCACAAAAGGCAGACACCTTCCACAAAAACATTACAATAGATTGATCTTACAATAACATGTTTGTACAGCCGCCTGTATCAGGAATATAGTTGCTCAAACTCCAAATAACGATTTTGTGGAGGGTGCCTGCCTTTCGTCAAAAAAACTTATTTAGAAACATGTGCTTGAAGTTGTAGATGAATTCTATGGTATCTCAATTTGTGATAATAAACCAGTGCCAAGTATATTGTGAATATGTTTGCACTGGAAATGCAAAGATGTATTAAGTATGGTATTCATTGAAATGTTAAGTTGAATTTGCACATTTATATAATGAAAGTCTCAGCAGTGAGGTTAAGTGTGGTAATGGATATTTTGTTATTTTTTTAAACACCCTGTATAATGATATTTGTAATTTATGTTAAACACCCTGTATGGAGTATTTGTTGGTAAGATGAGGTCAGTATTGTATTATGTAGTAACCATGGTAACATGTTAAATTTAAAATGCCATGTATTCAGCCATTTTGACAATTATGTAAGAATCTCCTGTTTTGATCTAATGCGCATGTAGGTGCCAAAATCAATGATTACCTAACCGCAATCACTTGTCAATCAGAGATATGCTAGATTCATGGGATTTTCAACATTTTGGAAACTTATAGAATTTTAGGGGAAAAAATGATGACAGAAAATTGTGTTTTAAAATTGTGGATGATTGGATCAGAAAAGAACAGAAATTACAAAGGTTGTATAAAATGTTACTAACAGCTTACATATGTCATACTTTTGCAACACATCAGTGTTTTGAGAGTTCCATGGTGGGATGTCAGTTTTGGCAAATTTAATCGATTGGATTAATTACCAATTTCATATTTTCTATAATCACCCTGTTTGTTTATTTAGAATAACCTATGTGTAATCTGTGCTCTCACCTTGCATCGTTTTGGTTCTCAACTTCAGTTCATTGCAAGTAATCAAGTTTTAAAATTATACCCAACTTTTATACACCTGTTGTTTTTCCAAAATTTCTCTTTCCCTCTTTCAGTGGTCACATTGGTCTATAAATATTAAGTTAATAAGACGGGGGTGAAATCCTGTGAAAGCATGATTGTAGCAAACAGTGCCAATTTTTGAGTAATTTGTTATGTATGTTTCTTTATATTAATAGGTCAAAACCTTATTTTCGCTGTTCCAATTCTCAGGGTTGTAAGTTTTCAGGATTAATCCCTAATTCCAGATTATTTGGATCCAATTTTCCACACTTTTATTTTTTTTTTTTTCAGATCGTTTTGGGGCTTTTTAGCCCAAATTTATGCATCCGGATTTTTTCTTCAGGCTTACTTTAAGTCTGTTTGACCACCCTAATATTTTTGACTTTATTATACATATACAGTCCAGGATGAAGGTACTTGCTCAATCTGTCCAATCAATGTGATGATGCAAAAATACAAAAATGAGATTCATTCCGTAAGGAAACCAAACTTATCTTTATGTCAAGCATCATCAGCGTTGAACTAGAATAAAACCTGCATGTTTTACTCATTTAAATGCTTTCACATCTTTCCATATCAAGAACCGCAAGCTCAGTTGGTGGATCATGACCCCCTTCCCCAGCCCAAGTTGTTTTTTATATGCACTCGCTTAGATCCCAGTCTTTTCTATGCTGGACAATAATTGATCAGAGATGGCAAAAGATTTAGAAGTTGACATTTTTGTAAAAATTTGTCTGCCATACATCCTGAATGGACTTGACTTGATGGATGTGAATTGATACATGTAGCTATCATTAGTGTCACTGTGTCACTTTGCCAACATCATTAATTTTCTAACTAATTCAAAAATGTCCAATTTGCAAGCTTGAGATATAAGCTCATTCATCAGCGGATGGTCAACTTCAGGTTGGTACAATTGCCTCATTCCAATTGCATAGTTCAATAACTTCAATAAAACAATCATAGTGCTACATGTAAATTTGTCCTCAAGTTGGGTTATTCCTTCATGTAATTTTACACGAAATTAGGGTTAGGGTTAGGGTTAAGGTTAGGGTTAGTTTAGGGTTAGGATTAGGGTTAGTTTAGGGTTAGGATTAGGGTTAGGATTAGGGTTATGATTAGGATTAGGGTTAGGATTAGGGTTAGAGTTAAATAATTACATGAAGGATCGATCAATTTGCAGAGTATGAGTTTTTGTACCCAAATTTTCAGAGCGAACCACCAAAGCAAGTTTTACAGAAGAATCTGGGTCCATCCTTTATGTAATTATTTCATGTAATAACCCTAAGCCTAAATCATAATCCTAAGCCTAATCCTAATACTTAAACCCTGATTTCATAACCAGAAGATGGTCCAATCACCAAGGAAATTGCTTTGGCATGAAATCAAAGAAAAGAAAGTAATTTTGAATTAACTGATTTGTTTCACTCAATAACAATCAAAAGAAGAAACTTGATTGCGAGAATTGCGAATTACGTGTCCCAGTTTCCCATCTCGGTTGCCATCATTGACAGAATCTATTTATTTATTTATTCCTTGTCACATCCATGTTGTCAAGCGCTATCACCATGATCACAAGCATCCAAATCACTCTCATCTAACAGGACATTGTCCATCAACTCAGTAATGCTTCTACACTCATGAAATGACATTTGACTGTGTTGGGTACTAAAAACTCTTAACTTTGGTAGCTATGATGGTTATTGAACTATGGCGTTACCATTACGACTCTGATTAGTTTTTAGAGAGTCGTACTAATTAGAAAGAAAGCCTCAATCAGGACTACATTAATTAGCTCATTATTCCTCCCAATCAAAGTTCTAAAATATGCCCAAATGAAATTCCAGGTTTTTCTTTTGCCCTCCAAGTTCAAGTTGTCATATGCAATGATTGGTAAACTGTAGAAGGGGCTGTTTAGTAATCATGCTGAGAGGATCGAGGAATGGGGCGTTTTAGGGGCTTAAAATTTTAAATTTGGGAGACATTTTTTTGTTTTCCATAAAAGAAGGGGGATATGAGATTTGCAGTTTAGCCACCTTGGGAAATCCATTTGAAATCCATACACTCCCTATGGAAGATACCGCCTTAATCATCCGCACTTGGAGTGTGAATGTCCAGTGGCATACCGTCATAGGGACCGGGGTGGGGGCTATCGATTGCAAAATTCAGAAAATCCCATAGGAAAATTGCCAAAAATGGCTTGTGCCCCCCCAATCATGGTCGGTGCCCCCAATCGGATGACCCACGCTACGCCACTGTGAATGTCTATGAGCATATATGTGACATGATCAAGGGGAATGAGTCACATGTCGACCCTGGTCAAAAATGATGTTTACATATGTTTCTGAAGAAGACATTTAGTGCTTTCAGAAACTGAAAACCCCATGTTGATACTAATTTTTTCGGCAAAGTTACATCAATTTATCAATCGCTGAAAACAATATAAAACAAAAGAATTTTAACACTTTCTTTGCCAATACCTCAAAATCAATATTAGCGACATCCGACTCATTTCCCTTGATCGTGTCACATATGGATTTCAAATGGAATAGCCCCTTGCAAAAAAGGGGGGTTCTTCCACTGCTAACATAAATGTTGATAATTTGATTGGTCTCCAGCAGACTCATACAATGTGTATGATATCAATCTCCAATTTAAAATCTTCTCAATTTGGATATAAATTGCAATGATATGGAAAATTGACAATTTGACATATATCTTAGCACTAAATTGGGTTATTAGGTTGAAGCTAATGCTGCCTAACATCCATCATAATCTTAATCTGCAGCAAATAAATCATGAAAGAAAATAGTGCATGAAAATCAGATTTGGCCTATTTTGGAAGTACTGTAAGATAGTGAACTTGTCACACTGCATTACTTCCATGTCATAGTTTTGTTGGCAGAAAAACAAAAACATGCAAAATGTAAGCAATGTGGGGACGTAGATGTGTAGGAAACCACAATAGGAGCCACAACATGCTCATCCATCAGGGTGCAGTTCTTTAACCCCAATACATTTGTATACAATCATTGAATGACCTTTGAAAATTTGGGTACGAAAACTCATACTCTACAACTTAAGGTGAAATTTTGCAATATGAGTGTTTAATTGAGGTTATTGAATTATGTTATTGGGATGAGGCCATTAGTGAGGTCCTTAGTGCCTATATGACATAGTTATTGGAGCAGAAATGAAAACGATTGGATTTGTGGCAGTGCAATTTCTTCAGCTAGTACATTGTATGTCTTTAAAATATAAAACTGAAACCTAATCATCCATTAGAAAAAGAAAGCAAACAAATCAAATGAAAAAAAAATGATCCAAACTTTGTTATGAAATAATATTACATTTTTTGTATATATATGTGAGCAGTGTTCATCCAATCATCCGTTATCTAAACGAGGGGGGCTGGGTCCTGTGGAAACCTCCTTGCCAATGAAAGCTTTTAAATGATACTATTCTTCTCAAATTTAGATTTATTTTCCACATTATACCACCGAATTTATTGTACAGTGGTATACTTTGATTTGCCCTTTGAAAAGCAGAAGAGTGTTCATACGAAATAGATCATAAATGCACCAAATAGGTCTTTTGAAGCAAAATTTCCAAAGCTGTATTTTACAGGCTAAAGGTCTTGTTGGGCGCTTTCAGATAAAGTAATAATACAAATACATGTACTGTATGGTATCAGTAGCACCAAAAATTGAACAATTTCAATAAGATGTGGGCCAAAAGATTATCTGGTCAAGGTGTTGAATTCAGCATTTTTTGGATATGGACCAAAGGATTACTGGCACTATGAGGCAAAATGATCTCATACCCAATGATATATCTCAATGATTCCCATTGAACAAGCAAAGCTCAAATTTTGACCTCAAGTTATGGAACATGAGTTTTTGTATCCAACGCATCCGAAGTTCATCATCTTTGGGTGTATTTTATTGTATTAAGCATATTGGGATTAAGGAACTGTGTAGGCCTACTAGAGATTGTCATGTTTGTGAGCAGGCTCGTACGCAGGGGGGTGCGGAGGGTGCGACCGCACCTCCCCAAATTTGCAAAAGTATACAAAAAGTCCCAAAATTCAAAAATTTTCGAGTGTAGCGAGCAAAAAAATCAGGTTTTTTACGTTTTTTGGTCAAAAAAGGTCCAAATTTTTTGGGAAAAGTCCACTTTCCACAAAATCGCCCCCTTTGAAAAAAAATCCTGCGTACAGGCCTGTTTGTGAGACTAGTGATATAACTGTAAAATGGAATTAGGCCATTTCAGTTTGTTTAAGAATTTGATACATTTCGAAAATGTAAAATGCTGAAGTACATGTAGGATTCCAGATTTAAAAAAATGATGTATAGAACCTACTAGATCCAAATCTGGACCAGTTTGATCCGGGGTTTTTTAAAGAGTGTGTCATACATTTTTGAGGCAGGTGGCAAGTGCATTATTTCTTCCAATATTCACAATAATGATTTTCAAACATACACACACAGCTCAGTGCTGGTCGGCCTCCCGTCACATCTCTTGGACAAATACTTGGCTAAATTGGCTTGAGGACCAATCAACCATACACTAATCATCTCATCAAAGACATAGGGGAGGCTCCACACCTCCGCATAGAGAATAATTACGGTATTCCAATTGGAAGATTTGCTAAGCCGATGCTACTCTTCTCATGCAAAAAGGCAGTAAGTGTATGGTATTTATCAAAGCACTTAAAGTCCGTCTGACATTCAACTTGAAAGAGATGCAATAGTGTGATGGAGTAAAATCTTATTCCTGGTAGAATATAGAGATAACCGGTGTGTGATGTTGCATGAATCCCAGGCGCCTATGGGCTGACCCTATTTAATTGACTACAGTTTGAGCAAGGTTCATCAGAGTTCTCTAGCTCTTAGTTTGACAACTTCACCAGAATTCCATAATACATGACATCTCACAAGTGTACAGAGAAAATGCTCAACAAAAATTCTTTTTTAAAGTAGATAGGTTTTAATAAGTATAGATGGCTTTTTCGACGGAAATTTGTAACAAGTTATTATATTGCTATGAGTATGCCGTCAGTACCGATGCAGCCAGTCCCTGTGTGAGTGGTCCAGCTTTTGTCAGATGTGTCTTTGAGTTTGACTCTGACTTCCATCAGGATTTTTTTTCAAAGCAATTTTGGGGTTTTTTTTGTTTGTTTGTTTTCCAAAGCTACTTTTTAGTTCCTGATACCTTTTATATAGGCCTAGATTGAGTGGTTTATTAAGTTTGATGACAAATTTTACTCATCTATCAGATTCCAAGTCCATGAAGCAGGATTATCTCTCTGGCTACAGACCTGAGCAAATCTGATGTGCAGAACTATCGTTAGATCACTCAATGTGTTATCTCAAAGTAGCAGCACCATTGGAAAGCTGCTCCAGTCATACAGTTAGTTTGTATACTACCAATCGGTTCTTTTGATCCCCGGTTTTGATCTGCAATCATCCAATTTGGAACTTAACTCAATTTTGATATTAAGTTTTGAACTCCTAGGTGTACATTTATATCTTCACCAGCTTGTATTAAGCATGTTCAGAAGGATATCGACCTTCCAAGAGTTTGAACCTCTAAATGTAGAATAAATAAGTAACTCTAGGCTTGTTCAGATGCGAGCTTACCTCTGTGTGAGCTTAACATGGTGGTAGTGTGAGGTCATCATAAAACACTGATACTTGTCCACACAGTTCCTCATGGTCTATTATAGTAGCATTACTTTCACGCTTTGTTGCTATAGGCCTACTATCCAGTGAGGTTGCGTCCTCATGCTACGCGGTCGGTTGCTCATGCTACGCGCTGGCCAAGTCTGTGAGGGCCACAAATTGCGGCTAGGTCTATATCATTGATTCGTGTTATTGATCTCGGTAAATCTTGATCTCAGTAAATCTTTTAAAAAGCTTCATGTTTGGTAACACGATACGTATTCAAAGGTAGCTTAGTGTTAGCCTAGCACAAACTTAACACTAAGCCCGTGTGAACAAGGCCTCCTTGTGTCCACACAGCAGAAACCACTGAGCCATGTACATCATACAGCGAACCTCTGACTGAAAACCTCTGATTGAAACCCTCAAATAGCCCAAACCTCCTTGAAGTCTCCTCCGAATGTGCTTTGAGATTCGACCAAAACCCTAACAAATCTCAGGGGTTTGCATTTGGTCAAACTTCTAATTTTCACTTGGAATGTGAAACCTCTAAGTGCTTCCACACAGGCAAAACCCCTGAGTGAACTTTCAAGGGTTCTGAACCTGTGAGTGTCTGCCGCCAGTGTGAACATGACAATTGCCCAAATCCCATCATATATGAAAATGTTGCAATGATCACACCAGTAATCAAATATCGTCCAAAACTCAATTTCACACATTTCGACATATCTATTCAAACACAGAGTGGTGATATTTTATTGCGTATGACATGCAATGACAACATGATCCCATCTCTCAAATCACATAATGTCTTTACCAGAAACCTGGTACGTGATGAGCTATAGGTGGGATCGTTTTATTTGTGGTATCATTCTTGTTTGGATTCATGATACGTCAATTCAAATCAAGATAGCCAGATACAAGTTAGTCCCATATCAATGTATTCTCCAGGTGTATGATTGCTTGTCATCTCAAAGTTCATTTACAGTTATAAAAATAATGTAAATCAGTATAATATTATTGGATAGATCAGCGAGGGCATTGTTCAAACTTGCACATATGAATTAAGTTTAATTAATAGGCCTGAGTTTGGCGTAGCATTAATCTCTATAGATAGGACCCCTGAACATATTTAATTTTAAAACCTTGATGTAACCTCTTGGCAGATTTGTCCAATGGCCACAAGTACATGAAGGTTTTTCCAGACCAAGGATGGACGATATATATCATTGTCGATGTTTGTTTTCAAATAGATTTTTGACTTGGATGCATTCTATTTTGCATTGATTGAGCTTCTTAATTACATGTAGGTATTATGTGTATCAGAGGAGGGGGGTCAATGTTCAAAATGGTTTGCCAAAAATTAGTTGTGTCGTGCTTGCCCCCCCCCCCCCCTTTTGTCAACAAATCCCCCCCCCCCCTCTTGATGTGCCAACAAATCTTTGTCCCCCCCCTTTTTTTAGTCATGCATACAAAATGCTCTCCCCCCCCCTCTTTTAATTTACTCCTGGATTACACATAATTATTGCACCACCCTTAATAGGCAATGTTAGGCGATTCCTATTATTACCTGATGTATAAATATGTTGTAAATAGGAAAGTATTTTGAGTATTATCTCCCATCCAAATCTAACAAAGGAAGCCAATAAACGACAACTCATACATATACTATAATCTTTAAAATTGACCAAATTTACCCGACTGAAGTCAAGTAAACCTCAATTTCGATCATATTAAATGAAATCAAATTTACATTGATTTTTGCTTCATTCAATCAGTGCTACTTCAAGATGTGTACACAAACACACATCGCGGCATTAGCGTTATATGCTGCGCACATAAGAGTGACCTATTTCTAACGCCTGCCTGGATATGACCACTTCAAAAACTATAGCAAGTCTAATAAATGCGGGTAATAAACAGGTTGACTTAGGTGGCGAGACATGATGGGCTAGTTATTTCAGACAAAATCCTTATGCAGTGCAGGGCCTAGATTTTGACGAGAACTACAGAATCTATTCTCGTAAGATTCAGTTATGCGAATCAACTTCTCAATATATCATACAGTAAGTGCAGTGACTATGATGGATTTTGATTCTTGAAAACAGAGATGAAATCTAAGCCCTGAACACCCTCTAAAGAACACCTGACCTTAATCTCCCACACAGGGGGTGTAGATTTCAAATGGAGTCACCCATAGCTCCATTTGAAACTCACACTCCCTGTGTTGATGATTAAGGTCATATGTCTACCAGCTTTAACCCCCATCCCCAAATAGAAAAGGGGGGAATAAAAAGGTCTGTTGTTTCTTTAAAAATATTGAAAATCAACCCTTTTTTGAAGTGAAAAAAACACATAGGTTCCTCCTCTTTTGTAAAGATGTTGAAATCAACCCTTTTTGAAATCAAAATTCACTATCCACTCGTAAATCCTATCTATGGGCATAGTTGTGATTAAAATGCCTTCATCTGACTCTGGGCTGCATGACTTCGGCATTTGTATACTAAATGTAGGTATAACACCTAATTGCAGGCAGCATGGCAACTTGATATTTTTTTTCTTCGCCTTTTCATTTGCTTGACTAGATTCTGGCTAATAGTCGGTTTAATATGCGCCCCTAATGCGTGCAATTGTCACTTACATGTCAGCTGTGTGACACTGAACACAACAAGATATCTGTCTCTAGTAAACAAACAAAGCCACCCACGTTTGTCAATATTACAATGCTTAATTTGGTACCTGGTATGTAGATGTGGACAATACCAAGAGTTTGTTGGACTATTAATAATAATGTCACAAGTTGCTGTTTACAAGTTCGGTCATGTCATTTTACATTTCAAATTTTTGTGCTTTCATCAGGCCCGTCCGAACCGCTGCGGAAGGTGCCGCCATGGCTGCACCACTTTTCAGCCTAAAAAAATAAAAAATAAACAAATTGGCACCCCCCCCCCACCCCCAATACCACAAACAACATAGCCTAAACTTTTGTGTTAAAACTTGTTGAACTTTTATTTTGTGACATTCAGAATTTCAGATGAGAAAAAAAATCAAATGTCACTTGCTACTTTGTGCACAATATGATGACTTACTTGTGCAATCCTTTAAAAAAATTAAAATTTAATAAATGTAAAAGCACCAGTTCAAGATCCGCTTATCAATATTATGTGAATGGCACATTCAAACAGCATTTCAATCAAGATTTCCGTAACATATTTTTTAAATGGAAAAAGCAATATTTGTGCCTTTTATCTCAAAAACTAATTCATCAGCAAAATTGAAATCGAGTCATGGAAACAGGTTGAGCAGCGACAAAGCAACAGACATCCCCAAGAGAGAAACTGCCATGTCTACGCGCCGCGGCCGCCCTGCCACTGTCACCGTCATATCAAATGAATACGCTTTTAGTGCCGACGGGCGTTTTATCATTCATGACAATTTAACTCATCGGTTACAGCGTGCAATTTACACTCCTTATACAATGTACTCATAACTAAAAAACAACCTTTTATTGTTTGCCCCACAATCTAATTTGTTGATTATGCCGTGCCGACTTTTCTGTAAAAGTCAAGCACTCCTTGCAAGCCGTCCATGAAACGCTATACGCTGATCGCTCTGTTTTCACAAAGCCCTCGTTGAATGAATAATCAATGCATTTATTGTCCTAGCATTTCCATAAAACATGTCTCTAAGATCGGTACAACACTTTCATCTTTTGTTCTTGTTAATCGCACTTGAAAATTCTCAAAACACTGGTATGACTTGCATGACATGGTAATATTATGAAAAAAGAGGAAAGCTTTTAATTTCTTTCGTTTCGATTCAGATGAGTCATTTAATATAAAAAGTCCAATTCAAAACCACATTTACATGACTGTGAGCACTAAAACAGAACAAATGCTTTGTCAGTTCATTAAAACCACACCAATTTTGGGGCGTAATGCTAGCCTATTTGGTGTACAAGTGTAATGGGTGATATGCGCAAGTATAATAGCTGCCATTTGCAATTTTCATTTGAACAGTATTGTACTGTTTAAATTTGTCAGATAACATGAACATTTTTTTCAACTATCATTTGTTTCCTCTTACTAATTTTGACAAATGTTTGCAGGAAACTGTTTTAGTCCATATTTTTCAGTTTAATTCTATTATATTATAAGCTCACACTCTTCAAGGGAAAAATGCTATTTTTGTAGCAAATGTTAAAAATAACTTATGGCAGCTATTCTTTCAGCCACAATTGTCCTCATTGTGCATACACAAAAGGCATAGAATGCCAATTAACCCTTACTGTCAATGTTGTGGATAGTCAAGGTCCAAAATTTCACAAAATCTTAACAAAATTTTTAAAATTATAATTTGTGTTGCTTATAATATTTGGGATCATCATTGAAAATGCACTTAAATGAGTACAAACATGCCTAGTAATGGTAAGAGAAATTCCAGCATAAATTTTGCACGGGAGAAAAGACACTCAACAACTAATTGGCATATGTAAGTCAGTGGGTTCTGAGTTCAATTCATTGTGTACAAATTCATGTAAGAATTGACAATTCATATAAGAATTGACAAGTGTTTAATTAGTGAAAGACGATTTGTGGATAAAAAAATCTAAAAAAAAACATTTTAAGAACATCCATGATTATATGTATTAAAAAAAATAGAATGTCTGATTATGATTCTGGCTTATTTGCTATACACCAAATGTTCACATTGCATAAAATACAAATTTTACCAATCTGCCAACAATGTATGAATCAGTGTCATAGCCAATACTTTTTCAGTGGGGGCAACTTTTAAGGGGGAAAATTTGATGAAAATGTTCAAAAATTGTCCAAAATGTACTAAAAAGTAAATATCATGACAGCCAGCATCCTACACGGGGGCAAAGATGGGTGCAAGACATAGGGCCCCTTCACCCCTTGGCTCTGCCACTGGTGTGAATAAACACTGGCCATTACTGGGCATATAAGTACTCACACCAAATAAAGGTATTTTGCACCTTTTTTCCCCAGACATGTTTTGCATTGTAGATGAATAAAGCTGGTCTTTCACATATTTTTGTGTATGAACTAATTGATAATGTACAATGAATTTAATGTTGCAGTTGTGTTCTGCAGATGACAAATTGTGTGTAAGTTTTTGTGGTGCTTATTTTCACAAATTTCAAATGTGCTAAATGTTCACGAATCTACAATGTGACTGATTGCTGTCAGATCTATTACATAGCTGACATATTTTCATCATTATGATCAAAAACTTAAAAATGATGCATCTTATTTATAGTATATGAGAGAAAAAAGAAATCACTTTCAGAAGTTTCTAAGATTTAGAATAATTGTGAAAATATTTGTAATGATTGCTTACACAGCAACCCTATTCATGTGCAGCTAATAATAGTTCCTATGGTGTGATTTGAACTGACCAGGCTGAAGGTGGTAATAGTGTAGTTACTGCATGCTATACTCTTAGAAAAGAAAGTTCTGATGGAAAAATTTTTGTCTTCTCAGGAGAACCCTTAATTAAAGGTTCTCAGGAGGAACCATGAAAGGAGATTAGAACACTCTGTGGAACCTTTTTAGGTTCTTTGAAAGCCATTTAAACCTCTTTGGGTTCTCTAAAAGGTTCTAAATCTTCAAGAACCTAAGGGTTAAATAGAGATAGTTCCCCTTAGAACCTTCAAATTCAAAAGGTGTTTGTGAGCATTAAAAACATTTGGGGTGAACCAACAGCATGGTTTTCAGAGAATCAAAGATTCTTCAGAGTGCACTAAGATTGTTTTATGGTCCTTTAGCATGTTTAGAGCCATCAAGAGCTGTCCTGAGAGGACGAAAAGGGTTCCTTTTGGAACTTCCTTTCAAGTGTAGGTGAAAGTTGATTATGATATTAGGCGACAAAAAATTACGCTGTTTTACGAGTGGGTGGACTTTTCAAGTAGGATGGATAGGTCAGGGTTTTTTTTCTGGAGGCTAAAATATCACCAAAAGCTTGAAAATTTGGCAAAAATGTGATGATGCTTTTGCAAACATATTCTGAAAATGTTCTGATTTTTTTTTTTTTCAAAAAATTTTCAGTCAATTCATGAAATGCCTGATTTTACATGAATTTATCAAAAGCAAAAAAAATGTCTCTCAAAATGCAAAATCTGGGTCGGTTGGGCCCATAAATCAGTTATTTTTTCTTTTGTCACCTTGACTCAATTTTCAAAATTACCTCCTTCGGTCTGGCTGGATCAGATCGTACCACATTGTTGTATTACACTCTTAACCATTGTATAAACTGTGTGCTTGCCACAATAATATTGTACTGTAATTAAAGCACATAGTATAATTATAATCTGTATGTTTGTATAGTCCAATATTAATTTTATAGTTTCAATATGTGTCATAATGATTTGACATTGGTGGCTTTCTATGCGTATCTTTTTAATTCAGATCAGTGTGGACTCATCATGTGCCTAATGTCCACATTGAAACCAGATGATGCATAGGGCTGATCAAGTTTAAACTTGGAACTCACATAATTTGATCTGGTTTTTTCAACTTTATTGTAATCTGGATTAAGAGTTGTCATGTTGATTGCCACCTAAATATAAAGTGAAGTGTGTATTACTGTACGGGCTATTCCAGTTGAAATCCATACACCCCCTGGAAGACATAACATTAATCTTCAAGATGGAGTGTGAATTTCAAATGGGGTTACCTGTATGGGTGACTTCATTTGAAATTTGCACACCCTGTGTGGGAGATTTAGGTCTGGTCTTCCATAGGGGGGTGTATGGAATTCAACTGGAATAGCCTAAATTTGCTTTCATTCTATGAGACTTACCCATTGTATTCAGAAATATGTTAGTCTATTAAACAAACATATTTCATAAACAATTGTTGTACAGATGTTTATGAAAAACTGGGCCGTGTACACACATTTATTGTAACATGATCATGTAAAATGGGTCTCACATTGGCAATCCATATTCAATAACTGAATGTATATGGTAGGAGTAGAAAATGTCCTTTTTTCAGAGTCCAATTTGCCACTAAGAAATATTTCAATTCCTGTCAGGGGTCCTCATCAATCTGGTGTTTCTATAATTGCTTTACTCAGAGATATTTCAATTCCTGTAAGGAGTCATCGTCTCTCTGGTGTTCAAGAAGTGCTACCTACTCAGAAATATTTCTAGAACATTTTTGTCTGGTTTTGATGTCACCATCTGGTTGCCATTGTATTAATGAGTAGATCTAGTCTGTAAGCACCCTCATCCTTGTTCATGGTAGTTTGACCCCCTACTTATCCATGTGAAATATTTCTAGTGGGTACCAATTTTGGGTCTGAAAAAAAGGATAATTTTTACTACATGCAATATGAATCATGGTAGCCCTTCTAGATAAGACCTCCCCCTTTGGGTGGAGCTGTCACTAAGCTTTAGTTCTTTGAGTATAGCATCTTTAAAAGGCCCTATAGTAGGGCTAAATTATGGATGATTCTGATGAAGGTATATGGTACAGTATTAGACCTAATTAGCATCCCTACCCTATTAATAAATGAGTATCTTCTATGGAATAGTTAAGTTACCTAAACGTCTCTTTTTGAATGCACAAGTCTGCATAACTCAATTCCATCAAATATCTAAATAAAATCACCATCATAACTTTCCAGGTTCTTATTTTGATGATTTTGACTTCACACAATGTATCTTTAATGATGGTGTCAATTCTCAATTTTAACTTGCATTTCATGATTTTAATAAGTACCTCACAGGCGCTGATAATCGCTTATTACTTAGGTCCAATACTGTATGTGTTTTTCAATCAAGAATCATCCTGGGAAATAATACAATTCAGTGCACTTTGTCAGTACAATTATTAGTGAAGGAAATTCAACTAACAGTTAGCTTGACCTGACAACAGACTTGAAACAACTCTATGCTTAATTAAACATAATTAAGTTCATGGCCAGAACTAAACCTTGTAACCATTATAAATATTAGTCTGTGTAAAGGGTTATTATTTTGATGCCAACATCTTATATGACAACCATATATTCAGCATTACTGTGTAATTAAAGGCCACTGAATTCAAATTAATTTTTTGGTTCTTGTCGAGGATATTCATGAATTGATGAGGGAAGGAGGTGTTTTTTCCCTTCTTCTTCAATATCAAATTAGCATTATTGGTAGCTTTGGGTGTCTTCCAACC
The DNA here is from genome assembly GCF_039555335.1 of Amphiura filiformis. Lineage (NCBI taxonomy): Eukaryota > Metazoa > Echinodermata > Ophiuroidea > Amphilepidida > Amphiuridae > Amphiura > Amphiura filiformis. Next base: position 74,229,998 of record NC_092629.1, read on the forward strand.
CTCGGGTTTCCAAAAGTGCTTGAGGAAAACTAGGTGGCACTTTTTTTTTTCAAATTTGTGAAAAATTGAAAAAATAAAAATCTGAAAAATTACAGAAATTGAGGTGGGAGGGAATGAGAACCAAAAAAATAATTTTATACTGCCTACGTGTAATTAAGCCTATAACTAGACAAAATAATGTAAAAGAATGTTTAATTAGTAGCAATATGAACTATCACCCACCAATTTAATGTAACATACAATGCCCATTTTATACAACAGGATAACTGAACTGAAATCAAAGAAAATAACCAAATTTCAATATTTAAGTTGCATTTAAACTTAAAAACAACTTTGGTGGTAATTGTCTACATATTGCTTGGTCAGATCCCAGTTATGCCATATTAGGGATCTATTGTGTGACATATTTGATATTCAATGCACAACTAATTGGTTTAAGTGAACAAAATATTGGTAGGCAAACAATGTGAAACAACTTAATTTTGTAGCATTTTAATTTCACAAACTTTGTTATTGACTTTAATTTTGTGTAAATTTGCTGGATATTTCGCAGAAATAAAATGGACAACAAAATTTGGCACTTTGCTATAATTATGCAGTGATGTTTGTGAAAAATAAATATGGAAATAAGGTGTTAGTGAAGTATTATTTAGAAAATAATATTGAAAAACAACATATTTTCATTGTAACCTTTAAATTTCCAGAAGTATCTGTAATGGAAACTGTTGTTTTTACACAAGAACCACACAATTAGAATTGTGATCTATCACCTTATGACAAGGAAGTGATTTTTAATATCTCAAATATTGAGTTAAACGAAGTTGTCAACAAAATTAAGTTGGTTCATCATCTATGAAAATAGCTATTGTTTTGGATCAAGGACCTGCCCACTAGTACCACACCCAGTAATTGTGATCATAAATATATGAAGAGTTTAGTTGCAAAATACAATGTATACATCATAGCTGCCTTGTGATTCTGTTATCTTTAGGTGAAAAAAAAAATACCGTTTTAAGGGCGGACAGGCTTTTCAAGTAGGATCCGTCTGTCCGTAGATTTTTTAAACATTTTCAAGGTATGTTTGTATATTTTGAAAATGTTTTGAAATTTTGTCAAAAATTGTCAATAAAAATCAATTAATTTTGGCCCAAAAGAGTTGATTTTACATGATAATAGCAAAATTTAAAACAAAATAAAAAAACACAAAATCTTGGGTGGGTTGGGCCTGAAAAACAGAAGTATTTTTTTTGTCACCTTCTTGATATTGATAGTGTTAAATGCTATATTTTGGTGCACATTTCTTTTCTGAATTATACAATGTTTAATATTGTATTCACCCTTTGTAATTCCCTCCCTAATTAGTACTTATAAATGTATCTGCTTATGTAAAATAGCAAATGTAATCCAAGAAATAATCATGGCAGCTATTGTCGTGTATATATCATAGCTGCCTGATGTTACCTTTATCTGTATTGTTACTGAAAATAGCAAATTTAATACAAGAAATGGAGCTATTCCAGATGCACGCCCCTCCTATAGAGGAGATCAGATTCCAAATAAATCCAGCAGAAAATAGTTCAAAATTGGGAATCCTCAATTTGAGAGGTTCACTTCATTACAATTTTGTGATTCATTTATTTGCATTTCCAAGCTTTTTCCAGTAACATTGCCAACTGGAATTCCAGTTCTAATTCCAATACCTCTATAGGAGGTGTGCACTTATTTTCTGGAATAGCCAAAATCACAAGGCAGCCATTTTTATATATCATTTTGTCTCTGTACTCTTCCTATGAATACATATAAAGTGTTTATCTGCGTACAACAAATAACTGTAAAAGGTAACAAGTTATTGTTTATTTATTTATTTGAGTGCTGTTACCATGGTAACTGTTATAAGAGGTGCTATAGAAATGGATTATTTTCCACTGTCTTTTTGACTAATACCCTCCATAAACATGATCAAGGTTGGCACCAAATTTGTTGTTGTACAATTATGTAGAATCAGGTGATCGATCATTTTTTGATCGAGAATTAGACCAAAATAAGGGAAAATGACCTCAACTCTAACCTATCTTCTTTGGCTTGAAATTTTTTGCAAGTTGAAAATAAGCATTATTATAAATTAATCCTAAAATTGCATTATAATACGGAAGAAGTGTTAGTTTTGTGATGAAATATTGTTATATTGATTTTGTTACGTTTTTGTAAACTTATAGTGCTGGTAACGTGTATAATAATGTTGATATTGACCAATGTCTTTGTAAAGGGAAGGAAGGAGAATTAACCGCTTAACTTTTATTTTGACAAATATGTTGTTGCTTTCAGTTATTATTGAATAAAATAAGCTGTATTTTTAAGTATGAAATGAGGTTGTTAATATTCTTTGTCTCTCAACCACTATTATTAATGTCAAGCCTTGAAATAAGTGGGCGCGGGGAGCAAATTTGCTCTCGTAAAGCCATCCAATTGCTCCTGGTCCTTGTTAAATTAACATGAACCAGGAGCAATTTTCTGAAACAAATTGATCCTGGTTCTAATTTTGCACTTGATGCAGTAGTGCTGTATGCTGTATTGTATATGCAGAAAAGGATTTACTATTTCAAAATTGCTCCTGTTTCTTTAGAAATTGCTCCTGGTTCTTGTAAAATCCCAGTGAACCAGGAGCAACATTCAAAACAAATTGCGCCTGTTTCCAGTTTGCTTATTTCAAGGCTTGATTAATGTGCTATTACCTTAAGGGATCTGGAATGAGCGTTTTGACAGTATTTTTTGTGGGACATGAGAGCACATCACACATATCGAATTGCATTCTGAATACGAAGAATGTCTTTCTGATATCAAATAATTTTCATTTTTTTAAATTCATGATATAATACAAATTTTATGACAAATTATTAAAATTTGATATTTTTCACATTTTTGATAGGCCTATATAACCGTCCTCAAAGTAAATTTTATAAATCTAATGATATATTCTTAAAGTGTATGTAGCTGGGAGGAAAAGCCGACGATCAATTGGAAAATTTTGACCTTTCATATTGAAGATAATGGATTTTTTTCCCAAAAAGACCTAATTTTTTTTGGTGGTTTGGGAAAGAAAATCCATATCTTCAATACGAAAGGTCAACATTTTCAATTGATTGTTGGCTTTTCATCCCACCTACATACACTTATTACTTACGTATAAATCATCAGATTTATAAAGTTTACTTCGAGTACTGTTAAATATCAAAAATATCAATTTTTAATCATTTGCCATAAAATGTGTATTACATTGCGAATTTCAACAAATCAAAATTATTTGATATCAGAAAGACATTCTTCGTATTCAGAATGCAATTCGATGTGTCTGATGTCCCACAATAAATACTGTCCAAACGTTCATACCCCATCCCGTAAAGGAAAGAAGGAAGGAATAAAGACAGAAAACAAACAAAGATGTTGTTTGTTTTGGTCGGGATTCAAACCCGAGACCCCCGCATGCCACTAGGTCCGACCGGTAGCAATAGATGTTTCTGTAACTGTGCGTATCTACCACTTTAGGGTGATTGCATCATAACATCACATGGGTCCAAATTTGTGAGCGTAGCGAGCAGAAACACTTAACCAATCACATATTCCATAGGTATAGAATATAATAAATAAAACAAATTCGCTATGTAGTGAAATGTTGCAGCTATACGTACAAGCCTTGAAATAAGCAGACTGGAACCAGGAGCAATTTGTTTTGAACATTGCTCCTGGTTCACTGGGATTTTACAAGAACCAGGAGCAATTTCTGAGGAAACAGGAGCAATTTTCAATATTAAATCCTTTTCTGCTTATATACAATACAGCATACCAGCACAACTGCATCAAGTGTAAAACTGTAAGCAGGAGCAATTTATTTTAGAAAATTGCTCCTGGTTCATGTGAATTTTACTAGGACCAGGACCAATTGGTGGCTTTACGAGGGTAAATTTGCTCCCCGCGCCCGCTTATTTCAAGGCTTGTATACGTACAGCTTGAAAATGTGAGCTAGATCCACCTCATCTCTGCGATAGGCATACAGCATAGTGAGCATACATACACATACTTCATAGGATAATAACTATAAGAAACATTGAAAGCCAGTTGATAGACTCTGCAATACAGTGTGCCCAATTCATGAAGCGCAAATGCCCCTGAGGGTAAACCAAGTCCTTAAGACCCCAAAGTGCTCATCTTGGTTTTCCTGCACTGTATCTCTTAGACTCCGAGATAGAAGAAACGGTTGAAATCGAGCTAAAAGTCAATGGGTGCTTCAGACCAGGCTAAAGATGTCTCGTCTATATGTCAAAATTGACAGAAAACTATCTGTCTACACATAGATTGTGTAAATGAGTTTAGGACAGAAGGTGCAGAGCATGCGGCTTGCTTTTAACCTATCCTGGACCGTGATGTACAATGTTTTCTTTTACCGTCTTTATATTCTGTTTTTAGACACTCGGTATTTTGAGGGATATAGGTCGTTCTTTTATAGGAATAGGATATGGAGACTATCATGTGATGCTTTTGGATCTGTACTGATATAGATCAATGCGGGATGGGGAGTTCCATCCTTAAGATGGAATATCCTGTGATACTTTTTGATCTGTACTGATACAGTTCAATGTGTTATTCTTTGTCAAATATTCTTACATACTATTAGTAGCAACTGTCAAGGAAGTTTTCTGATCATCTAATGCCAAAATAATGAAGTAAAATTAAGAAATCCACTTTCTGTTTAACTATGGAACTCTGTGGGGGAATTAGCAAATGAAACAGGAGAATCCCAGTTTTACTATAAAAACTCTTAATTTACTGTAGAAGCCATAATGTATGATATTATAATATGAAAGTGGTTAAGTTTTTTTTTTTCAAACCTGTTTTTTGGCATATTTGTAATGTTTGCATATGTCCCAACTTGCACCTAAATGGAATCAAAATTTGTTGTGTTTGTAGGTCAACAGTGCACAATTCAACATAAAGTCATAGAACTACATGTTAAATGGCCAAAATGACCAGTAGGGTTTCTTTCACTTTACCATGTTATTTCAGCATTTTGAGTATAGAATAACATAAAGTTAAAATTTGAAGGAAATCATACATTAAGGCTTTAAAGCACTTCAGGCTTAATCTTTCACATGGTATTCTATATAGTACACCATTGGGCATTACAATCATGCAAAAAGTAGAAATTGAAGTAAGACTGAGGGCGTCACTGTGGAGCAAATCATACATAATTATCGCTTTTAATAGTATCTGGTGTAGGGAAACAAGTTCTTGGTTAAATTTGGGACGAAGTTTAAAAGAACATGTCAAAATTGCACTGGTAACTCGGGGGCCTTGCCAGTCCATCCACAATTTCAATCCTAATATATTCATGGTGCAGAAAGTTAGAGAATTTTATTCATTCAATTTCCAAATATGAAACGTACAAGACAAGCAGGAAATGTTTAATAATGCAGTGCACGTATGGGGAAGGATTGAGCAGTGAAATTAATAAATTGCTAAATTCATTTTGCGTCAAAGCACAAAAATATTGAGTTATTTAAATTTGTACAACCGTTCTTTTGATTATAATCTTACATTTTTCAGAAAAAAAACCATGATTCAGCAATTCAGTGAAGTGTTTAGTGCAAAGCAGACCAAATCAGGATGAATAGGAATACCATTGAATCAACCGCCTTGTCACTATAAATTAAGCAAAACAACTCAGAATTTTTTGCCCTGAGGACTATTTTTGAAGGATATTGGATGAAGAAGAAATATTGGTCGGATACGCACATAACAGGAAATTCTGAGATGAGATGTACGCTACAAAGATGAGTTTCATTTCCCTGATGTGAAAACACTCAGGATTTCAAGTTTGCTAATGTTTTTAATGGCATTAATATTTAAAAATAGATTTTTTGACACTAACATGCACTGATCTTGCTGTTGGCATCCATGTTGTGCAGATTGAGATGTAGTCTGGTCATTTTTCAACTTAAAAAAAAAACACCTGGAAGCGTAACGATTCTACTTACTTTAATAAGCTTAAACAAAATGTGTGTGGAATAAACTCTTACACATTTAATCAGTGAACGGACATTGAAAATGTACACATTGTATAAACCGGAGGTTAGCATAATATCTTAAAGGCAAAATTCAGCTCAGATGAATTCTGTAGTATTTTCTCTATTGATTGTCTTAGCTTTCTGTTGTGTATTAGGGGTGCTGTTTTAAGCTTTCATTGTGCTAACAGGTTATAATATATTTAAATTTATAACATATTTTTACTGAATTTTGTCAGAATGGGTGACACAATACTATGCATGTATGACTTTGGGAAACATAGCAAAATATACTTTATCAGAAATTATTTGTAAGAACTTAAAAACTCTTACTTTTTTACTAATTTCAAAATAAATTTGGTAAAATGAAGCGTATTGTCTGCAAAATATCGGCTGCTGCATGCAGAAGGTTTAAACAAACAGCCTGTGGTAGCTTCAGGACTATATTACATTTGTATTAGCTTTTAAGAGAATGCTGGGTGAAAAACAACACATTTTATATTTGGCAACATATTTTTTAAGCACGATCCCACAAGTTTGTCTAGATAGACTATAATCGTTGCAATCCGTGATGCACTTCGTTTCAAATAGTGAGGCTTTGTCTGACCTTCCTGCATTATATTCTGCTAGCTGTTGCCTTGCAGGTTGATCAATGCACTAACCAATATAAATAACACTATGGGCCTGTAGCTACATCAACTATAGCAATAGATAGAAGGCTACAAACTTATTAAATGATGCAAATTGTAGTGAAAAGAATTATTCTGGAATTTATTTATATCCATGCAAATTATTGCAACAAAGTACGCAACTGATTGTTGATGATGTGGTTCTTGATTTCAACCTTTATTCGACAGAGTGAGTGAGAGAAAGAAAGAAACAAATATTAGAACATTACTGAAATGTCCATTAAATACAGGGAGTTTTGTTCCAAATTTTTATCATTGAGATTCCATCTTTCCCAGGTTTTCAGACATGTGTTCTCATTTGAACTCTAACAAATTTGAAACACTTTTTAAGGCCCCTGTGCTTCCCTAGTGCTGCAGAACAAAACTGAAAGTGAAACTGTTAGTGTTAATTATCAATTTAGCTACTTTAAAGAAATCTATTGAGACAGGCTAATGCATTTGCACAGGGAAGAGGGCAGTTGAGAGCTACCACCAATTAATACCCCTATGCAGGTAAAAAACCCGGGGCACTCAACTTTGGAAGTGACGGTATGTGCCTGTCAATAGGCCCCCTCTTTTGAAGTTGACTATACCCGATGACCCCCTTTTTTAAAATACCCGATGACCCCCTTTTTTTTTTAGTTGCGGCTACCCAATGACCCCCTTTTTTTGGTTGTGGCTACCCAATGACCCCCTTTTTTCTAGAATAGCATCATCAAAATGCAACAAAAAATGCGAAACTGTCAAATTTTGCTCCATTTTTTCAAAATTATGCCGAAATTTTCAAAATTTTGCTCCATTTTTTCAAAATTTTCTACCCGATGACCCTTTTTTAAAAATCTTATACTCGATGACCCCCTTTTTTCAAAATATTGTACCCAATGACCCCCTTTTTTATTTTATTTGTACCCAATGACCCCCTTTTTAAAAATAACGCTTTGTACCCGATAGGCCCCTACTTCGCGACTCCGGTAGGCACATACCCGTCACTTCCAAAGTTGAGTGCACCCCCCGGGGTAAAAACACAGCATCCTACCCTCTTCCCTGTGCAAATGCACTAGCCTGTCACAAACAAAGAGCATGGCATTGTGTATGATAAAGGGGTATTTGTTGTTGGTGCATGAGGTCCCGGGTTCAATTCTCGGTGATGAAGCAAGTACTAACAGATCAAAGTGGAGGAGAACAATATATATTTGCAAACTTGTAGGCACATTGACCCACAGATAGGGAAACAACATACTAATTGCTAGTAAGTAGGCCTACCGTTGCCATGATGGGCATTCGACACATATTTGGGCTGGTGGTCTTGGGGAAGTGTATGTAAGTGTAACTTGTGTGTTGACGCCCGGGGTTGACGCAGACTGCTTTGTTTCCATTATTCACAATGACTGGCGTTGATCTTTGGGTGACAAATATAACTGGCAACCTTGATTTTCAAAGCCAAATCATATAAAGTTATGATGGCAGAGTTGCCACTAAGTGGTTTTTTTTCAGCCTTAAGTGGATGGGTGACATTTCTGCATGGTGTATCAAAATGATTGGTACCCATCAGTTTCCAATGATTATGGACAAGACTACTACAACAAAATGCAACATAGGAGCTCCCTTAGAACAGATGAATGTTATTAAAGGTCATAAAACTATATAAATCATGGGCATTTCAAGAGGATCCAATGTTGCATATTGAAGAACAGGCTTGTCAATAAACACCAAAAACTGATGGGTACCAAACATTTTGATACATTATGTAGCTAGCTATACAATACAAGTTTATACAGTTCCTTGTCATCATGGCTAGATGGACAATAAATGCAGTATACCACAGGTTTAAATTTGTTGATGAGGTTTAGCTAGGGTCTATATAGTGGGTTCCAAGCTTAAGAGCAGGTATAGTAGCAACCAGTAAAGCCATATTATTGGCACACTATTGGAATGCAGGAGAAGGATGCTCGGGAGTATGCTATGTTATAAGCATTTGTTGTTAAAAGAAACTTCCAGTAAATCACTCTCATCTTTAATGCCACAGTTGAATATCAGGCACCACAGCAGTGATATCTTACAACTTAGCCTTGTGTTGTATATATGAGTCGGTACCTCCAGTGCCCACAATCACTAAAATGTTGTTCTATACATGCACAATGTATTTGGGTTCGATGAACCAAGCCATGTACATGAGGATTTGTACGGTTTCAATGCAAGTGCAAATCTATATACAATGGAATATAGTTGGCATTGCCAATGGCAATATGCGCTACCTATACTTCCTCCTTGTTGACTATTCCAATGCAAAACCAATGACACTAAAATCCTGGCTTAAATATAAAAGAAGTGTACGTGAAAAGGATGCAACTACACAGAAATAAATGGCTGCCTTTTTAACTTTCAACGGCGAATTCAGAAACGTTATTACCAAATATTGAAACATATTTTTAAAATACATGTCACTGTTAATAGTGTTATATCATAAAATGGTGCCATTTGACACATGGCATGAAAATGATTTCATGAAGAAAAAATAAATAAAAAAGCATGTGCATTAAGGAAAATGCTCCCAAATACATGAAATAGGCTTAAATTTTTGACCACATCTGATGCAATCGGGCTAAAGTTAGCAATAAATGAAACTGAAATAATAGGCAAAAACTGAAACTGAAATATAGGCAAAACTGAGGTGAAAAAACATAAGTAAATGGACATATTATAAAAGGTTCATAACTTTGCAACTATTAAAGTATTCAAGAGTACTGAGCAAATTAGAAGTGGAAGTAACTCAATTTTCAAAATTTTGGCCTGAGTGGATCAGACCAGGTCACAAATACATTAACCCTTACACCCAAAAATACCACAGAATACCACGATGAAAAAATCAAATCATGCATGCATCCCAGGGTCTGCGATGACACAATCAGCCTAAGCGTCAAATGCTCACGGAATTGCTGGCCGGGCAGCAATAACCCGTCTAGCTCCCGGTCCGCGATCGTGTGCTTGGCATGCGGGGGGTCAAAGGTTCAAATCCCGGGGGTGCCAAGTCAAAAATTCTTCTTCTTCTTGAAAAATTCGGATCTTCTGTGACTTCCGATAGCAAAAAACCTGGGTCAGTGTTAGGGTTAAGAAAGATGTATTTTTCCACATTAGAGCCTATGTTAAAGAACATGTCAATGCTGTGTGGAACAAAACCTGAATTCGGTTTTCAAGCATATCATGGCTGATACACAGGGCAGCCATCTCATTTCTAACAGGTGCTTTTTTGCACATATACTAGCTGGTATAAGAATGTGTTTCTTTACCTGAGCTAGTCCTATAGGGCTGGATTAAAAGGTTCTCATAATATTACCATTGTTAAGCAGCAGGCTCTGACCTGTTGTGAACTATTTCCTACATTTTCCTGCCTAATTTTGAACACTATGAAGTGTTGATGGTTTATATGAGGGCAGCAGAGCACTGCAGTGTATACACTTTACAGCATATGGCATGAGTGTGATTTTGCACAAGTGTAAGCTTATCTACTGTAGACAGCAAACTGCTCAAATTACAAGATTCATGTAATTGGAGTTGGAATTAAATTTGAACCTGATTATTAGGCCTACATTTCTCAAAAGCTGTCATCAAATGCTAATAAAAGGTATTGTATTTTGTTCCGAATCTGATATGGTGTAAATGCAGCGATGTGTGCATTTAAGTGATATCAACTAGAAGTATATTTTAAAATAAAAAGATGATAAAATTACTCCAAGTTACACATATTGCCATCAACATACATTACAACAAGTAAAACAATAATGGTTAATACAAACATGCAAGAACTGGAGTACTATCATTTATCGCATCACTTCCATATATATACAGGCTGTATCAAAATGATTGGTACCTATCGGGTTTTGGTGTTTATTGACAGCTTCAATATGCAACATTGGATGCTCTTGTGTGCAGGATTTTTAGTTCTATGACTGTATGTGATACAGCACATCACAAGGGGGACTTTGTGGCACAGTGCTTTTCAAGATATTGAGAATAAAATAGACAGAAAAAAATAAGGAAAGTGAAAAAGAATTTTGGATGCTTTTTCAATTTTAAAAATATGACTGCCTTGATCAATTTTATCAAATAGGATGTCATTTTAAAGATTGCAAAATGCTTTCAAAGCAAAAATACTGAACTCAAAATTGACTTCCACCAGCACAGTACCCCCTTTTGATGTGTTGCATCACATATAAGGTAGCCTCTATATGTTGCATTTTGAAGTGGCAGTCTTGTCCATAATCACTGGAAACAGATGGGTGTCAATAATTTTGATGCAGCCTGCATATAAGCTTCAATTTTAATAATAATCTCCTCTATATTGCTCAGATTTCCATGGTAACGTAACCTATATAATATCGGCTATTCCATGTAAAATCCACACTACCCCTGTGGATGATTTTGGAAATATCTTCCACAAGGGGAGTATGAATATCAAATGGAATGAACACTTTAGGAAGCTTCATTTGAAACTCGCCCTCCCTCTGGAAGATTCAAGTTGAATCTTTCTCAGAGGGTGTATGAAATTAAAATGGAGCTGCCTAATATGTTCATTCCATTTGAAATTCATACTCCTCTTGTGGAAGATATTTCCAAAATCATCCACAGGGGTAGTGTGGATTTTAAATGGAATAGCCCTATAGCGGCACAATACAAACACTCCCATAATTGAAATGAATGAAGGCAAATAGTTCAATTGTGGTTTCATAAAATAAAAATAAACAATTTCCGTTATTACTCCAGGCTCTGAAGATATTACCTCTGATATTAAATAACCCTACAGTAATACTAATATTTTGAGGGTTTAATATAAAAATGAACAAAAAAAGTAGGTTGGTGATCAAATATAAGTAATAATTGGACTTAATTATTTTCATAAATTAATCTCATTTTGCAGTAAATTGAACATGTACCGTACAAAACGTTATACAAATTAAGATTTGATTTTGTATTTGTGTAGAAGAATATTGTATAAGTAATAAAATATTTTATAGCTGACATTTTAAAATTGCAACTTTCAATATCAAAAAAAAGTTTATAGTATTCAAAGGGATGGTCTAGACTCTTGGCAAGAATTTCCGGTAAGGTAATTGCAACTGATTGGTGTACACTATGTGTTTCATAACAGTTGGGTTTATAACGTGTAGCTTTCATGGTTATATGTTGGGTGTGTAACATAATGCAATCAAGTACTGTTATTGCTTGAATTATTTTTTTCCATGAAGCTATTTTAAGAACCACTGAACTAATAATAGGGCCTAGGAATGTTTGTACTCATTTGGATGCATTTTTCATCATGTTTATATATGGATTCCAAATATGGAAATCACAATTCCAGAATTTTATAGCATGTGTTGGTAATTACTATAATGGCATGATTAGGGTTAAAGTTATAACCCATGTAATACTAGAGAATATATATTGCACTTCCCATAATGCATTTCTTTCATATCCATTTCCTGTATTTGCTATAACATTTTTCACAAATCGCTAGTGTTCGCTCAAAGCGCTGGCGTACACACACACATTAAGATGCTGCATAGATGCGCACACGAAGCAGCTGCCTCATTGGGTTGATGTCACTGCCACATCAGGGTGACAATGGTATAGGGAGAGTGAGTTGGCGCAGCAGTAGTTCCCTTGCTTTGTACCACTGAGGTCCCGGGTTCAAGCCTCGGCCGTGCCCAAGGACTGTATGTGCACTTGGTTTATCCCAATCCCGTGCTCGCTCTCGCAGGTTTTCTCCGGGATCTCCGGTTTCCTCCTTCTTTCACAAATCGGTGATTAGTTGTTTGGTTATCAAAAACTTCCTTCACCCAATGGAATTTGGGGAGCTGCACAGGTAATTGGTGGATGTTATCTTATCATATCTTATCTTATCTTATTGTGCAACATGAGTCGATGAAAATGACAAAATATACCTCAATGAACAGAGCACATCCAGATCCTGCAAAATGTTTATTTCTTGACTATCTTGTTTAGCCAGTCCAGCTCAAAAAAAGAAAAAAGGAAACCTGTACAAATGAATGGAGTGTTATTTGAGAAAGATGTGATGCATCATGTTGCAAAGGTTTTTGGGAAGAGTAAGATAATTATGTTCTCTAGTGCGATACTAAAAACATCAAAAAATGTGTTTTTGGTTATAAATGATAATATCATAACCATGATAAACTACTGCACCAATGCTAGGCATCTTAGTACTCATTGGAATGCATTTTTATGTAAATCCCAATTGTTGTCACAAACAATTTAAAAAATAAATTGTGACCAAAATGGAATCTATCACCCATCAGTAATTGCCATGGCATTATTATGGTTAAAGTCGCAGCTGTTACGATTATTAGAAATGGTGACAATTTGTGCCCGACTCCAAATTGTTGTTATTTATAGTCGGTTTCTGTAATAACTGCTTTGATGCACACAATTTGAGAAAGTCATTAAAGTGGTGCAGATGTATGCCCTCGTGTTAAATTAATGTCGTTCATATTAATTGTGTCTAAGGGCTACATCTGGGGGCTGGGTTTCATCTTGGCACTTTACATAGACCTACATCCCAACCTTCTAATGACAATATGCTGTAACTATACTTGCTATTTAGTATTACCGGTGTGCATGAATATTCTTAGTGACATGCCATTGAAGGCCCTTGAATCCCGCCTTGAATCCAGGGTATACATCTTTGGTACCCTGGTGTTGCCAATTTGCTGATGGCGGGTGGTTTCCCCAAACTGCAAAGGGCCATTCCGGTTGAAATCTATACACCCCCTATAGAAGACATGATCTTAATCTCCCACACAGTGAGTGTGAAATTAAAACGAGGTTACCTGAATAGATCACTCCATTTGAAATCTATACTCCCATGTGTGGGAGGTTGTGTGTACAGGGAGTGTATGGATTTCAACTGGAATAACCCAATATCCCAATTTTCAAATGGAATAGCACAATGGCTCTCCAAAGGAGTCACTCCTGCATCTTGAAATCTGCTGCCTCCAGTCAAGGTAAGGGCAGGCACTAACTAAGTGTTCCAGGTTCTTCAATATCCATTGGATCAGTTGGGACACTGGGTTCTCACTCCTGGAACAATGTGAACCTGGTTCTTCTCTCCCTGATCTTGAGGGTGATTTTTTGGAAGATCTCCATATAATTTTGCATTAATTTTGTGATGTGTTGCTTGAAGTGGATATTGAGAGCAGTCCTTATGCGTAGCAACCATCTATCTCTTTTGCAACTTTGTGGTGGCCCAGGCTTCACAACCATAGAGAAGCACCAACTCTCCAGAGGAGAGTCAACTTCCAGGTTTTGTTAAGCTTACTGCAAGCCCATCCACACTGCTGCCTTTCTTTGCTCAACATATTTTTCTGTACTTTCCATCCAAGTCTTGAGGTACTTGAAATTCCTCACCTCATCCAGTTCTGTGCTATCATTTGTCCTGATGTTTTTCTGCCCGTTGTTGTATGACATGAATTTGGGCCTCACATTCAATTTTATGCAAAACTTGTTGATCCCCCGAAATTCACTTTGCCCCCTAATGCCCCCCCCCCCCCATAAAAAATTATGGTGCCGCCACTGGCTCTAGTGTACCGCCAAAATACATGTGGACATTTGCATGGAGTGTGTGGACATAGAATTTTGGGATATAATGGTGTATTCTGAAGTAGTAGTGTGGCTGGGACAAGCCTGTCTACTCATGGTATAGCCTACATGTACATGTAGAGCCTACTAGTATTTTAAAGCTATGCAGTGCACAATTTAGCCAATATGCACAAAATGTACCTGAGCTTGAATTTTACACTAGTTACAGCAATGAGGCCTCATGCATGTATACATAGAGCCAAATGGTATGATATGTGTTACATACACTAGCCTCTCAATTAACTTTTTTTCAGAGAATTTGTTGAAACAAATTAAAATCTATCAGAACGCAGCTGTTGCCATCAATGCTTCCACATAAACAGTTTTAAGCATTCTTTTGTTTAATGGTTTTGCCGTTTGACATATATTCTTTCAATTGAATTGGAATTGAATTTGTGTATTAATTAGTTGCCACAACGCCACTTTAAAATATTTGAAAGTTCAGACACAAAACAAGATGTAGTATGTGCTGCCTTATATCAATTATTTTGTTCATAGTGTTATTTAAAGGAGTATTTCGTGATCCTAGGATCCTCTTTTTATGACATTTTTCAGTAGATATCCACGAAAAAAGCTTATTTCCAAAATTTCAGTTGATTCCGATTTTGCGTTTGCGAGTTATGCATGATTATGTGTATACACTGCTCCATAGACAATGTGTTGTAATTTCGTTCTGGTGCACCAGAACGAAATTCAAATTTCACGATATCTTTGCAAAACAAATTAATCTGCAAGAAATATTTTGTACATAAACATTATGTAGCTAGAGGTTTCCAGTGATATAAAAATCTCAACTTTTTTTGAGAAAAGTGGGGGGATGAGGCTGTGGATCACGAAATGCCCCTTTAATTAGTTGCCACAACGCCACTTTAAAATATTTGAAAGTTCAGACACAAAACAAGATGTAGTATGTGCTGCCTTATATCAATTAATAGTGTTATTTAATATTTATACACTCTAAATAGCAATGATAAAACAATATCAAATACCAAAAAAATGAAGAAGGCAGCCTTTAGCTTTATAATGTTTTGCACTGCATATGAACTTAAAGTCAGTTTGTTGAGCTCATAACACATGGACCGACAGCACACCAATAATTCCTCCTCCATGTTTGTTCTGGGCCCCATTCTAAATATAAACGGAATAATCTTCGTATATTAGATGTACATTTAGCCCGCAAACTTGCAGCCAAATTGCCACTGGTCCAACAGATATATTAAAAACGCCGACCATGATCCTCTTTCTTGTCGTTCTCCAATCGTTGTATCAACACCATAACTCGATTTCATTCTGTAGGGCATGTAAGCTTATTTGCAACAGCAGCAGTGCAACTAGTAAAAAAACCAGAAGGTTGAGAATTCGGCATACTTAGATCTGTCTGAATCTAGAACGATTGCTTGAGGACAGTTTTAAGGATTCTCTGCCGCCAACTTGGAGTTTGGATGGAATAGACGTAATAAAATCATAATGCCTTTGGGTTTGATAGTATGGTACACATTTAGGAATAAAGTCAGAGGTAATATCAACAATAGATTAAATGTTCACACTTAATAGGCATATTCATATAGTTTCCAATACCTGAAGATTTCTTGGTATCTTTATATTTTTTTCAAAAGAGCCAGGCACCACAGGGCCAAGTTTTAGTATTTCTCCCAGCAAGCAATTGCTTATCTTTATCTTCAATGGTATTTTTCACTGTTCTTACAAAATGGTCCACTTGCTTTTGCAGATTTGACTGAGCCTGATTCCATCAGAATACAAGAGTGTTTCCACATGCTCACATGCCAAGTGCCCATCTCTTTTTCATTGGTGTTTGGGCCACACTCTATTGAAACATGTTGGGCTTCACCACTCCTCCTGTAAAACAAGTCTTGTTTTACCCATTCACCTTGGCCGTGGTGGAGAGAGAAAATAGAGGTGAAGAGCTTTGTCTAAGGGTACAATACGGTATAGCACCACCACTGAGCTCAAAACCATAACCATCTGATCATGAGTGTAAGCATACTCCTAGTCCACCTTGCCCTTTATAGACAAACCATTTAATAAATAAATTATTTTCTTTCCATAGAGTATACTCCCAGCAAACACAAAAACGTTTTAAAAACGTTTTAAATAAGTTATAATTTGGCTTTTGGTTTAGGTAAAAACGTTTTAATAACATTAAAATGTCGGGTTATATAAAGGTCATGATAACGTTTTAAAACGTTTTGTATGAAAACACACTACAACAATATTTTTAAATGTTTTTAAAAATTTTTATTGTAAACTATTTTTGCAAACATTTTTGCCAAATATTGTGTCAATACTTAAATAACATTATGTTAAAATATTTGAACCCAGCAAACACAGAAATGTTTTTAAAATGTTTTTTTTTCAAAACCTTTTAATAACATTTAAATGTCGGGTTATATAAAGGTCATGAAAACGTTTTTAAAACGTTATTGAAAATATTTTGGGTAAACATTTTTCGCAAAATATTTTTTCAACCCCAAAATAACATTCTGTTTAGAATGTTTTGTATCAAGTTTTCAAGAATGTTTTTGGAATGTTATTAAAACGTTTTTATACCCTTTATATAACCCGACATTTAAACGTTTTCTGTAAATTATTTTTGTTTGCTGAGTAGTAGATTATCAAAAAATGTTTTTAAGGTTATGAAAACGTTTTATACTCTTAATATACCCTTTATATAAACCGAGATTTAAACGTTTTCTGACAACCTTTTATAACCTTTTGTGAATGATGTCGAAAACGTTTTGTGTTTGCTGGGCTGTTAAGATCAAGCCAGATGATGTCACCAAAATGTGAACCATTTTAACATTGCGCTATAGACAAATTGGCATCATTCCCAGTGCCATCGTCATGCCATGTCCACCAGTTCAATACCCCCATTTAATATTCATGGCTCAAAATGGGCTATTCCATTTAAAATCCACACTACCCCTGTGGAAGATTTTGGAAAAATCTGCCACATGGGGAGTGTATTTCAAATGGAATGAGCACAATCAGCACATTAGGCAGCTCCGTTTGAATTTCATACACCGTCTGAGAAAGATTCAACCTGAATCTTCCACTGAGGGAGTGTGAGTTACAAATGGAGCTGCTAATGTGTTCACTACGTTTGAAAATCATACTCCCCCTGTGGCAGATATTTCGAAAATCTTCCACAGGGGTAGTGTGGATTTTAAATGGAATAGCCCAATATGACCTCAAGTTGTGAAACACAAGTTTTTATACCCAAAACATCCAAAGGTCATTATTTTAATGCAGAAGCATATTGGGGGTCCTACTCCCCGTTCCAGAAAAATACAGCACTAATATTTTGAGATTAAAAAATATATCAAGTTCTGCCAAATAAAACATATCTCAATCCTAATCATTTATTTTGTACTAACTGGAGATACAGAAAAAGTTCACTATTTTACTAATTTCTTGAAAAAGAGCCAAAAACATATATTTTGGCATGTTTTTCTGATAATCGAGTCACAAAAATCGAAGCATTCAAAATCTTATAATATCATTATAATATAAGCACCTTTCTGTGTTACTAAATTAAATGATTGGATACAAGAGAGAACATGTCTTTTCCAAACATTAGAATGCATAAATTGTCACAGCATGTGAAAAACACTCTAAAAATGCATGTTTTTGGCCCTTAATTCAAAAATTTGGCCAACTTAAGGTCATGGAAGGAATATTTTAGCTCACTCCTTAACAACGACAGTGGCACAGCAGCTTCAGAACTTCCTGCATACCAGCTGTTGAAGATCTTCCTATCATCACTGAGCCCCCAACTTGTGATGAAGTAGTCAAAGCAATAGCAGCCATGAAGACCAATAAGGCAGCAGCATTGGACTGTGCTATAACTGCTGAAGCACTTCAGGGAGGAGGGGATAGCATGATTGAGATGATTTACAAATTCTGCATGGAAGTATTCTCAACGCTGACACTGCCACATCAATGGGTCACAAATGTAATCATTCCTCTACCAAAGAAAGACGACCTCTCGCTCACGACAAACTACTGTGGTATTTCGCTTATTTCCATTGCCGCAAAAGTGTACAACATTGTACAACAAGATCCTTTTCAACAGGATCAGACCTCACATTGATCCTTTACTACTGAGAAGCAACCAGGCTGGCTTTAGATCAGGTCGCAGCTGTGCTCAGCAAATACACATTTTTATCATGGAAGGCTTCAAGGAGTACCAACTTCCCTTGACAGTCACTTTTGTGGACTTAAAAAAAAGCCTTCGACTCCATCAACAGGTCCGTCATGTTTGCAGTGCTGCCGCGGCATTATAGAATATCAAAGGTTGTGGTAAATGCCATCCAGGTGCTCTACAAGGACTCCAATAGTGCCGTTATGGTAGATGGAAGTACCTCAGAGCCTTTCCATGCAACAACTGGAGTGCTTCAGGGTGATGTGTTAGCACCATTCCTGTTCATTATCTTGGTAGATTACCTTCTGAAGAAACCAACTTCTGGAATTGATGCTGGAATTGTTACCTACCACGTCGGTCAAGCAGGTACCCTGTTAGGATGCTGAATGACTTGGATTTTGTTAATGATATTGCCCTGTTGGAATCTTCCACAGCCCATATCCAGTCGCAAGCTTACTAGGACTGCAACTGCAGCAGCAGATCTAGGCCTTGTCATCAGCGCACTTAAGGCAGCTGTGTACTCTCAGACATGCATGTAGTAAAAGTGCCATAACTTTGTAATTATTCACGCAAGACATATAAAAGTATACATTTTTATAAAGGCAATACATCAATGAATCTTAATATAAATACAGATTTGGTGTAAAAACAACAATTATGAAGAAAATCACAAAAAAGTGAGTTTTTGGCCATTTTTGTTCGGTACATCATAACAAAAAAACACTCTTTCCAAAAATTTTTGTTTTCTTTTTTTTTCTTAATCTTCAGACATCATTCCAAAAACGGTTTTTTTAGTTTTTGATATTGGCCTTATTTTTTAGATATTGACCATATAAGGCATCAAAATGAACTTTTAAAATTCACAAACGCCTATTTGCACAAAATGATGCCTAAAATCGGAAATAGACCAAAATATAAAAAATGAGAAAACCGTTTCTTAAGTCGATCATGCTTTTTATGATGAGCATAATTGCTTACCTATAGATGCTGTATTTATTGAGTTATCGTGTACCTAAATCGTCATTTTACCGAGAAAATGAACATTGAAATAAAGGCCGTTGAAGTTTAAAGAGGTCACATTTTGCACTTTGATCGAAGCTCACAGGAGAATGCGGCAGTTCTCGTTTTTCTACCTTACATTACGTGAACATCGGGTAAATCCACAGCCCCTTGAGAAGTTTGGGCGAAATCTATTCATATCCTGGTGTTTAAATCGGGGGAAAGAACTTGAAAAAATTCACATTTTATCAGCTAAAACGGAGCCATTTGACCGCAAGGTTTTTATGAAATCAGTGCTTCCGTGGTGCTTCCATAAGATGCGACGCGCATGCAGATAAGCGTTGCGTATGCGTAGCGTATCTGTGCGTTAACAAATTGCGCGTCTACAAAATGCGATGAGTTGTTGCGCGCGTATACCCCGATGGTACAACAAAGATTTTCTTCCCTTTTAAATTGCGGAAACGAGTGAAATAGTGAAATAAAATCCATAAAATAGAGCATTTGGAGTTAACAAATCTGGATTTTCTTTCCTTGTATTTATAAAAAACATAACAAAGTAAATACATTTCAAAAAAGCTCAATTTCGCGAAAGAAACAATGTCTAGAGTACACAGCCGCGTTAAGACAGAATATATTACTGCAAACAGTAGAGCCCAACCAGCACTTGGAGTCTATGGTAGTACCATCAACCATGTCACAGACTTCAAGTACATGGGTTCCAAGATGGGCTCTAGTGCTGGAGACATAAAAAGAAGAAATGCACTAGCCTGGGCAGCTTTCTGGAAACTGGAATGCCTTTGGAGAAGCCCATACCTGCCAAACGAAACAAAAATCAAGCTTTTTGAGACAACTTGTGTTACTCTCTTTCTGTACAGGTGTGAGTCATGGGTAATCACCAAGGACATGGAGAACAAGATCAATGCCTTTACAACATCTTGCTACAAGGTCATGTTAAACATCAAGCGTGTGGATTAGATTCCAAATGAAACCATCTACAATCTGACCTACACCACTCCACTGATTCATCAACTCGGCCATATACTGCGTCTTGAAGACTACGAGCCTGTAAAGAATATGCCCTTTATATTCCACCACCGGGAAGAAGAAACCAGGACGGCCGTGCATACTGTACTTACGGTACATGTCCAGCACCCCCCCCCCATGTGATGACCCACGCTTTGCCACTGGGTGTAAGCAGGTATAAGTATCACATTTAATAGTTCAAAGTTTGTTCTTTGAATTATAATGTCTGCTGTAGTATTGAAGGTGATGAACACACAGAAGCATGCATGTCCCATGTATAGGGTATTCCATTTAAATTCCACACTCCCTCTGTGGAAGATTTAGTTAGTCTTCCAAAGAGGGAGTATGGGTTTGAAATTGTGTAACTTCCATTTAAAATACTCACTCCTGTTGTGGAAGATATACTTTTTACAAGGTCAAGTCATAATACATGGGGCACAGTGTCATCGACCCTATATCTTCATGGCAGGAATCGCCATGGTAGGTTGAATCCACAGCCACGATTAGCCATTTGGTTCAAACCTTTAAAGCTCTTTAAAACTAATAATTAGTCGAGGGACATAACTAAGGCTACTCACAATAGCCGTGTAATTGATCTTGGTTGTGCGTGAATAAGCTTGTATACCCCATTGAGGTCAATGGTCATCGACTTTTATACTGCCTACAGTGAGTGCAGCTGTACTACACGCTGTAATATAGGACCAACGCAATATCCCGGGCGCAATATAAAATGGTCAGATTTTGAGTTCAAAGCGCACGGCCAATTTTCAAAGCGCATTCTAGCGACTATCATATCTGTTCAACACATATTTTCAAGTGTATGAGACAACATCTGGTTTCTTGATAAAAATTCATTTGCGGGAGATATTCATCAATTTCTAACCCACTATCCGAAGATTTTCGTCTGATATCAAAATCGTGCATAGCAATTCACGTGTATCGATCCTGTGTATTCATTTTAATGTCTCTGCTCCACCAAATAATTATTAGCCAGGCGTTGTCGGTGTGTGGGGAGTATGGGTTTCAAAATGATTAACCCTATCTAGCCAATTCCATTTGAAAAACACACTCCCTTTGTGAAAGACATTGTTTAAATCTTCCACAAGGGTATACCGACATCAAATGGAATAGCCCCCATGCCACCCAAACCGAAATGCCGTAAACCTACTCATACTATATCTAAGCAGGAAATCCTGCCGGCAGGTTTTAAATCCTCCTTCCCATAAGAGTACCCAATCTAGGCTAATCTTGGTTAAATTTCAGTCTGTGTTGCTACCGGCAACCAGATGTCGCCTCAAATGATGATTATTTGCGCATCATACTTCATCAAGGAAGAGCAAGAACAATGTACTTGTAGTATAGATATAATAGCTGCCAGTTGTCAATTCATTGCACTTTACAGCATATGCCATGTTTCACTTAGAGCAAAAATAGCCTCATCATACAATGACACAGTTCAGTAACTTCCATTCAAAATCATCTGTGAAAATTTAATCTGAACTTGGACTTTGGAGTACGAGTTTGTGTGCCCACACTTTTAAAGCTCATTCAGCGAATGTACAATGATATTACGGCAGGGTGGGCGAGGTCAATGGGCCCGAAGGTTCAGGGGCCCGAGCAAAAGCAAAGGGCCCCGCACTGCTCCTTGTCCATGCGCCCCGAAACTCTTGCTACATCCATGTATTGGG
The DNA here is from genome assembly GCF_039555335.1 of Amphiura filiformis. NCBI lineage: Eukaryota > Metazoa > Echinodermata > Ophiuroidea > Amphilepidida > Amphiuridae > Amphiura > Amphiura filiformis. The sequence continues at coordinate 74,252,244 of NC_092629.1, forward strand.
GTTAAAGAAATGTGTCCTCACAGGCAAAAAAAGAACTGTGTTGTAACAGCTGATTTGTGAAGTTGATGCGGCTGCACTTCAAAAACACTGCAATATCAGTTAGAAACCGTGTAATTATGGGCCCACAAGTTACGAGAAGGGGTGGGACAATTTTAGACATTTGTACCTGGAGTTGGTTTGCATGTGACGCTGTTTATCATCTACACTGTTTTACTGATATGTTGCTAGATGAACTGACAGAATTTAATAATATTCATACATGGGAAACATATCTTCTGCCCCTCCCTTTGTCTATTTACACCACCACCACACAGTGTCAACACCCTGTATTATAAATATTTTTTCCATACAGCTCTATACTCCGTTGAAATCAATATTCTATTATTGACACAGATAAAGAAAGTTTACATATGCATTGTGTTATAGGACTTGCACCTGGAACTTAACTGAATGGGCTAAATGTGTTCCTTTATACCTATAAAGTATAATTGTAATTCTCAAAATTAAATATATCACAATTTTTACTTTGGATTTCAAAATCTTTACTTATAAAATGCAGTAAAAGATATCCACAGCAAGCTGCAAGGCCCCGCTAATTAGTGTATTGCTTTTCGAGTTAGTGTACAGGAAACAAAACCCTGGTTTTACCTGAAAACAAATCGATTTTTCTTGTAATAGAAACATCATATGGGGTACTAGAGCATGCACAAATCGTAATAATGTGCAGAATATAGAAACTCTGCAGTGGTATCTCATATGATAGTCATGGTATGCTTAGCCTGAGTCGCTCGGCCTATCTGGAACAAAATCGCCATGCGTAGCTGTTGAAAAAACGAGAGGATTCGCTGTATTATCACGGCAATTTTTGACACGAAGATATAGGGATGATGACGATATGCACCACCTCCACTCAATAGCAACTTAGGTTGGAACCACAGCAGCTATTACGTGTCTTTTGTATATTCTGTCTTGTTTCACCCATGATGAACATCTCCTGGTAGTCTTGCACTTTTTCTTCCACATTGCTAGTCATTTTCGGTAGATCAGTAAAAAATACGCAACATGACTAACACGGCCCCAGGTGCAGTAAATTAAGTTACAGAGCGTGTAATGTGGGGAACAATCAAGAGGAATTTTTAAGAGGTATTTTATTTCACAATTTTGTTGAATTAAATGATTTTTAAGAAAATTGAATTCATAAATCATAATAGTCAATAATAACTAAAAGGTATTTTATTTGTATAGTTAATTTCGTGCTCTTTCGGTATTTTTTTTTAAATAATAAAATTGTATTTTCTTGATGACAAGATTTTACGTTGTAAATTGAACGTTGGCAATTATTTCAATTGGTGGCAGAAAATCAGTGTTTGAAGTGATGCAGGCATTGTTGTTTCAGTGTAATCATCGTAATCACTGTGTTATCAAGTTAAATCATGCGCTATGCACTATTCGGCTGTTCCAGTTGAATCTCATACGCCCCTGTAAAAGACATGACCTTAATCTCCCACACAGGGAGTGTGAATTTCAAATGGTGTTGCTTGAATGGGTGACACCATTTGAAATCTACACTCCTTGTGTAGGGACTCAGACTAAGGGCATGTCTTCCATAGGGGGTGTAGGGATATCCACTGGAATAGCCTCTGATATGCTGCCATGATATTGGACGTGATTGTATCGTTTAATGCATTCACTGTCTGATGTGTTAAATTAATATCACGATTGTGTGAAATTAAAATAACATTAATTATGCAAAAGAAATACTAGTCTACTTTTTTTGGTTTACTAATGGTCTTGACAGTGCTTGTTGATTGATGCATCAGTTTCGCTATAACTATATAGGCTACATATAGCTTTATAATTTACATCACCAAAAATATTTAGGATGATATTTTGTTATAGTTGCGTATGGAAAATAATAATAAAAAATATTAAAAGTGTGTGCACTTTCAGAACAAAAGACATACTAAGCTAAATGGATTTTCAGTCAATCATTCACCATAAATTGGTGCCATGAATATTTAAAAAAAAAATTCCAGATTCCACAAAATTATGATGAAAATAACATCTTTGTTCAAATCAGGAAAGCTTTTATACATCAATTTTAATTATGCATCAATTTCAATTGATGTATGAAAGCTTTTCTAATTTGAACAAGTGTGTCATTTTAGAAAAAATATCACAATGATTAAATAAGGGCAGTTTTATTGTTAAGTAATTTATTTCTTCAACAATGTTTGGGAAAGTTTACATTAGTGTACATAGTGATTCAAAATGAGCTCCGGAGTAAGGAAAGTTTACATTACATAGTGATTCAAAAATGAGCTCCGGAATAAGGAAAGTTTACATTAGTGTACATAGTGATTCAAGAATGAGCTCCGGAGTAAGGAAAGTTTACATTAGTGTACATAGTGATTCAAGAATGAGCTCCGGAGTAAGGAAAGTTTACATTAGTGTACATAGTGATTCAAGAATGAGCTCCGGAGTAAGGAAAGTTTACATTAGTGTACATAGTGATTCAAGAATGAGCTCCGGAGTAAGGAAAGTTTACATTAGTGTACATAGTGATTCAAGAATGAGCTCCGGAGTAAGGAAAGTTTACATTAGTGTACATAGTGATTCAAAAATGAACTCCGGAGTAAGGAAAGTTTACATTAGTGTACATAGTGATTCAAAAATGAGCTCCGGAGTAAGGAAAGTTTACATTAGTGTACATAGTGATTCAAAAATGAGCTCCGGATCAAGGAAAGTTTACATTAATGTACATAGTGATTCAAAAATGAGCTCCGGAGTAAGGAAAGTTTACATTAGTGTACATAGTGATTCAAAAATGAGCTCCGGAGTAAGGAAAATTTACATTAATGTACACAGTGATTCAAAAATGAGCTCCGGATCAAGGAAAGTTTACATAAGTGTACATAGTGATTCAAAAATGAGCTCCGGAGTAAGGAAAGTTTACATTAGTGTACATAGTGATTCAAAAATGAGCTCCGGAGTAAGGAAAGTTTACATTAGTGTACATAGTGATTCAAAAATGAACTCCGGAGTAAGGAAAGTTTACATTAGTGTACATAGTGATTCAAAAATGAGCTCCGGAGTAAGGAAAGTTTACATTAGTGTACATAGTGATTCAAAATGAGCTCCGGTCAAGGAAAGTTTACATTAATGTACATAGTGATTCAAAAATGAGCTCCGGAGTAAGGAAAGTTTACATTAGTGTACATAGTGATTCAAAAATGAGCTCCGGATCAAGGAAAGTTTACATTAATGTACATAGTGATTCAAAAATGAGCTCCGGAGTAAGGAAAGTTTACATTAATGTACATAGTGATTCAAAAACGAGCTCCGGAGTAAGGGAAGTTTACATTAGTGTACATAGTGATTCAAAAATGAGCTCCGGAGTAAGGAAAGTTTACATTAATGTACATAGTGATTCAAAAATGAGCTCCGGATCAAGGAAAGTTTACATTAATGTACATAGTGATTCAAAAATGAGCTCCGGATCAAGGACAGTTTACATTAGTGTACATAGTGATTCAAGAATGAGCTCCGGAGTAAGGAAAGTTTACATTAGTGTACATAGTGATTCAAGAATGAGCTCCGGAGTAAGGAAAGTTTACATTAGTGTACATAGTGATTCAAGAATGAGCTCCGGAGTAAGGAAAGTTTACCTTAGTGTACATAGTGATTCAAAAATGAGCTCCGGAGTAAGGAAAGTTTACATTAGTGTACATAGTGATTCAAAAATGAGCTCCGGAGTAAGGAAAGTTTACATTAGTGTACATAGTGATTCAAGAATGAGCTCCGGAGTAAGGAAAGTTTACATTAGTGTACATAGTGATTCAAAAATGAGCTCCGGAGTAAGGAAAGTTTACATTAGTGTACATAGTGATTCAAAAAAGAGCTCCGGAGTAAGGAAAGTTTACATTAGTGTACATAGTGATTCAAGAATGAGCTCCGGAGTAAGGAAAGTTTACATTAGTGTACATAGTGATTCAAGAATGAGCTCCGGAGTAAGGAAAGTTTACATTAGTGTACATAGTGATTCAAGAATGAGCTCCGGAGCAAGAAAGTTTACATTAGTGTACATAGTGATTCAAGAATGAGTTCCGGAGCAAGAAAGAATAGTCTGTTTACGTAGATCAGCTGGTGGTAGCTGAATCTATTTTTGTCGTGTCGTACGCGATTGATTGGCACCATTTAATACCTCATGAATAAGTAAGAGGTGTACTATATATATTATATATCCTACAGTGGTGATACACAAATACTATACATAGCCTTTTCGGTCCCCAGTGTCTGTCTCTTGGGATACTATATGATTGCATTTGAGATTGTCCATTAACATCAAGGAGGTACCGCTTATCGTCCCTATAGGAAAATGCCACCGTATCTCCACGAGGACAAAACGCGAAAATGGTGTTCCTCTATGTTAAGGATGAATTTCATATGCATCAGAATAGATATCTTGCTGTATCTTGTCAGATAGATGGCATGTTAGGTAGTATTGTAAGAGAGTTTGGTGTATTGTATCATATGTATGCCGATAACATTTTATGTTGGCTTTAACCCAAAAGATCATGTTTCCACAGCTTCTTCGCTTCATCGGCTCTCTAAATGCATCAAATCCATAAAGAACTGGATGAATAACAACATGCTCAAGTTAAACGATGACAAGACAGAGTTTATGGTTATAACATCACCACACCTCAAACACCACACGTCTCCTATTTCTTTGCTTGTTGAGGACGTTACAATATCTCCTAGTGACAGTGTTCGTAATCTTGGTGTCATCTTTGACTCACAAATGTCCATGTCTTCACATGTAAAATCGCTCTGCACAAACTTAAACTTCCAACTCCGCAATATTTCGCGTATACGTAGGTTCCTGGACTATGACACCTGCCATCTCGTCACACGTGCCATTATTCTCTCCAGACTGGATTATTGTAATGGACTCCTTCTTGGATCAACCTCAAAAGACATCCAGAAATTACAGAGATCATGCCACGCCTTATTTACACCAACTACATTGGCTGCCCGTTGAGGATCGAATTACTTTCACGATCTTGGTGCTAGTGTTCAAATGCCTCAACGGGATGACACCGGACTACTTATCGCAATGTCTTTCTCTTCACATTCCAACCCGTCAAGGTCTCCGTTCAGCAGCAGACACAACTCGCCTCTCTGAACATAACTCAACAAAGACATTAATATCATTTGAAAAAAGGACATTCTCATACACAGCTCCTCGCATCTGGAACGGTCTACCTGTCATCATCAGAGAGTCTACCACATTACCTGCTTTTAAGAAATCATTGAAAACACATTTGTTTCCTGCTTAAGTGACTTTGTTTTTCTGATATACATGCCTGTAGTTTCTCATATTTGTAGTTTTATTATGGTTCTTCAGCGCTGCGTTCTTTATGTAGCAGCGCTATATAAGCATTTTGTATGTTTGTACGTATGTATGTATGTATGTATGTTTGACTGATTGAGTGACTAGTGGCTCACTTCGAAAAGTGAAGAACCCCAATCACCCCGCAATTACTCTAGCTATTCTGACTGTTTTCATTGTATTTTAGGACTGATTTGTCATTACCAACCACCAGAAATCCATCAGGCGTCATGGACAAATCCTTGGGACAGTACAATCCTCTCGCTAAGCATTGTAGGAATGTACCTGTTGGACTGTATTTGTAAATGTGACCTGTGTCGTATCTATGTGTATTATATCCTCTCATTGCCACATATATATTATCGTCATCATCGCACACTATCCCAGTTGGGAATACCCTTCCACCTGTTTCGCTGTTCTCTATTGTTGGATTTATTCTAAACACTTCATTACCCGAGTAATCTATTGCTACTACCTTACTATACACTGAAGCTGGCGGATAGGAATGATCGTGAATCAGGATTAGATTTTTACTATTTACAACCATACTTGGATCATATTTAACTGGGCATTTGATTTTATTGATCAACCTACCATCTGGACATGTATAGATAGTTATGAAACTAGTACACAACCAATCGGCATCAGCTACTAATGCATTCCCTTGCTTATCTACAGTACACACAACAGCCCATCAACACCTGATTTGTCTTCCGACGTTAAGGTATCAAAGCACTGAAGATATTTCCCTTCCAAACTGAAAATTTTCACATATCTTGTAGCATCTACTATCAATATGTATCCTAGTGGCGATACGCAAATGCTACGAACAATGCCTATTTGTTTCTTAGGGTCTATCTCGTGTGATACTAATTGCACTTTAGATTTTCCATTGCCATCAAGGAGGTAGAGCTTATTGTCCCCGTAGGAAGATATCACCATATCTCCATTAGGACAGCACGCAATATGCTGGACTTGAAGTTGTGTTCCTCCATGTTCAGGATGGATTTCATGCTCATGAATTTCAAGCTCATCGGGATGAATTTCTTGCCAATCAGGATGAATTTCTTGCCCATTAGGATGACTCTCTCGCCTATCAGGATGAATTTCTCGCCCACCAGGATGAATTTCTTGCCCATCAGGATGACTCGCTCGCCTATTAGGATGAATTTCTTGCTCATCAAGATAAAATATATGTTCATCAGGATGAATTTTGCCATCAGAACCAAGACTGGTACTATACCAAGTCTCACCATCAGAATGATTTTCTTGTTCATTATGATGAATTACTCGTTCATCAGGAAGAATTACCCGCTCATTATGATGAATTACTCGCTCATCAGGATGGATTTCTTCAACAGAACTGAGACTTGCAGTATACCAAGTATCACAATCAGAGGGATTTCTTGCTCATCATGATGAATGTCTTGTTCATTAGGCTGGATTTCTTCTTGGCTACAACACAATGCTGTGAGAAAGGGTAATTAATGTTAAAGAATGCACATATTCTCATGTACTAATAATTATTTGTTTACCTGCATTTCAGATTGTAGTCCCTATTTGATTTATTACAATAATTCTTTTTCTTACATTGGTCAGTGAATGACAAACTTCATCCTTGACTTAGATTTGAACTCGGGACCTCTGTAACTGGCAACCACTGGTCTATCATGGAAGCTAGAGCTAGTGATGAAGTACATAGTAGGTAATTTTTTTGTGTTCTCAAATTTTTAAGTCACTCTTTGATAGCAGCATGGCATTATTTTATTTATATAATCGGAGTTCTTTACATCCTTTTATTCATTTTCAAATTTGTTCCCACGGTTGTTTGATGGCATGTAAACCCGAATCATTTTAAAGAAAAGTTGAACAATGATGGCGCTATTTATCTGAAATCTTTACAAGGGGTAGACACTTATAAAATGGTATTAGAACATCAGCAAACAGACTAACAAATGACAAAGAAAGAAAAAAAAACAAAAACATGAAATGTAAGGTATAACTCATATTATTTGGCTAATTTGAATCTAAAACATGTGTAAATAGCGCCCTCAATTTGCACACAAATGTACAGTTTATAGAATTAAAATGACCACAAAAAGTCTGAAAAAGATGAATAATTTGATATAGAAACGAAAATCTATGTTAAAAATTGCTACAAAAAAATACAATAAATTACGTACCATGAACAATATCTGTAATAAATGGTCGCTGCTTCGGGTTAGTGCTCCAGCATTCTTTCATAATATCCGATAGATCTTTAGGGCAATCCTCAGATACGGTTGGTTTTCCTCCATTACCTACTGTATAGACCACTGCGCACCAATCTAAGCCTTCAAACGGTGGTTTCCTTGTGCAGATTTCGAGAAGTACCATCCCGTATGCCCATATATCAGCTGGCTTTGAATAGACAGCTCTTCCACGCTCATTCCCCACATGAATTTCTGGTGCCATGTAGCGAAAGGTTCCCTTCCGGCTGGATGTCGTCTGAGACTCCTCTATCTCACGAGCAAGACCAAAATCACATAACTTCAAAACATAGTCATCGAAGAGGAGGCAGTTCTGCGGCTTTATGTCCCTGTGCAAGTAGTTGTGATGATGAAGATACTGAATTGCAAGTGCCGACTCCTTGGCCCATTTCTTCTGTAGCTTATACGGTAGAGGTCTTGATTCATCTTTTAGGTAATCATGCAGTGATCCATCTGGTGCATATTCCATCAGAATAAGGTCAGCAGCTCCAGTTCGGCAAATCCCAATTAATGTCACTATATTTGGATGTTGAAGTTGGCTCATGACTTTAACTTCCCTGTCTCCTAATTCAAACACTACACTTTTGGCCGCAGCTTCTTTGTATCCTTTATAAGGCTTCTTAAATGATACACGTTTGACTGTTCCAAAACCTCCTCTTCCAATTTGTTCATGGAATTCAATATTCGTCACTTCAATTTTGTCAACACTAACAGTAGCACCCATGATGAGAGTAATCTGATTGATAAAGAACATAATAAATTCGTAAAAAAAACCGGATCTTTAAACGGACTGTTTAGAATATTATATATGACAAATGAGAAAACTAGGGAGATACTTCAGAGACCCGGAGAGATTTAAAGCAGAACAATCAGGATTAAGAATGGACGGCAACACAGTGGAGCATATGCATTCTTAGAACACTAAGCCATATCAGAAGTCACCTTTCCATAACTTCATCGATTTCAAGAAAGCCTTCCACCGGGTATGGCAAGGTGACGAAATTCTGAAGAGGTCTAACATCAGCAAAGGGATTGCGAATGCAATTGAGGCCCTTTACAAAGCTTCTAAGAGTGCCGTCTTGCAGGAAGATGAAATTAGTGACTGGATGTCTGTTATCTTTATTTATCCATGTGTCCTTCCATATAGCTCAGCCATAATTATTTCGTTTACTTTAAAGTGAATGTTGTAGTTCAAATCTTAATCACTGTAAGGTCATACAGAATATTTTCCATTGCTTACCGTTTTGAAGTTTCGGTTCCTTTTTAAATCAACAAAAATATTTTACTATTTATATTTCTTGAAAACATTTTTGAATTAACGGTAATGATACTTACCTCACTGTTGTGTTGAGAAAGACACTTAATGAGATTCTCTGCATCTGCCAATTTCCGTGTGCTGGTACAGTAGTCAGATACTTGACAATTGCATTAAGCAATGTACGAAGTTCGTCAGTAATACACAAACTGCAATGTTCTTTTCAGCATGACATTTGTAAACTTTGTCATAGCAATTGAATAATTTTTTCACACTTCAACAATTCCGCTTTAATAGGTTAAGTGACCTATATTACAAACAATTAAAGTGGTACTTTTCATATGATTTATTTTTCAAGGTAGTTCCAATGGGACAATTTAAGAGGGTTAAGGAATCGAATTTTGAGAAATTTCAGTGTCAAAATAATCACAAGTCCCTAAAACAATGTTATTTCGCATGATGCTTTTGTGTTTGTTTGCTTGTTTTCACATACACTCATGTTCATGTCATTGTTTTATATTTAGAAATACATTCACACAAATTCACATTACACTGTATTCTAATTATCTTGCGGAAACTTGCCCCATCAAAATGTCAATGGACCTTGCATGAATCCTGTAAATAATGCTAAAGCACCCCCACCACCCCCACACTCAAGTAGTTTTTGTGACCTTTAGGCCAAAAAAAACCCAACATGTTTGTTTCCTGTAGCAGGTCAAAAAAGTCAAATGCGAAATGCATTTGTTGTGTAATGTGTAGATGTTTAGTCCAGTAGTGTTTTATACTATTTCTTGCGATGTTTCCGTTTTTGTTTTTGTTTTTTCTTTGAAAAGTGAAATAAAAAAAGACTTCTAATGCGCAAAATAAGCCGTCGAAAACGCAATGTGCGCTGCAGAAAGCAAACTTGTTTTTTTTTTTTTAATTCATCTTAAAAATCAGGAATACAGTTTTTACTGTAGGCCTACCAAATAATTTTGCAAATTGCAGATTTTAGTTTTCTTCATAATCCTGAATTACTTGACAAAAAGAAAAATGGTTAAACAGTTTCTTCACACTTCTAATGTAAACTGTTTTAAACATGAATGTGTTATCCCAGTTCACACATATTGTCACTTTTAAGCCAGTTTTGTAATGCGTGTTGTGGCCATTATGTTAAAAAAAACCAACATACAGGGAAAGAAGAACCACGCATCACACACTAGCACAATTTAACATGAAATTACAACGGAAACATAACATGCATAGCCGACAAACCAGAGAAAAACACCGGACATACCTGCCTGTGCGGGGACGTGAACCCCAGACCTTCCGCTTGTCGGGCGGACGCTCTAACCACTGAACTACACAGACTGGCCCTGATAAACAGGGCTCAAGTCTGGTACATAATATGGTTAAAGTTAAGGCTAGAAACAAATCATTGCTTTTGACGGCAGATAAACCAGAGAAAAAATTCCGGACTTACCTGCCTGTGCGGGGACTTGAACCCCAGACCTTCCGCTTGTCGGGCGGACGCTCTAACCACTGAGCTACACAGATAAACAGGGCTGGTACATAATATGATTAAAGTTAAGGCTAGAAACAAATTATTGCTTTGGCGGCATTTTTTAACACTGTAAACGTGGACAAAAAAATCCTGATGGATCCCTCACTAGACAAATTTTCCGAATGAACATCGGCACATAACTTACACGTGATATGTGAGTGTTTACGGTCGCAACGAACTGTGAACGAACCAAGGCCAAAAACACATTTTACCCAAGAACAATTCAGAATACACAACTAAACACACGTTTTGTATAAGTTTGAAGAAAGTATAGTATTCTGGCTGGGTACCCATGCTCGATCCGAAAAGGCGATATCAAATTCACCTCTTCTAGTCTCCAAAGGGGTATCAAATTTTTTGATTCCATACTCACGTATCTTATTTGTTGGAATTTTTGATAAAAATATTTAAAAATGTGACTTGATAAAGTGTAGGCCTAGGAAAGAATAAGTACAGAGAAGGGAAAAGAAAGGAATGATGAATACATTTAATAATAATTATTAGGCCTATATAATAACTAAACACATAACAGCACTGGGCAGCCATTCGATGATGTCAATGCCTTTATTCGTTACGTAATTAAAACGCCCAGTCAGATGTATTTCACACCTGCCAAACACAAGTCACCCAATTTCGAAAACTGGACGTTGAATGTACACTCTCATGAATATTGATTGGCAACATTTTCCAATATGTCAGCGCTCTAATCGGAAACAATAGAACAAACTATTATAGACCCTGCAGGAACCCCGGATCTAGTTTGGGTACCCAGAAAATCCTTGAAGGGGGGGGGGGGTTCTTGCATATAAACATTAATACATACAATCATTGAATTAAGTTGCAGACGACTCTCTGAAATATTTTCCATTTGTTTTAATGTTTATTATTATTATTATTATTATTATTATTATTATTATTATTATTATTGTTATTATTATTATTATTATTATTTATGTCCCATGAAGTCCACTGCAGACTTGGAGACAGCTGGCCAAATTGTATCATTTGCAAACAAAATCCTTGCACAGGTGACAATTTCCAAAAAAACGGTGCTGCTTTCTCCATTCAATCACGTTCTTCGTGAACAGGCATTGATCCACACAGTTCCACTTATATTGAGAGATAAGTCCCTTCAATAACCAGACTTCAGCAAGTCGAAGGAAGATATAAAGCCCATTTTAAGAAATATGCGTCTTTTGGCGTACTCCAAATCTCTTCGTTCTAGCTGGCCGGAATATTAGGTCTTTAGCTGTGCAAAACGCTTGATAATAAAACAAGTACTCTCATTTGAGAGCACATACATAGCTGCAAACCTATACATCTGACACTTGGAACACTCTCATAAATCTGTGAAGAAATCATGATCTCATTTTGTTATTATTATTATTATTATTATTATTATTATTATTATTATTATTATTATTATTATTATTATTATTATTATTATTGTTGTTGTTGTTGTTGTTGTTGGTGGTGGTGGTTGTTGTTGTTGTTGTTGTTGTTGTTGTTGTGGTGGTTGTTGTTGTTGTTGTTGTTGTTGTTGTTGTTGTTGTTGTTGTTGCTGTTGTTGTTGTTATTATTATTATTATTATTATTATTATTATTATTATTATTATTATTATTATTATTATTATTATTATTATACTAAACAAACTGGAAGATCCCCATTCTATTAAAAGCTCACCTCTTCATTTCACATGATGCAATGGAATTAACACATTGTGCCAGTGTCATATGGGATTTCATAATCCATAAACAGACCACACTGACTTAGTTATTGTGATTACATGAGAGGGGATTCCCATTTTACATGAAATAGCTTTAAAAGCAAATAATATTTTAAATAAAATGATAAAATTATATTACTTAGGGTACATCACAATAGAGATAAGAAATCAATAACAAAAATCGAAATTGGATGAATGTCCCTTTTGGATTTGGTTTACGGTGTAGATTTAACGTGAACAAAATGCAGTTTGGAACCGAGTGCTATGTATATAGAATAATCGACAATAATGACAACATGGTCTTACCCAATTTCCATCAACTTAGACTTTTCATAAAGCTGTTTAGGCTTACACGTGTTCGTCCACCAATAAACTCCTCCAATAGCCTTTAAAAATCAGGTAGTGTCCATTTAATGTCAATTTATGTTTGTATAAATAATATATTTGTAATTAACTCCCCAAAATAGAAGGGTACATTGATTCCACTCTTATACTATATGTATACACTACTTTGCATCGTTGTTGCTCAGCTAGATTATAAGTTATGTGATAAAGAAACTGAAAATAATGAGCCATTCCTTATTGTTCCGCATCAAAATCATCTTTTTTGTGAAGGGGGTGTTTTAATAATACACGCACAAAACAAACTTATATCATGTATATAGTGTACATCAGTGGTGTATGAAAGGTTGTGAACTTGATTGTTTCCGCCAACATGACTTGTAAGGCCGTGTAAAATTAATATTTTGGTTCTCGTCCCTCCCTCCTCAATTTCTGGGATTTGTCAGATTTTTTTTTTTTGATTTTTCAATTTTTTTAGACTTTGGAATGATTTATGAAATCTTCGTACATATAAATAAGTTTATTAGAGAACAAGCATCACTTCCAAGTCTTTTTGTGGTACTCTAGGGGTTTATCCCTCAGAATCTCACATTTGAAAAAAAAAAAAAAGGGCCTCATCGTTTCCTCGAGCACTGTTGGAGAAAACCGAAAACTACTGACAATGCTAATTTTACATTAAAAAAAAAAAAAAAAAAAAAAAACCTCCCTCCCTCATCAATTCATGAAAATCCCCTGGACGAGAACCAAAACATTAATTTTATACGGCCTAATCCTTGGAAATAGAAAACAAAACAAATAGGCTATTCCAGTTGAAATACACACACTCCTATGGCAAACCTGTCCTTAATCTTCCACACAGGGAGTGTGAATTTCAAATGGGATTACCCGAATGGGTGATTTCGTTTAAAATTTCACTCCCTGCGTGCACATATCCTGGAAGGGAGATGTGTGGGAGATCTAGGGGTGTGTGGATTTAAACTGGAATATCACAGTAGTCCCGGTGAGAATGGGCTATTCCAGAAAATAGATGCACACCCCCTATAGAGGAGTTCGGATATCCGGACTTTTTGTCCAGTCGTGACTGTTGAAAATCCAGACTTTTCAAGTGCCCAAAGGAAAACAAATCCGGCAGATAAATAGTTTAAAATCAGAAATCCTCAATATGAGAGCTCATTTTCAACATTTCCGTGATTTTTCCTTCATTTGATTGGATTTCCAAGCTTTTTCCAGTCACATTGGCAACTGGAAATCCAGTCGTTTTCAGAAAGCAAACTTGGAAATCCGGACATTTCTTCGATTGAAAATTTACTCCTCTATAGGGGGTGTGCACCTATTTTCTGGAATAGCCCAATAGCAGACAGGAAGAAAGAATTGCATATTATACAGACTATCAAAAAATCGTTTGCAATCTATTCACTGCCACTTCCAGCGGAATCTGGTGACCAAAGATGGTTTCGAATCCTTTTGTTTGTTGAAGTATATCTTTGGTTCTAGGATATCTACTTCTACAAGCTGTATCAAAATGATTGGTACCCATCAGTTTTCACTGATAATGGATGAGTATGAGGCATCAAAATTCAACATTAGATCCAAATAATTTGTTGATTTATTGTAAAACAAGTCATAAACTATACATTCTGGACATTTCAAGAGTATCTATTGTTGTATTTGGAAGAGGCAGTCTTTTCAATACACATTAAAATTGATGGGTACCAATCATTTTGATACACCCTGTATGTAACAGTGTGCTACCAAGGTTGTTTTTTCTTTATGAAACAGTAAAAACATATCCTGAACATATTCGCTCTGTTACTTTGTCATTGGTCCAAAGAGTTTGACCATTCGACTGTCAGCATGGTTAGGGTGGGGTTGTTTTTCGACAGTCTGTATAGGCCTACCGATACCTTCCTACATGAATATGTATGATTAGGTCATACACTTCTGAAGTTGCGAATCTGAAATATCATTGACATCATAAAACGGCGACGAAGTGTAGAGTATAGGCCTAGTGTTTGTCTCAATGGTACCAAGTAAGTTATATGACTAGCCATTTTTGTTTCAAATTATCCGTGGAAATATCAAAATGACATTACAATGTAAAAGCCAGTCATGTATTTTGTAAAGAGGAGAAATAGGTTTTGTGTGGCATGGAATACAACTCGGACTTTGATCCCGGACGTTGATAAGGAAATGATTATTTTCAGTACTCAGCTTACAATACGGTTTTTTTTATAAAGTTCATTGTTTTGTTTTTGTCAATCAGATTTATACTCTCAACATGGGTGCGACAGTTGACAAAATCGCAGTGAAGAATATTGTATTCCACGAAAGAATTGGAGAGGGAGGATTTGGAACTGTCAAACGTGTATCCTTTAAGAAGCCTTACAAAGGATACAAAGAAGCCGCAACCAAAAGTGTACTTTTGAATTGGGAGACAGAGAAGTTGAAGTCATGAGCCAACTTCAACATCCAAATATAGTGACATTAATTGGGATTTGCCAAACTGGAGTTGCTGACCTTATTTTGATGGAATATGCAGCAAATGGATCACTACATGATTACCTGAAAGATCTATCGAGATCTCTGCCTTATGAGCTACAGAAGAAATGGGCTAAGGAGTCAGCTTTAGCCATTCAATATCTTCATCATCGAAATTACTTGCATAGGGACATTAAGCCTCAGAACTGTCTCCTCTTCGAAGATAACCTCTTGAAGTTGTGTGATTTCGGTCTTGCACGTGAGATAGAAGAGTCTCAAACTACATCCAGCCAGAAAGGAACATATCGCTACATGGCACCAGAAATTCATGTGGGGAATAAACATGGAAGGGCTGTGTACTCAAAACCGGCTGATATATGGGCATATGGGATGCTGTTACTAGAGATCTGCATAAGGAAACCGCCATTTGAGGGCTTAGAATGGCACCGAGTGGTCTTTGAAATAGGTAATGGAGCAAAGCCAACCGTACCTGAGGATTGCCCCAAAGATCTGTCAGATATCATACATCAATGCTGGAATACTGACCCTAAGCAGCGACTATCTATTGGAGATATTGTTTATGGTATGTATTGTAGTTTTCTAATGTACAAACATCAGTGAAATTACTATAAATGGGTGTGTGGTAATTACTAGTAATAATCGACTGAAAGTCCAGGCACACCACTGGTACTCATGTATACCTAGCTATATATGTTGTAAAACATGTCTCTATTTCTAGTCATATTTACTTTTAGAGGTCCCAAACTTCATTTTCCATTGGGCAATTCCCAATGTTTGACTACAGAAACCCATACCCCCTATTATGGCTTTATCTATATCTTCAATAACTGGGGTGAGTATTTCAAATGGAAGTTACCTAATTGCCCATTCTGTTCGAAATTTATACTCCTCTGTGGAAGACTAGCTAAATCTTCCACAGGGGTGCTGTAAATTTAAATGGATGGAATAGTACAATGTTCTTATTATGACATCACATCTTATCATCTTTTTCTCACAGCTTTATGTGGTAACCAAGATGAAATTGATCCTGGTGAGCAAGAAAGTCACCCTTATGAGCAAGAAATTCACCTGGAACATAAAGGAACACAATTAGGGCATGTTAATCATATTGAGTGCCGTTCTAATGGAGACATGGTTGTATCCTCCTCAGTAACAATAAGCTGTACCTGCTTGATGGTAATGGAAAATTTAAAGTGCAACTGGTATCACATGAGACAGACCCTAAGAAACAAATAGGATTAGTGCGTGATATTTGTGTATCGCCAAAAGGATACACGTTGATAGTAGATAATTCAAAGTTTGTGAAAGTGTTCAGTTTTGAGGGAAAATACCTAGGGTGCTTTGACACATTGACACCGGATGAAGACCCATTGTCAGCTGTTGTTATGCCAATGTGTGTCGCCATAGATCGGCAAGAGAATATCTTAGTAGCTGATTGGGTGAGGAGTCTCATAACCATGCACACTTGTCCTGATGGTAGGTTGATCAAGAAGATCAGATACCCAATTGGTGATAATCCTAGTATGGTTGTCAATAGTATGAATCAAATGGTGATTCATTCACGAGTTCATTCCCATATATCACGTTCAGTGTATACATGTAGTATAGTAGTAGCAATTGATTACTCTGGTAAAGAGGTGTTTAGCTTCAAACCAAGGATAGATGAGGATGTGCCAGGTGGGCGGGTATTGCCAGGTGGGGCAAGTCTAGTGTGTGATGATGATGATAACATCTATATTGCCATGGTAATAGGTGCACAATATGGAGTTGTACGCAACACAGGTCACGTTCACAGATACAGTCCGACAGGTGCATTCCTGCAATGTATCGCCAGAGAATTGTACTATCCCAAGGATTTGTCTATAACATCAGATGGATTCCTTGTGGTTGCTAATGAAAAATCAGTCCTGAAGTACAATGTCAAACAGTAAGCATGATAAAAGCTGAATTTATACTCCTCGCTAAGCGATGGTGATTGATTTTTAGCCAATGAGGTAGAGCGTTTTTTGTTGTTGTTGTTGTTGTTGTTGCGTTGGGAAGAGCGCGCTACCCTATTGGTCAAATACATATCGCTCGTCGCTCAGCAATCGAATATCCTCTCCCAGCGTCGGATGCTCGCAGAAAGCATAAGTATGTCATCTATGATGGTTTCCGAATTGAACAGCCTCCCTTGATAAAAGTATTGTATACATCCTAACATCATTTTGAATGTAAGATTTGGTCTACATTAGATTGCGTTGTCATTTGCCAAGTCTTTCGATTCACAATACCATGCGCCACCAGCGGAAGCTCTTGCCATTTTGTGACCCTCAGAGTCGATATCCCCATTCTAGATCAATTGGACTTGTCACACGAGTGTGATAATGATAACGTTGAAAACGGCTCCACGAAGGATTCCATGATATTGGAATTCCAGTTTCCTTTCTCACGAAGTAAGGGCTAAGAGTAAAATTGTACAATTATTGTGTTTGGGAGTGGCCTTCTCTCCTTTCTCCTATTCCTTGCTATTTTCTTCCATTTCTTGCTTTGTTTATCAAAGCTATCTAGGCCAGCATGCATTTTATTAGCCTACACTGGCTATCCAGGCTTGTGCTTTTTTTTAGTATGAGCTTGGAACGGTCCATGGATTTCCCATGGATTAGCATGTGTCCCTTACGGACCAACCCGGATAAACAAACAAACAAGCAAACGAATGTGTTCAACTCAATAAATCTACTATAATTGTAAATTGCTGTATTAATGTACATTTTGCGTAACATCATTTATATGTTGACATTTAAACACAACATAATGTTCCTGTGTTGTAGTCATATTACGCGGGCTTTAGATTTCAATATTGTCCCATGATGCACTGCGTATTTTGGCCTCTCCCTAGCAAACGTTGGAGGCGCATCATATTGTGAATCGACTGAATTGTTTGGTTCTTTAATTATATGCTACATAAAGGAAAAAAATATATAATTCTAAAAGATATTCTGGTTCATTAAATTATTAATATTAATAGTCCCTTTAATGATACTGTATACAGGAAACATCTGTTCGTTCCTATATAGGAAGTCAATTCAAGTCAAGTTTCTATATAGGCCTATAATTGAAGACCGAATTAAAAAAAGTTTGCATATGATGTCCTGTCAACCAGACCAAAAATGCCGTACTGCGCAGGTCAGCAACTAATCACGTCACGCCTTTGCCCTGACGTCAGACGCAAACTAGTCTTTTTAATTCGGTCTTCAATTATAGTCGTTTTTCAATATTTGTGATCATGAACGATGATAGTAAGCACAAAAACTCAATTGTACAGACTATAACATGTATCAAATAGAATACACACCATAAAATTCAAAATAATTTTGAGGATACTTATCTATCATTTTCGATTTCCATAAAATCCAGCCCATATGCATAATTACATGATTATCTGGAAATGGAACCCATTATACGAACCGATAACCTACAAGGGAAGACAGTGGGAACTGTGATATGTGGTTTTCAGATGTAACAAAGCACTCTGAACTACCGTTACCAGTTTCCTTGGTTTCAATACGCAGAACTGCTTTTCTGTTAAATATGAAACAAAATATCTGTTAGGCTGTTTTAGTTGAAATCATACACCCCCCTATGGAAAACACGATTTTAATATCTCACGCAGGGGCTGTAAATTTCAAATGGAGTTACCTATTCGAGTAACTCAATTTGAAGTACATACACCCTGTGTTAACGATTAAGCTCGAATCGACCCTAGGTGGTGTGTGGGTTTCCAATGGAATGTCCCGTTGTTACGTAACTACCAAGTTTACCTTCCTTAGCACCAAAATTAAAATCATGGATTTGTTCTTCAAATATTAATGCTGATAAACAAGTATATAAGTCAGCATGAATCAGTTCCAAGTGTTTTTGTGCATGTTGTGGAACTCTAGAGATGTACCCCTCATAGTCTTAAAATAAAAAGGGTCTCGTCGTTTTCCTCGAATATCCTGAAAACTGTCAATTCTGCGCGGAGACTGCTATATCAATGTCTATTTTGTATTTGTACATTAAACAAAAAACCACACCTCCCTCCCCACTTTACAAATACGTAGGGACGTGAAACGAATTTCTAATTTTATGTGGCTTGGTCATTATTTTGAGTATGAATACGAGCGTTTTAGGGGTCGTTCAATATTTTTGCCATTTTTCCGGATCATGTATGAGTATGCCTTTTTCAAACCCCCCCCCCCCCCCTCGAGATATACGGACTACAGAAAAATGTCAAAAATTGCATTATTTTCACGTGAACTTCCAATTGCCATTAAAGTATTTTATTTCATTTCTTTCGCACTACACTGCAAAAACAAGTGTTTATATTTAAACACCATATTGTGTTTATCAGAGCAACACTTAATAAACACATAATTCATGTTAATGGTCTAACACTAATGTTCATAAATTAACACTTGGTGTTATATTACAAACACTAATGTTTGTAATATAACACCAATTGTTAATTTATAAACATTAGTGTTGGAAAAATTAACATTAGTGTTATACCATTAACATGAATTATGTGTTTATTGAAAATAAAGTTATATATCAATGGAAAGCTTTATGTCAGGAAGCAGAAAAGAATATTTTTTATTTGCCTAACGTACCAGGCTAGACATAATCTCCATGCAAAGATTGGATATTGGCACCCCCCCCCCCCCTAAATTACCAAACGAAATCGTTCAAATCGGGCGCTTTCGTTGATGACGTCAGCCCGGGGACACACAGTTACTTCCGGGTTTGATTGTAAACACAATGTCCATGCATTACTGTGGCATGCATCGGGCCAATGCACGAATTCAGTCATTGTCAACATACTTTACATGAAAAATATCTTCAATAAAATAAGAATAACATGAAGGAAACATCATGATCAAATCAAGAATGAAGTTCCTGAATAAAGTGTGTGGATTTAAAAATGGGAAAAGTGCTGGCCGGGGTGATTTGGGATAGGCCAAGCCAACCACGATATCACTGATATGCATAGGGAATATTACAGTAAAGCACGAAGAGCAAAGATTCGCCGAAGAACCGGAATGAAAACAGATTGCAAAAAATAACTGCTAGTGCTACCAGTTCAGATCGTCACACCAAGTTGAGATGAACTTATCACAATGAGAAAATGAAGGAATAGAATAAGGTACATGTACAGGATTTTTAAATTATTTCTTAGCTTTACAACCGGTCACGTATGATAGGCGAACTCGTGAGATACATACGGGATGAACTCAGTGCATGACTGACCGAGACTCAGTCGCCGAGTCCGGCGCCGAGTGTTCAGTATCCGCGACTGTACTGTACTTGCAGACAAAATGACCGATTTTATATTCACATTCTGATATTTCCAACTTATTGCTACTTCATCAGCAAAATTTATTCCTGTAAATGTTCCAAATATAAGATAACGATTGATCAAATCTGCTGAAACACACGCAAGCAGGACGAAGCGAGTCTGTGTTTGTGCATAAACCCTGGAACCACCTGTCGGGTCCCTTCTTCAGCAGCAATTTACGCATCATGTGCGGTAATCCATAAAACATGAATGGTTCACTTTTCAGTACCGTATACTGATTGTACTATCATTAAAGAATCGTGACACAAGTGACAATATTTTAATTTTATTCAGATTTCAGAATTCCATCAAATAATGGTCTATCAAGCCCAAATTGTATTTATTTTATAATAAAATATCTGTTTCTTTCAATCGTGATTGTGTGAAAAGAATGTATTACCGCAATGCGCTAAATATGAAAACCAAGTTTATATGGGCTGGATTTGATGAAATCGGCGGCTTTTTTTATTAATTTTTTGATTACTGCAAGACGATATTTTTTTAAATCAGATATTTTAAAATGAATCAAGAATAGGGAATGTCACAAACAAGTATTTAATTTTGATTTTGATTTAAACTTTTGATCCAAACACAAGGAATTAATTCCTACCTCGGAATTTTCAGATGGTACTCCATCTTTCATCAGCGAGTGAGTGACTGTATCACAGATGAACTTTCATGAAAGTATTTAATTTTTTATTCGATCATGTTTATTCAGTCCATGACATGAACGGCAGCAGCAAGCATTTGCGCATGGAATTGATCCCAGCGCGAAATTCAAACTCAATTACCCAATTATACCCAGCTAGTTATGACTGATTTTGTCAAAATTTACGGAAAATGTACGTGTTGACAATAATTCTATTATTTCTAATATATATAGAAGGAACCAGCAACTTGAAGATTCCTCTAATTTCATGCATTATTGTGAAAATCAGACTTGCCGGGCAGCTTGCAAAGTACAGGAAGCAAGTCTTGTTTACATGTTTCCTAGCAGGACCACGTGACTGCGAACCCTGAGCTTACGTCACGAGCATTCCCAAGGTCATAGACGATTGATTTGGGTGCTTTTTGTTCGATTCATTCGTTTTTTTAATTTTTCAGCTTTATTGGCCATAAAAAAAATCAGAAAAAATTGTTTTTAGTATCCTGACATCATAAGCTTTCCATTGATATATAACTTTATTTTCAATGAGGTTCACCTTTAAGTGTTGCTCTGATAAACACAATATGGTGTTTAAATATAAACACTTGTTTTTGCAGTGTATAGTTTAGTTTTTACCCTCTGCTTTCTTATACGTACGCTCGTACGTATGGAAAAATGGTGAATATGTTGAACGACCTCTTAGTAAACCTTCGTAGGTTCGATCCACAGTTGGATCGAGGGACTTATTTCTGAGAAATGCTTGGAACTTTTCGCCACATGCCAAAGGGCACTAAACAAAGACACAGCAAACCAAAAACGATTTTAACACGTTTTAAAGAGATTATATTTTGGGGTGGTTTTTTTTGTAAAACGATTTAATAACATTAGATGCCGGGATTATTTTGTGGAAACATTTTTTGCCAAATATTTTGCCAACACTTAAATAACATTATGTTAGAATATTTGCAGCATAGTAAGTTATCAAAAAATGTTTTTGAACGTTATAAAAACATTCTATACACTTTATATACCCTTTATATAACCCGACATTTAAAGGTTTTCTGGCAACCTTTTCGCCAGCCCATAGGGCTGGTACCTAATTCTGAGATGGGGTTTGTGTACACTAAAGATTAGCTAAGATTATAGCCTTCTTCTATTGGTATGAATTATTTTTTTTACTTCTCGTGGTGGAAATGTTTTTGATGTCTGCTAATTCGATTTGCAAGGAAAAGAAAGTATGTTTTGCCGTTTCAACGAAGGAAAACGATTGAGTATTGCCAAAGTTATGTTTGAATTAATTATGACTTAAAAAAGTTATCATAGGTTAGGCCTACACATATAAACATAAACTTGTTCAGCAATCAGCATATCAAAAAAATGACATGGTCAAAGCCGGGGAATGATCACGAGGTCATATCAGTGGACTACTGAGCATAGCATGATGTTTGGTTGCCTGTGAGTGCATAATTGATATGTTGATAACAGATCTAATAATGTTGTAGAATCAAAATCTTCATTATATGGACCACATTGAAGTCAAAGTAATTATCTATCCTATCCTGTATCGTTTTATGGATAAAATTGACTCAAAATGTTATTGATGATATTATCGCTATCTTTAACATCAGTTTTGTCTTTTCAACGGGAAAAATCCGATTGAAAATAAAGTTTTTAGGGCTAGCTATAATATTGAACAATATATCCCATATTTTGACATGCACTTATAGAAAATAAATAAATTATTGTCTTACTTTATAAATTATAAATACTGTAAAATGACACATAACTAAAGTGAGGCCAATTTCTATCTTTTTTATTTGATTCATAAAATTACATTCAACAAAACGATTGAAGACTGAGAAAACACACAATGCAGACTATTACAGAATGGAGTAGGTAAGATGCCATGTCCATAGCTTTGCAGGAGTTTCGGACTAACAATCAACACATTCAAAAAATACAGTTTAAAAGTGAAGATTGTAGTGAATGATCAGTCTTTATCATGTGCTTGCCACTATCTACTTTATAGTAAACTATACATTGCGAAATAATATAAAATTATTTTAAAATAAAATGTGCATGTAAGTTGAGTTAACATAGCGAATTAACTAACAACTGCAGTGTATTTCTTGATTTTAATAATAAGCATGGGTAAAAAGCAGTAAAGACAAAAATACAGAACAATTTGGAGTAATGAATTAAAGAGTTGACAGGAGTTATATGAGTTAATGTTTTTTGCTGTTTCAGTGTGCATGTTCTCACCATTGATGGTTTGGTGAACTGTCATGTAACGTGGATGTAAGCGTGATCCTAAAAAATGCCTTTCACGGTGACCCAAACTATTTACAAGACCTCTTCTGCATTGAGGCTGGCCTTCCCTTTTAAAGGGAATTTTTATCTAACCTTTTGCGATTGATGTCGAAAACGTTTTGTGTTTGCTGGTGACCCATGTTTCGTTCTGGAGACCCCATTTTATGTCCCAAACACCGGTCCGAAGTCTGCATGTTTGACATCTGGGCGGCATTACCTAACAAAAATATTTATGCCCCTACACGGTAATGCTCAAGATGGATAAATGAAGGGCAAAACTTAGATTGTTTTAAATTAAGAATTAGCATTTCCTTGCATCGAAATGAAGTCTTTAGATTATTTCAAATTCTGTTACTCCCATGACTAACTCAGCTGCCTTTATGTATTGACAAGTGTGAAAATGTGATGCATAATTAATTAGTTACTTTAAGGAAACGCGGAGGGTATAGATGTTATAAAGCATTGCAATTCACAGGCAGCTGAAACTATTACAGTTTGTAGTGCCTGGTAAAATGTAGAATTAAAGGCATATCCAGTGATCCCAGTATAAGTGTAAAAAATAACACAATTGTGTGTAAATTGCTTTAAGAGTAAAGGATAATTTCAATAAAATTGTTATTTAGGTATTTTTAAATATAAAAATGACAAAAAACAAGAAAGTATTGATAAACTTTAAGTCCAATTCAAATATATGTAGAGATATTACAATTTTATATTTAAAACACGGCTTTTGGCCTTACCACTATAGCATGCTATGATGCCACACATAATTATGTGGTGCAAAAAAAATTACATGAATTTTCGGAATGAACAAATCGCTGAATATGCCTTTAAACCGCGCACAAAAAGTGCCTCCCACAATTATCTCCCACAGCAAAGGATATACGGTGCATGCATTAACAGTACACATCTTGGCTAACCTTGTAGATTTTGGTCCAGCATACACTCCTAGATAGTGAGAACCAAGCAGAGCAAACTTTAGTAAAATACGAGGTGTGCATAAATACAGTACTGGCTCGCATTCCGCGTAGTATTCGAAGTGCTTTCGGACGCTTTTAGTTTTCTTGCGGGTTGATGCATTTATATTTGCTTGCATTTTCCAACATTTTAAGTGACAATTTTGTTAATATAAAATAGCGAAAATCACGAATCTTTTGTGTTGTTCTTCTTCTTCTGCTGAGATATTGATGCGTCTAATCATGATCTATAGTCTAATGTACTGCCCCCACGCGTGCATTATTTTGTACAGTTTCACTCCCAACAAGTGATATGCATTTCCTTACCTACAAGTATAGCGTATTATTATCTGATATTCAGGCTGTGATCAAAATGATTGGTACCCATCAAGTTTGATGTTTAAAAACAAAACAAACAAAAAAAACAATGAACGGAATGATGGAATGACGATGGAAAGCAAATTGAAAAGGGAGAAGAATGAGTGGAAGAAAGTGAAACATTTAACAGTGGAAACAAAATGAAGAATAAAAGGATCAGTAGATTATAACGGAAAGAATGAATCAGGATCAGAAGAAGGAATGGATACAGGGGGAATGTGTGACGGAGAGATAGAGAAAGACAAAAAGATATAGAAGCAAAACAAAGGAGTAAAGAATATCGAAAAGGAAAGAAATGAGGGTTAGGGGCTCAACACCTTTACTTTCTAGCATGTCTTAGTCTCTTCGGTGACAGAAAAACAGGGAACCCCGGAGGAGAGAAACATACGTACACGAAAGCACTGAGCAATCAAAGGATTCTAAACCCTCTGCCTGTTAATTAATGGTGCCCGTATGGCAAACATTATTTGAGATGAAATAAAAATTTCTTTCCCACTTACCTTGAGGTAAAATTACATTAGTTTTTAAAGTATGAAGCAACGTTAAACTAGTGTTCATTTATGTAATTATCATGCATTGTTGAAACTAACGCTAATCATTGTAGATGGGGCTAGGAGGTCTACATTATACTTTAATTCTAATGCTTTATTTCCCTCTGGTGACAGAAAATTGAACAAAACTGAATAACTATACCAATAGGACCTGTTGAATTCAGAGAGTAAATGATGTGAAATTCCAGTTGAAATTCATACACCCCTATGAAGACAATAACCTAGGGGCTGTGCATTAATTTTTCAATTTCAAAAATTTCGGAAATGTAGATTTTCATGACCATATTTGGAATCAGCATGAAAAATGCATTAAAATGAGTACAAACAAGCCTAGTATTGGTTCAGTAGTTCTTAAGATAGCTCTTGATATTTTGAGAAAAAATTTCAAAACTTGAACTTTTTCCGTTGAAGCGTAGGCCTATGGCTAGCACGCAGAGCATTAATTATGAGCAGGGTGGTTGAATTTCGAAATGGCGTGCAACTTGCCCCGCACATTCTGCCTGCCAAAATGGTCTCCCCCAATTCGGTTTGCCAAAATAGCTTTCCTCCTGTTTCAGCTTGCCAAAACTCCCCCCCCACACACACCCACCCACCACTTTACCTCACCCCATGGCTCCTAATTATTGCAAAGGACCTAATCTTCCACACGTGGAGTGTGAATTTCAAATGGGTTACCTGTACGGTTGACTCCGTTTGAAATCTACACCCCCTGTCTAGGAGATTAAAGTTATGTCTTTCAATAACCGTTGCGATTTTTTATTCTTTACTTTAAAATAAAAATCTGATTATATTATTTGTTTTTGTTACGACCTGTCTTTTAACAACAAAAATGAACACACGTCTACTTTAACAATCAACGGGGTGTGCGTGCGTGTGTGTTGATTTTAGCAATAAAAATGCTGGAAGAACATTAGTGTATACTAAAATGCTTTTTGACTTGGAGGCAAATGACATTATGACATGAAATTAATTAGGTTAAACTTTTGTTGTCATCTTTTTGCTGGGAGGTGAGTCACAAAAAGTCTTTTTGTTTAAATTCTTATGTTAAGATGCTATTATAACATGGTTCGTGGTTTTCAATACAGCTTTGTGATACACTGGCTTTCACACGGAAATTGTTAGATTGTTACTGGCAAACTAAGAATTACTTAAAGATTGCATGCCTGCAAATAAAATCAATTTACTCTATGGTATGCAAACACAACACAACGAAAAACATTCCTATATGAAAATGGCATATGCATCATCATGATCTTTTCCGGACTTCACCGGGGTCTTCAATAATTATTATTATAAAACAAACCGGGTCCTTAGTTTAAGTATTCCTTATTCCTGATTTGGAATAATTTTATATAGTACACCGTAACGGTGTGGAGGAGTTGTCTAAGTGGCGAGTTGTATAGCGAGTTGTATAGCGAGTTGTGGTTGCCGACGTTGTTGTAGCCATGGAGCTATCATATCCGTGGTGCAATAGATTACGTAACGCATTGTTCCTTTGTGCTGATTGATTTACCGACAAGCTATTCATCGGGAGGTGCCTTTTGCTCAGGACAAAAGGGTTCCGCCATTAAATCGGTAACTAACCTAACAGCGCGTATTAACACTTTACCAGGCAGGCTACTGTCAATAAGTGATCAAAAGAATGTCATGTGAAAGCGCCCACTTGAGTGAGAGGTACCTTTTGTTCTCATACAACCCACTGGAATGACTGAAACTTCGCCAGCACACAAAAGCACACTTTACCGTCGATATATAATTATTTACCACCCAATTTAATTTAAGGGATCGGGTATGAACGTTTGGACAGTATTTATTGTGGGACATTAGAGCACATCAGGCATATCGAATTGCATTCTGAATACGAAGAATGTCCTTCTGATATCAAATAATTTTGAATTTTTGAAATTCACAATGTAATACACATTTTATGGCAAATGATTAAAAATTGATTGAACGTAATTAAAACATCCAGTCAGATGTATTTCACACCCAACAAACACTGCCAAACACAAGTCACCCAATTTCGATAACTGAACGTTGAATGTACACTCTCATGAATATTGATTGGCAACATTTTCCAATCTGTCAGCGCTCAAATCGGACACAATAGAACAATAAAACCTGCAGTGCGTTAGTTGTAGCTATTCGCCGTAGAAGTGATGATGTAACAGGATTAACTACCATAGTAATAGATGAACATGGTGAATATATGAATAATCCTGTTACATCATCACTTCAACGGCGAACTGTATGTGTTTATGAAGCGAGTTGTGGATCAAGTTGTATTAGACCTTACCAAGAACGTAATTTATGAAACCTATGCCAAAAATAGATATTTTATTGGCCCATAGTATGGGAATCAAGCCCTTGTCATGTTTAAATCTTCTATCACAATTTTGCCCATTTACCAAACAACAATCATGATGATAATCCCATGTAGATTGGGCCTCGTCTTCTAATAATTATTTTCACGTTACAGAAAATAATAAAAGACAAAAGAAATTAAAAGCATGGTTTTTTTCCACAGCTCAAAATCAATGCAAGCAACAAATTTTTGATAACATCGCACTATCGTGGTCGTGACTTAATAACAAAAATCCATAGTATTATATATACTAATATTGAGATTATGTTGTGATATTATTGCAAACTATATTGAAGTATGATTATTTAGATTGATGATGACATGTTTGAGTAACATGAAAATGTCAGATATGATGCGACCATTGGAAGTAAGATACTTGTTGGGTAAAGCCAATATCAAAATATTTCTGGCTCTGACGGTAGAATTTGTTTCTGAAAAGTATAGAAACATAATAAACAGGTTTGATTGCCAAATATAAATAAACATATGAAGACGTGAGCGCAAGAAGACCGTAAGTCCACTTAGCCTCTCAACATGTATACACTAAAGTTGCGTATAGTTGTATAGTTTGGTAATGTTTTATACATTCAGGGGCCAAAACAAAATCTTTCACAACCTTTCATGATGTTTTCACCCTGGAACATGTATTAAACATTATAAAACCCTAAGAACCTATACGTAACTTTAGTGTATACATGTTGAGGGGCCAAGTGGACTTACGGTCTTCTTGCTCTCAGGTCTTCATATCGTTGCTGTTGCATCATAAGTGATAGAAAAATCAAATATTTTTGCAGTAATCAGTATAAACAGGTGCATTTTTGTAGGATTGTAGATTAAATAATTCAAACATTTTGCTAGGCAAATCCAATGAAAAAAGTAACTCACTACTTTCGCCGGCGTCTGGTCTGACGGCTTGATCACAAGTGACTTGGTCCACTGCTATGAATGTTAAGGGGCGAAAATTCTTGACAGGGACTCAAACGCAATCCTAGTCTCGGTCCCAGCCGATTTGTGCTCCTTCGTCACTAAACAAAGTGACGGAGAAACACAAACCGGCTGGGAACGAGACAAACGCAATCCAAATTAGAAAGAATGGGGCCAAAGCAATCAACCGCGACGAGGGCATCTTCTCTCTAGATCACGTATACGACCCGCTGCTCAAAACAAAAACATCACCACTTCCGGGGAATGTCAACAAGCCGTTTCGCGGGAAAAGCAGTGGACCAAGTCACTTGTGATCAAGCCGTCAGACCAGACGACGAAAGCTAAAGTAGTGAGTTACTTTTTTCATTGGATTTACCTAGCAAAATGTTTGAATTATTTTTGCAGTAATGTTTTGAAGAAACAAGCTTTGAAATGAGACCAAATTCATGCGCGTATTGGGGGGGGGGGGGCTTTGGGGGCGCCAGCCCCCCGGGGTCAAAGCAGGGGGCGGCGGGAAGAAGAAGGGGCGGCAAAAAGAGGGGCGGCAAAAAGAATTAGTAAAGAAAAAAGGGCGGAAAATGTGAAAAAATTGCACTATACATCAAAATGTGTTGCTTTTGGGGCGGTAAAATTGTACTATACATCAAAATGTGTTGCTTTTTGGGCGGTTGCGCCTATAAATTCCTTTTTTTTTTTTTTTTGCTCTTCACTTTTCCAAACGACCGTAAAAAAATTGGGACAACCTTTTCGGGCTGTTGAGCAAGGGGCGGAAAAATTCTACGAACTTTTTGACCGAGCTTCGTTACTTTTAAGTTAAAATTTCATAGCGGGTGGACACCTTTCAAGTGTAAGCCAACCCCTAAAAGTATTTTCTTTTGAATGAGTAAATAGATCACACTCCTATTGATATTCATCCACACCCGACTTTGGTCTTATTCTTGTTTGATTATTTTACTAATTAGGAATCAAGCAATAAGTACATTGACATTGCATAATGCTGATTTGACGGATGTGTTATGAAAATGAAACAGTTTTGAAAACTAATATGAAGCAGAATGCTTTGAATAATCAATGAAGCTCTAGGGCAGTCATTAGTAAGGAAACACTGACTGCATGACCATTTTTTGACATAATAATAATAATAATAATAATAATAATAATAATAATAATAATAATAATAATAATAATAATAATAATAATAATAATAATAATGATAATTAATTAATAATAATAACAAAATTAACCCTAAAACTACTGAGCCATATTTTGTAACACGGATTACGAAGCGAGTTTTTGTTGCACCCCCCTAATTTTCAATTATAAACGTCATAATTTTACAAGATCAAAACCAATGGTGGGCCTCACCCCCACCCCACCGCTTTTTATGTTCATCTTTGACGGCCGGTCCTAAAATGAACACAAAGGATGGAGCTACGATTACCTTAACTAGTTTGGGCGTAAACGCGTGCGTTTCTTTTTTTCCGACGGATAAAAAAATCTTGGGGGGGGGGGGGGGGGGATTGGTACAACTCATCCCCACCTCCTTCGTAGTTCTAGGGTCAATAACAAAGTCAATAAGTATATTTATTTTTTAACTGACAGATACTAAGTAAGAACTTAGAAAGAAAAGAAAATCGAGCTCCATATATTCGACGTGTGAAGTCCGTATTGCCTTAAAAGTCCCCAGCCATTATATTCAGATGAAGCCATGCGTACTTTAACACGGTGCGACTTTTACCACTCAGTTCCATGATGCTCACCCGAAACCAAATGCGTGTCGTATCCCAATGGAGTTGTTGCCTTGTAAACTACCTCTCTAGAATAGGTATCTCATCAGACTTCTTCGTCTTCGGAGACGACATCAAAGAAGCTCCGCTATATGCTTGAGTGATTATAATTGAAGACCGAAATAAAAAGACTAGTTTGCATCTGACGTCAGGACAAAGGCGCGACGTGATTGGTTGCTGACCTCCGCAGTACATAATTTTTGGGCTGGTTCGCAGGACGTCATACGCAAACTAGTCTTTTTATTTCGGTCTTCAATTATAGCGAAGTGTTAAGGCCTCATTACAATGAGCCCAAATGGTCTCCTAGTCAGTGCCACGGTTCACCAAACCCCGATTTAGCAAGCATAGCTCAACATGCAACATTTGACCTAAAGATGTCGAGTATGAGTTTTTATACCCAATACATATCAAAGGTCATATACATACGTTTAGGGTTAAAGAACTGTTCACTGCACTGATGAGCATGTTCGAGATCGTTGCAACATTTTTGCTGTTTGTTTTTGTTGTAAGTTTTTCAGAAAAGAAAAAAAAATCAAATGGATCACATGTATAGTAAACATGATTATGTTTGACAATTTCATGTACAAATGAGCTTATTTTACGAATGAATATGCAAAATGACTTTATGTCCAATTACAGCATAATACAGCAACATATACTTATCATACATCTACCAACCTACCAACATTTATCTGGAGTTGCTTTAATGGTTTATCTTCAGCCCTCCATATTTGTTTTATTAAACGTTGTAAATAACTGGATTTGCAAGTTTAAATTGCTGCATTATGTGATACAACTTTTTGGAAACAGATTGTAGGAAATTCGGTAACTTCTTTGAGTTTGGGGTAGTTTTGGAAATAAACATAAAGTTGTCAAAATATCCACACGTTTAACCACGGCAAATCTGCGATATATCCATGCTTTACATCCTGCATGTGAAAGCAACTCATATACGACTATGCAATTTGCGCAAGCGTACATCGATCTCTCCTTTTTTGACGAATATTCACTGGTGGTGTGATTTGGATGTGTCCCATTTTATCAGATGATGGTGGATGCGATATCGCTATTTTTGACGTCGCCATTGGATTAACACATAATCATGAAATCTTCACAAACAATTCTAAATTTGTTATATGGTGTCAAAGCAAAATTATCTTACTCTAAAACCGTTGGGGTTCTGCAAAGTACCCCACTGCAAGTATGTTAATTGTCCATTTATAATCGCTAACCGTGTATTGTGAATGGGGCTGTCAG
This sequence comes from Amphiura filiformis, assembly GCF_039555335.1. NCBI lineage: Eukaryota > Metazoa > Echinodermata > Ophiuroidea > Amphilepidida > Amphiuridae > Amphiura > Amphiura filiformis. The sequence continues at coordinate 74,283,781 of NC_092629.1, forward strand.
CCCTGTATCTTCGCCAGCCTCGTACGTCCGAATTGCGTGTCCTATGCCGCCTGCATTTTATGGACCAGTTTGCCATTATGACTTTCTCCAAATGGACATGACACAACTGAAATATCTATATTTTCAAAATATTGAAACTTAGGAGAATCAATTGACTTGTGGGTATACCAAAATTCCAATTTCTCACCACAAGCTACCACATCTTCATCAATTTACAATGATTTACAACGGACGACATGACAAGACAGTATAACATTATAGGGCTGTATTCCCTGTATGCAACCTGCTTGGCAAAATCATATTTATTAATGGCAAAAGGGTCCATAGAATATGACACATTCAAATGGACGATGTATATGGGTAGATAGAGTGACAAGCTGTCCATTCAAAGAGGAAGTAAGAATTGAAAAAGGGAAAAGTAAGAATAAAAATAATCCTCGAATTCGTCAGATCCAAGAGCGCCATAAAAGCTATACCCTTATGAACAGAACTATGTGCACCCCGGATGTGCACCATGCAGAGTCTTCACGAAAATTCGCGAAATTCAGACCCTAAAATTTAGTCTAGATAGACTCTACTTTCAAGTTTTCATGTCAGAAGATTACATGACACACAAGCCCGTAAACGAAAATGCACTTCCTGCAAGTTTTCAGTGACAAAAGCGAGACCAGCACTTCAAAATAACAATGAAAAACAAAAGCGAAAATGCAAACAGTTACCAAAACTAAAAAGATACAAGTACTATCTTTCTTCCTCTTACAACAATACGTATAATCACCTCACCTGAGGCTGATATTAATCCAGATCAAACAGCGCCAATACACTTTATGCTCATTGACATCTTCTCTTCTACAACACAAAATAAAGATTGCAATCCGATCGACCTGACGCAGATCATTTCAGATCTAAAAGCACCAATTTAGGCTGATTCGGATTTGTTACCGGGGCACGGTGGCCTTGCAAAACGGGCTCCGACGCATAATCGCAGAATTGCGGGTTTGAACTCCCGGCGGTGCACCGCGGTGGTGCTAGTGTATGGTAGGCCCTTAACTTCTCTCCACCCAGGTGTATTAATGGGTACCGCATGATATGTATAGTGCCGGGAAGGTAAAACAGACTCGTCGTACGCCTGGCCGGGAGTGGTGGCGAATCACCACGACCAGTTTATTATTAATAGGAGTCTGGTGCAAGCACCAAGGGAAACATGATTTTTTTTTCATTTTAGTGAAAAAGTACCTTACGAAAAATGTTATATCACCTTTGATTTTTAATTTAGAGAGCACTGCACTACCGAACTTGAAACTTTTGCATGTGAAGTCAATGGGATATTTAGGTGAAATATTTCCTGTTGTTTTTGTTACTTTTCTCTTCAAAATCATTGGTATTATTGTAATAATTACCAAGTTTAAGATGGTCATCAACGACGAAAAACTCCATGTGCTGCGGTGCTATGCTCCACTTAACCCACATTCTATATTCTATAAAATTACTTGATAAATTTCATGAACGTTATTTAATTTCTTTTTCTTTCATTGTATTAAAAGCCTTGGTTTTGTGTAAAGTGGGTAAAACCCACATTACGTGAACGTTCTAAAAGCACCATAGCTTTACTACAATATAAGGATTGCAACCTTGATGGACCTGATGTAGATCATTTCAGATCTAACAGCATCATATAGCTATACTCCTCATGAAGTGCTCTTTGACATTTCCCCATATACAGCACAAGATAGGGATTGTCACAATCTCCACTTCAGGCTTCTAAGCCCATGTCAGCTAACACACAAACACCAATTTTGTTCAACTGAAATAGCACAATATTGCCTGAGGGTACCACGAGGCGCAATTTGGGGTCCGAGACTGTTCCCGATGCATCGGTCTATGATTGTACCATGTGACTGTACACACCTTGACAACAGTCTGTGTCTGTGCATATGTGACTTTATACATATTAAAGGCTGACTTTGATGTTCCCAATTTAAATTCTGGTTTATAAGATCAACCTGCGGTGCAAGGTCAAAATCGGTCAAAAATGCTTTTACACTTGCACGGACTCTGTCAATTCTGATTATGTAACATATTTTTTGTTAACAACCTAGAAAACCATCACGCCTATGGAAAACATGACTTTTATCTCCCACATAGGGGTGTAGATGTCAAATGGAGTCACCCATTCAGGTAACCACATCTATATTTGACATTCACACTCCTTGGAGATTAAGGTGATATCTTCCTTAACATGGGGTGTATGAATATCAAATGAAGTTGCATGTTTCGTATATGGGATGATGCATGGATCCCATAACTTCTGCATTTATGACAATTGATCTATTTGAAAAAGTATCTGTGCTACAGCCTGAGCTGAGAAACACTGAACACTGTCGAACGAGCGCTGTGTACGAGTTGGACTTCTCCGTAGTCCACTTGCCAATTGTGCATACTCTGGCTATTGCATTTAAGCTTAAAACTCTGATTCAATTAATTTGTGCACAATAGATAGATTTTCACATCTGATCTTTTCAGTCACCGTACTCCCTCTGTTTGTTAGCTTCCCAACATTAAACTCTCTGTAGGCATGGTAGGTGCATGAGCGCGTCTTGTACTTGCTTGTGGTTAATTGGATTGATAAACAAGTATGATTGACAGTGTGTGTGGGGGTGTGTGTGTTAGGGACTTTGCCCGTTCAAAGTTCCGTTTAAAATTCAAAGTACATAGTCGATTTCTAACTCGGGCTTTCGCGATTAATAAACTGGCAGATTCTAAAATTAAATTGTTAAGTAAAAAAAAATCTTTCTCTGATTCGAATCTAGAATCAGACAGTAGTATAAATAAGTATAAATTCAAACAAATAAGAACTATTTTACTTTTCCATTTTTCAATTCTTATTCCAGTTGAATGGACAGCTTGTCAATCTATACACCCATAAACATCGTCCAATTGAATGTGTCATACTCTATGGACTATTTTGCCATTATGATATTGTCAAGCAGGCTAGTGAATACAGCCCTGTCCTGTCATGTCGTGTATTTTTCTGGGGCATCCAGAAAGGCCAAGCTTTCGGAAGTGGGACCAGGGAGGGATATTGTCCCCTGGAACTCAACCCACTACACGAAGGTGTGCCCCTGGAACACACCCTTATTAAGGAAGGTATGTCCTTCTCTTCTGGCACTCACAACTCAATTGATTCTCATATAGATATTTTAGTTGTGTCATGTCCTTTTAGAGAAATTCATAATGGCAAACTGGTCCATAAAATGTGACACATCCTAATCACACCATCAGTGAATATTCGTCAAAAAAGGAGGGATCGATGTACGCTTGCGCAAATTGCATGTTCTTATGATTGGCGGGTGAGTTGCTTTCACATGCAGGATGTAAAGCATGGATATATAGCAGATTTACCGTTGCTACACTCTTGTTCCGGCAGTTAACAGTCGCCAAGTATAAGAAGAAAAGTTTAAGATTGTTTAACAATTGTTCAATGGCGTGATTTTGCGCTTAATCTGCAAAGTTTAACGTATGTTAAAAGACTGTTAAACTCGAGCGTATAAAGGTGGTTATTTTTTGTTACGTTAAAAGGCGTTAAACTGTGTAATGTTTAGTGGAATTGTACTTTACCTGTTTAACGATACATCTCGCGCCACGGAATTTTAACCAATTATTGTTTAAAATGACAAAAGCAAATGGCGGCCAGGAGTGAATGCTGGTCGTGCTGCTTATGGTCTCCTGAAACTTCGTTCAAATAGGTAGGTTTGAGTCAATCAGGTTGCACCAAACTCGAGATTCGTTTGATAAGTTATGCATAGACATTGTTGAGACATAAAGGGTGGATATTGATGCGTTCATTTGCTAGATTTAACAACGTCATTGGGATTGACATTCTAGCGATACTGTACTGTACTGTTCTACGTGCACGGTACATGTATATCACCAATGTGTGTACCGCGATGTTCAGTTTTGGGCATACGCACAATAGCTTACAATGTAGACGAGATGCATTGAAGTTCGGTATGCTGGATACTCGAGTGTGTGAATTTATTAGCGTTGATGTATTGTATTTTAGCATTGTATCGTAATGCATGCGAGAGAGAAAGGCTTACTAGATTTTAATTTTTTACTCGGATACATTGCCCGGATACATAGCGGGTTGAACTGATAAAAAAACCAAAATACTTTATGCATGAAATTGTATTTTGAACGAATCTCACAGTTGACCAAGATCTGATGACTTCAAATCTATCATGAATTATGTTTCAGTATAAAAATTTTAAAAAAAAAAAGAAAGAAAGTACCAATCATAATTAAATCCAATACAACCATTGATTAAGCAGTTGTATTTCTTAAACAATCCTTAGATAAAATAGAACATATAAATCATTATCTGTTTAGAGTTATTAAGCAAATATTGATTAAAAGACCTTAAACAACCTAGTTGGTTAAGCACTTAAACTTGAAGCTGGTTAAAGTGCTATACGCATTTATTGGTTAAAAGTTTTAACCAACTATTGATTTGAGCCTTAAACAACAAGAAAATTAAGGGCCCTTAACCAATATTTCGACGAGAGGACCACGTAACTAACACGAGTTTAAGATTGATTAAGATTGTTTAAGACTTTTTTAATTGGCGAAATAAGAGTGTAAATGCTTGGATATTTATGTTTATTTCCAAAAACTACCCAAAACTATAGGGGTCCCGAATGGATTTCCTACAATCTGTTTCCAAAGAGTTTTGCAAATCTAGTTATAAACAACGTTTGATAAAATAGAAGATATCTAAAAATATGGCGTAATTGGACATTAAATTATTTGCATATTCATGTGTAAAATTAAGCTCATTTGTATTTAAAATTGCCAAGAATAATCATGTTAAACGTGTTGACTAAGTGATGACAAAAATACGTTGAATGTGTCTTAAAACTGTTTATTACAATTTCCGTAAATTACGTGATTTGAAATTTTAAACATGTATGCACTCCCTAAACGTCCTCCCCGTACTACAAATACTACTTTTACACATATTTAACACCTATTTGATCAAAATATCTCAAATTCAAAAAAGAAAAAGTATGTGCCCCCTTTAGCACAGCCTCAATGATATCGTCAAACTATTAACATACTTCAAATTACCACTAACCTAATTAGTAAATATCTAGCAGGAAAACACAAATTCCTTTAGTTTTCTTTTTTTAAACATGGTCCTACAAGAATTTCATCATCCCTTTCCTATTGTAAATCAGTAACAATCAAATCAGTATCCATCAAGTTTTATTTATTTAGAATGTATTAACCCTACCTCCACGATAACGTTAAATACCACTGGATATTTATAAAAATTATAAAAATTGAACAAAGTCAATTTATATCACTATTTTTGAAATCCTTATGAAAAATGCATTAAAATTAGTACAAACATGACTATAATTGGTCAAGTGGTTCTTGAGAAACATTTGCCATTTTGAGGTAAAATTTACATTTTGGAGGGGAGTTTCGTCGATCAATTGTATGGCGATGCCCCAGCATAGCCTAGCACAAATCTTTGAGGCGATTACCAACACGGTATCTCATTTCACATTTATCACACTATTTATATGCACATCACACCATGTGTAATGGAATTCAATTTATATTTTGAGGGAATTTTCTCATTTTTTCTCATTTTCTAAATCAAACTTAGATATATTCCACATAGCTTCAGTGCATGAATGAATCATTGCAAATACACTGTTCTCAATTTAATGGTAAGGTCTTTATTTCTGATTTACAATATTCATAATTCAAACTGTGCCCTCCGGTATTGTGATACAATGGTCCCTAAATTGGTATGTAGGAAATGTTGTCGTGATAGATTATGTAGGCTAGATTGAACTTTTACTTTAAAGATGAGGTTATTTTCACATGAATGTAAACTTAATGTAAAAAAAATGCAGCTGTCCAATAGCTGCTTTATATTATTTTGTAACTTGACAGTAATATTATGTTACATTTTGAAAATGGTCCAATCATGTTGGCCAAAATGTAACATTAAACATCCAAGGTATACTTACGGATCTACAGATGTTGGATTCATATAAGATCGTCAGTTTATTAAGCTCTATTAAGACTAGTATGTCAGTTATGCCCTTTAACAAGTGTCTAAAAGCCCTTTATTTATGTATACAGTGGTGCATTTATTTAAAACAAATCTAAAATATTGAATAAGCTATTTTGTTTTAGCAACTTTATAGCAGTTAAAATATATATGACAATAACTTTATGTAGCCATTTGCAACCAATTTATATGTATTTTGAAAGCGTAAAACAACATTTCTGTACTAGTTTGGGAAATTCTGCGGTACATATAATTTACAAGATAAACAAAAAAGGTTTAAACCTTCAGTCTAAGAAACGTAATTGCTTTATGAAACTGCAATGAGTCGCAATACCACCAACCCGTAGTAGGGTTAGGGTTTATGGGTTAGGGTCAGATTTAGGGTTTAGGATTAGGGTTAGGGTTAGGATTTGGGCTAGAGTTAGAGTTTATGATTAGGGTTAGGGTTTTAGGATTAGCATATTGCGGCCCATTATGGTTGCAAAAACTAAATACGCGTCCAGAAAGACTTATCTTGAAGAAAATAACACAAAGCAGCCATTAATTCTTACCCAACTCACCTGTCTAGGATCTTAATCATGCTCATCTTTCAGGACACAGTTCTCTAACCCTATATGTCTACACAATCATGCAGTGACCTTTCAAAATCTGGGTACAAAATCTCGTACTCCACAACTTGAGGACATATTATGTGATATGATTGTGGAATGGATTTTAGTGAACTGTGCCACTAGGTATGAGATTATTTCGGCTCATAAGTGCCTATGTAAATTCTTTTGGACATCTGGATATCAATGCATGCATGTATGCACAATTTATTGGGACCCTATAGGCTATGTGCACATATGAAATTTAATTAACAGGTTTTGAATTTCTGACAAATTTATATAGAATTAAGAATTATTAACTTTTATTGAAACAGCAGGGTACTGAACTGAGCACCATCTCATTACAATACCAATGGAACTTGGTTTATGTTTCAATGATATGGAGTCTTTCAATTATATAAAGTTTACTGAAGAGACTAATCAGCGGTTCACTTTGTAACATGGGAGTCAGGATCGGATCACGAGAACCTGACTTCTTGTGTTCCTGACTTAGCCAGTTTGAAATAAAGAAATAGTCGGTATATAACAATTAAAAGAAATGGTTAAGGAAATTCAGGATCTCATGAAATACGTTCCATTTGTAATGCAAAACCAACTGCCCTTATAATCGCGAGTTCCTGACTTCCCCGACTTTAAATCAGGATCTCGAGCTCATGAGATCATGACCTTACAAAGTGGACCGCGCGCACTTAGTCTCTTCTGTAAGTTTGAATTCAATAGATTAAAGGGAATATCAGTGATTTTCCAGCCCAGAATATCTCAAAATTCATCAAAATTCAGATTTTTGCAACAACTATAATAAGCCCAGACCCCTGGTGAAGTGATCAAATAAAGGGCAAAGCAAAAATTAAGATTTTAAAAATATTTAGGTCTTTTGGGACACGTTATGTATATCTTCAATACGAAAGGTCAAAATGTTTTATGATATGGTTTTTCCTCCCAGCTACATAGACTTTTAGTACATATCGTTAGATTTATAACGTTTACTTCGAGGACTGTCAAAAATGAAAATTTTTAATAATTTTATATCGTGAATTTCAAAATTTTTATTCGTATTCGGAATGCAATTGGTGTGTCTCATGACCCATAAAGATGCTGTACAAAGGTAAGCCCTTAAGAAACAATTTGAAATGGATGGAGTCTTAAGGTACAGTACCCGGTACTTTTTAATTTAGTAAAGAGAATGAGGAATAGAAAATGGAGCGATGGAAGAACTTCAGAACTGCTCCGTTTTGCATACTAGAGCACGAAATAAAGATTTCCAAAGGGTAAAATTAGAATAGTTGCGAAACGTAACACTAATGGTATGTATGTGTGTCACTTATCACAAACTTTCGTTCCGGTCTATATCATTCTGTTCTCGCCTATAAAAAAAACCTAATTACCTTAATTACTTTCTAATTAGTGAAAGCACTTTACTTGTATTATTCATCCTAGCTATATAATGCATACGTCACTTATACTCTTCAATACTTTGTGAGAAACTAAAGTTTCCTTAAACATGTCACTTTTGACACAGTTTTATTTCGGAAATTGTATTCCAGTGCTGTTACATTACTTGTAATGATTACATGATTGAAGTTTTTATATTTAGACATTCTGCAAGTTTGATGAGCTTTTTGAAGAGAATTGAACCTCAATTATTATCAATATAATATTACACTCTTAAAACAACGCGCCAAATTTGACCACGTTGTTTTAAATGGAACCCAACATGTATTTCTGATCAATTGCATAGACGTAGAATATTAACCCACAATGACAAGATATGTGTCTTTCACTATGGACCACAATGGCCTCATCCAAATGGCATAGTTCAATAACCTCTATTAAACACTCATAGTGCAAAACTTGGCCTCAAGTTGCAGACTATGTGTTTTTGTACCCAAATTTCCAAAGGTCATTCAATGAATGTAAAAATAAAAATTTGGGTTAAAGAACTGTGCCCTGATAGATGAACATCTTGTGGATCCTAGTGTTGGTTATTATTTCATTATGTTTCTGCAGATTGTCGTTGTACTACCGATCCCAAATAAACTACAGACGATACAAATTTGAAAAAAGAAGTTCGTTTTATTTTTGCTTAAATGAGCACATGCATTAAGAATTTATTTTATTTTAAGGAGTATTTAAGCCAAACAATGATCGACTTTTTAAAATGCATTTGGCTATTTTCTTTTCAAACCCCTGCGATTTTGGTACCTTTCTGATTCTCACACATGTCTCAACGTATAAACTTAATTGGAATCAATCAAATACTATACTCCTGACCCACATGGTATTCCTTGCTTCTCTTGGATTGGGTCTTTGACCTCAAAATGGGAATAGATTCCACATTAAAATCAAAGATGTTTTATGCTTACACTAATTTTTTGCAAATTTATCGTGATATAAATGTTCACCAATTTTGCAAGATGTAATTAGTCTTACTTTTCAGAAGTACATTTGTGTTGTTCTACCGTAACAGGAAGGTCACAGAAAGCAATGCGAATTGACCACATCTTTCTGTAAATATGAAATATTAAAGAGGTTACAAAAAAATGAAGCCCAACAAATTTCTGGTTTTTAACAACATAGTAAAACAAATCTACACCAACTTAAATATCGCCAAGAGCTATCAGGTTCTGTGCTTCTCGGTAATTTAACATAAAAATCAATTTATTTGCCAGAAAACTGGCGGTGCAAATTGCAATAATTGAATTGTGCTCCACCATGCATGTGTGGATGTGTCTGGCGCTCTCTAAGGTTGTGGTAGGTATGTTCGCATGAGAACAAAATATCTGAAGGAGTTAACTTGAGATCCTCACCAATTACAAATTGAACACCAAATTTCTTTGTAGGTTAGCAGATCATCAGCTTCGTGTTCGTCTTCGTCGTAATTTTCATCTTTATCCTCATCTTCATCTTCCATCTTCCATCTTCCATCTTTCATCTTTCATCTTTCATCTTCCATCTTTCATCTTTCATCTTTATCTTTATCTTTATCTTTATCTTCCATCTTCATCTTCACCTTTATCTTTATCTTTATTCGCATTGTTATCTTTATCCTTATATTCATCTTTATATTTATCTTCTTCTCAATCAACGTCATCATCATCATCATCATCATCATCACCATCATCATCATCGTCATCATCATCATCTTTATCCTCATCTTCATCTTCATCTTCATCTCCATCTTTATCTTCAACTTCATTATCGTCTACACTATCTTAATCTTCATTTTCATCTTTATTTTCACCTTCATCTTCATTCGCAATTGTATCTTTATTTTTATAGTCATCTTTATCGTCTTCATCTTCATCTTCATCTTCATCTTTATCATCTTCCTCATCATCACCTTTGTCAACGTCTTTATCAATGCCCTTATTTTCTATATCCAAGAAAACATTTATAAAAGATCAGTGCTTAAAAAGCGCAAAGGCACTATAGTATTGGCAGAGTCCTATATACCGGGCCTATATACTAAGTTCTATCCTAAGAATTAAAAAAATCTGAAGAATTTTGGTGTCATGTGAATCTACCCATAGTATAGCTTCAGGGAGTAAGTTAAGCACCCCTATCTAGCCCACCCTAAGGCAAACACATCATTTGCTTATGGCATTATACATGTTAACTTCGTGCGTGCAGAGTTTCATTATACTCCTTGTTTAAAGTTCAAAACTTCAAAGAGCTTTCTCAAGAACGGCTTTATAACTCATACTGGCATGTTTGTATTTATTTCAACATGTTCAAAGTTGTTAGCTTAACATTTCATTATAATGGACACAAGCCCACAAGCAGTGATTGTCTCCGCACAGTCTTTGATTACACTACACGGTTGAGTGCATAGCAATGTAAGAGCCGTGAAGTTTTTAGCTGAAAAATGGGCCTCTTTGATTGGTTTTTGTCGAAGTGTTCCCTTCATCCAATCAGATTTTTTTTAATCAAACGAAAGCTAACACTTCCCCCGAAAAACACTTTTCGTCACTGGTCAACGGAAAACGCAATTCAATGTTATAGCAAGGCGAATATGGAAAATCTGTTGAAAACTACCTATCCAAGCACATTTTTGACCAAAATGTAGGTTTTAAAAGTCAAAACCTAAAGTGTTCCTTGCAATTTGTTTCAAATTTTATGTCATTAAATGAAAAGCACACTTATATTGTCCATACACTAGCGTCACTAGAATGAACCACGGCCAATTCTCTTTAAATTGCAAATCTTGTTCAAAAAGTTACTATTTTCGCCTTTTTTGTCATACGGTTGTAAATTCAATGAACTATGACTTTGCTTAAGAGCGCTTACAAATTGATATGTTCTTTAATAAATATGATAAGTATAAGAAAAAGCTGACAACTTTTCTGAGTTAAATTATGTGCGGTTATTTACCTTTTAAGCACCACTTGGTATGTTTAAACTCATTAGAATGCATGCATTTTTGTTGAAAATTACTCAATACAAGTCTGACAAGATAAAAATCAGAACTCCTTTACAGGATATTTGACAGTTTGATTGCAGTCAACAAAACAAGATTAGATATGATAAATATTTTTGTGCATGTGGTACATGATTTTTATATTATCATTCAATCATTCCTAACTAGTTGTTAAATTTACGCTATTTTTCAATATAAGAGTAATGTACATATCCCTAGGATACGCTGATGGCAGACCATCAACCTGGCAAGAGGATTTTCCTGTATTTATCGCATAAAAACCTGTAATGGTTAACACAAGTGAAATAATAGAAGAAGGTAAATATTGTAATGTGGAAATGGGCTATTCCAGTTGAAACCCATACACCCCTTGGAAGTCATGACCTTAATCTCCCACACAGGGAGTGTAAATTTCAAATGGAGTCATCCATCCAGGTAACCCTATTTGAAATTCACACTTCCTTTGAAAGATTAAGGTCATGTCTTGCATAGGGGTGTATGGATTTCAATTGGAATAATATCCAAATGATGCATCTACTCTAATTTTGATCAAATGATAAACGCATTATGCTGTTGGCAGTGTTCAGATAAAATTTCTGATAGCTTTGGATTTATTAAATAACCCAAAATGTGCTTATAATTATTGTATAATATCGTAAACAAACAGAATTTGTATACTACATGTATTTGTCAGTAATGATATGTCATAAATATATAAAATGCATGGACCAGCACAGCAATTGAAATATTTATACTTTTAAGTGCTATCTAAAAGTTACTGATATTGTTATTGATGAGAAAACTGCACGGATTATTGGTCTGATGAAGTAACTATATAGCTTGCCATTTTCGTAATCGCATGCTGTTGATGGTATTAATGGAGGTAGTAATATAACTATCAAATCTATTACTGATATTGTAATTGATGAAGTAGCTATCTATTGCTTATATTGTTATTGATAAGGTTACTATCTATACTGCTAATACTGTAATTGATGAAGAAGCTACCTACTGTTGATATGGTATTGATGAAGTAACTATCTACTGCTGATATTGGTATACATAAAGTAACTATCTACTGCTGATATTGGTATTGATGAAGTAACTATCTACTGCTGATATTGGTATTGATGAAGTAACTATCTACTGCTGATATTGGTATAGATAAAGTAACTATCTACTGCTGATATTGGTATAGATAAAGTAACTATCTACTGCTGATATTGCTATTAATGAAGTAGCTATCTGCTGCTGATATTGCCATTGACGAAGTAACTATCTACTGCTGGTATTGCTTTTGATGATGTAGCTATCTACTGCTGATATTGAAATTGACGAAGTAGCTATCTACTGCTGATATTGTACTTGATGAAGTAGCTAGCTACTGCTGATATTGTAATTGATGAAGTAGCTATCTACTGCTGATATTGGTATTGATGAAGTAGCTATCTGCTGCTGATATTGCCATTGATGAAGTAACTATCTACTGCTGGTATTGCTATTGATGAAGTAGCTATCTACTGCTGATATTGAAGTTGACGAAGTAGCTGTCTACTGCTGATATTGTACTTGATGAAGTAGTTATACTGCTGATATTGTAAAGATGGTTGTCATGATTTATAGTAATGTTAAATCCTGTAAGTGTACCACAGATGTTAGAAATCGAGTCAACTTTTAATAATTAAAGCACCCTTTTCTTCTGTTTTCTACCTGGAAACTCTAGCATGGTTTTGTATGAAGATGTAATTTCCAGACATCATGGAATTCAATGGACAGTCGTAAAAAAACCAATTGCAGTCAACATTATGTTTTTCATATAGTCAGAGAGATCAGACAAGGGCTGATTTCAACCATAGCTGTCGCTAAGAACTGAGTCGCACCTGTGAAGAAAAAAATACGTTTTCTTAAGGCGAATATAGTACACATCTCTACGGGACTGACATTTGGTAGTGTGATATCTTAAGAGCTAAATCTGTTAATTGACTTAGCAGTAGTATGAAGCTAAGATTTTATTAATTCTGTGACACATGCCCACAATGTTTGCATAAATGAAATGGGTATTGCCATCTATTCCCATAAGGGGACTTAACATCGATAGAAAAACATTCAAATGCAGATAGATAGATAGACAGACATACAAACAGATATGAGGGAAGTAGATTTAAACCTTGTGTGCGGACATTCACGTCATTCATTGTTAAAATTTATTTTTTACAAACCGACCAAAACAAGTGATCAATTTGTTTTTGTATTTTGGTTTGCAGTGACATAAAATTACAAGTACAATATATGCCTTTCATATGGGCAATAAATACTCAGGTCAATAAAATGTTAATTACATTTGCATGAAAAACAACATATTTTGCACAATCGCAACAACTTTTTTTAAGTACCAAAACAATGTATGTGTGTTAAAAGCTTAGCTATTTACAAAATATTTGCTCTTATTTGACACATTTTCAAATCTGGTTTCTAAGCTTTTGATTGAAATTTAGTTATTTTGATTGAAACAGACAATATTAACATGGCTTTATGTCTCACATTCAGGTCTCACGACAATCATATTACTTTATCACATCAATAACAAGGAGTTGGGGCAATGGGTTAAAACTGCAGCAATAGACTATTGGGTATGGATCGCTGTAATGTTTGGACAGCAGGCTCATTCAGATGGGAAAATGGAAAAACATGTCATGAATTGTTTTGTATAGATCAAATTTATACACCTTTATTAGAACATTTGTTGATAAAAGTGTTGTATGGAAAAACAAAACAATAAAGGCGAGAGGTGCTTTGGGTATAGTTTGACAATCGGAAAGCTTGAAGTGTGATTTGATGAGTTTTGGTCATGATGTTGTTTTTATTGGTCTTGTGGTATTATAAATATTTTGAGAATTTTCAGGCTTACGGTATTACTGCATGTCTAGCAATGGGCTAAGCTTTTAACTTGTTTTTCTTTCGCAGCAGACTGTGACATGTTTGTGGCTGGCCATCCCACACTAAAAGCTTCATCCATATTTTGAGCACTGTATTCTAAAGGAATCAGACCTGGGGGTGAAACTATATGGGAAATATGCCAAATTATATCGCCATGCATGCATGGGGGACTCAACAATATACGTCAAATTGATCTCTTTTTAAATGTATAATAATTTCAATGACCCCCCCAGTCAACAATCATCACTTTAGAATGACCTTATTAAGTTGTTAAATATGAGTTTTAGTACTCGACACATTCAAAGATATCTACTGCTGATATGGTGTTGATGAAGTAGTGCCCTGGGCCTCAAGGAAGTACAGATGATCGTGTTTATAACTGATTGAGTGTCCCAGGTTAAAAAAAGAAATAAAACAAACAAACAAAACCAACCGCTAACATGGCTAATCCCTGACACAAAACGTTTTCGACAATATTTGCAAAGGTTAAAAAAGGTTGTCAGAAACGCTTAAATGTCGGATTTTATAAAAGGTGTACAAATGGTGTAAAATATTATTATAACATTTAAAAAAATCTGAAATATACTGCAAAACATTGTTTTGACGAAATATATATTTGGCAAAAAAGTTTTGCAAAAAAATATTTTACAATAACATTTTGACAACATTTGAAAAATACGGTTGTGGTGTTTTTTAATTCAAAAGATTCTAAAACGTTTTTATGACCTTTCTATAACCCGACAATTAATGTTATTAAAACCTTTTTACCAAATACAAATCCCAAAATATAACCCATTTAAAACATTTTAAAAACGTTTTTGTGTTTGCTGGGATATTAATATTGAAGAAGTAGCTATCAACAGCTGATAAAAGTTGCTACTGATAATATTTTGGTACTGATGAATCTACTGATATAATGTTGCTACTGTTGATATTGCCATTTATAATGAAGTTATATTAACTGTTGATATTGATAAAATAGCTATCTATTGCTAACATTGATAAGGTATAGCTAATACTGATATTGATAAAGTATTCCACCATCTACTGTTGATATTGGTATTGATGAAGTAACTATTTGCTGCTGATATTGGTATTGATGAGGTAACTATAGCTACTCCTGATATTGGCATTGATGAAGTAACTACAACTACTGCTAATATGGGTATTAATGATCTTGGAACAGATGAACTTAAAATATTGACTGGTATTTTTAGATAATGTTGCTATATAGTACTGATATTTAGGAAGTAACTATAGTGATGCTGATATATTGTTGTTGATGAAGTGTTTATCTATTTCTGACATTGGTATTGATGTATATCATAGTAAAAAAAATATGTAGATATTTATATAGCGCTTTATGCCGTAAACAGCCTCAAAGCGCTTTACATTTATTCCGCCGTCATTAGAATATGTCGGAACCACGTTTGCAGTCTACAATTGGCGCAGGGTTCATCAGTACAACGACTGTGACAACCCCTAACAGCTTCCCATTGCACCTGGGTGGGGTGAGGCAAGCGAGGCAAAGCGCCTTGCCCAAGGGCGCAACACGGTGGTGGGATGGGAACTCGAACCCATGCACATCAAGCAAGCTCTCAGATTATGAGTCCAAGGCCGTAACCACACTGCAAATGTTCCCGAACACATGACGCTTCTCAGACGCGTCCGAGGTGTTCATAATTGTCTCTTTAGAACACTAGTATATTTGAAAATATGATAAGCCTTGCACATTAGTGTTCTTTTAGTATAATGTAGAACACATAGTATTGATCAGACGGGTCACAAGTGTTCTGAATGCTTATTTTGAATACTGGTGTTCAAAAATGGAACGCATGAGCAGATAGAGGCGTTGGAGAGCTGCGACGTGTCAGCGAGAAATACACGGTGCTCCTTTGAAGGAGGGATATAAGTAACAACAACAACAACAATGGCGATACAACGTGGTGGAAACGCTCCCGGGAAACGCTATTCTAAACTGTCTTTTTCAAGGCAAATGGGATGATAGTGATAGTAAATTCGAAGGATTTAGAGAAGAATGAAATTCAGGGCAACTTTGGGAGTGACTCGGAGCCCGTATATCTGTTGACAGCGATGAACAAGCATCGGAGAGACACAAGAGGGTGACTATGGCCGAGCGATTAATGCGTTGCGCTGTCAGCCGGGAGAAACGATCGGCGAGGGTTCGAGCCTTGGGCTTGCCTTAAGTGGAATTATTCGGAACACCGCCATTATCTTGTTTATACTACCATGCATTTGTTTATTGTCGAGTAATGAGATTTTGAAAATGTATAAATAAAGGTTGAACACCAGCATTCTGAAAATCAATGTTTGAACACGTGTCATGTGTTAAAAAACCGTTACATTTCTTTCATGTGTCCGAGGTGTTCATAGATAGTAATTTTGAACACCAGAGTTTAAAGGATTAGAACATGTTACACTAGTGTTCTGAGGTAATAACACTTGTGTTCTCTACATTAACACTAGTGTTCTCTAAATAAGTTGAACACGTGTCATGTGTTAAAAAACCGTTACATTAATGAACGCGTTCCATGTGTTCTGGCCAATTTACAGTGCACTGAGCCACCGTGCCCCAGTAACTATCTACTGCTGATATTGGTATCGATGAAGTAACTGCCTATTGCTGATTATCCAGCTGATATTGGTAAACTATATAGCTATTTTACTGCTGACGGTATATTGTTGAAGATATCTACTGCTGATATTGACATTGATGAAGTAATTCTATACCAAATTGCACCGTAGTATAAAGATAAAGGGTGAAACAACGTCTAATTCACCGGATAACTTTTAAAAAACGTCATGAACTTGAAGGATATTACTGTATTAATATGCGTGCCTAATAAATGGCCAAATTACTTTGGGATCCGGAAATTAAGTATAAAATATTAAGATTTGTTCGCAGTAGAGCATTTCAGTTATAAAAGGGTTGTTGTTCACTGGAAATGATAGCACATCGCAGCTTTTGTAATAGATCCCATCATTTTCCCATCTGAATTCTTTCATTGTAAATGGAAGATGATGGATAGAGTCCAACAGTTAATGTACTCTGATGCATCGTTTTCAATCGTTTAACCTACTTTGACCATTAGCCCACGGCCAGCTCACATGAGTTCCCCGCATATAGAAGTACTGAATGAATCATGTGGTCTCATTGATATAGTTTGAATATGGGGCGAACCACATGATTTTTCCGTAACCCAGATTAAATATATATGGGCCACCTATCTAGTTCACAAATGAGCTCTTATGCAGTTATAGGGATAACCACTTGACGCTTCTTTAATTTAGATCTGAGACAGATTTAAGGACCTACTGTAAATTACCTGGTGTTAATGACACAGTACAAATAATGGGCATTTGTTAATCCATATATCCAATCTAGATCAATCCAAATATGGATTCAGTAAAGGGACATAAAAATGGAGCTAAGTCCGGGAGCCACGTACCCAAGGTGTAATGCAACTCCTGAAGTCGCGAACCAAATCAGTCAAGCTGCAGATACTGGAACATGCCTTTGGAGAAACTTGCTTACGTGCCTTATTAATAGTATGTAAAATAGGCAGAATATTGTTGTGTAACTAAATGTAGCAGCATAGTGTCATGTTTTCATTCGTAAAGTGTTAGTTAACCCATAATGGGTATATAAGGTAGATATATTTTGGATAAATGGATGTGAGAAAGGGATCACAAGATTAAGGTCAGTGTGAATAGTATGTGTAAGTCATGTCTGGAGATTAACCCAATTTCATTACACTTTACGTATCTATACAACATGAGTCATTGGTGTGGGGTTCGGATTTTATAAATGCTTGACTGTTTAAAATATGATCGGATTTCTATAACATTTTAAGAATACTATACATGCTGTCTTAACAATAGTTTCGTGCGACAGACATGTCTTCAACAATACAAAACATTCCAAATAGAATCATATCCATTGTCTGAAAACATAATGGAAAGCATTTACTCTGAAGCTTATTTTAGACGCTTACTCTGTGAGACACAAAGGTCACGTCTCTATGCAAGACATTTGCAATATTAAGACACAAAATCATGTCCATGCACGACATAACTACATCGAGCAAACCAACAAGCAGAAATGGTACTTTATATACTGTAAAAGAAACAACGAATAACAGCTACAGGATGAAGATTGTTACAGTACAAATAGGCACAATCAGAAAATCTATAATGTTTTGAGATACGTCTTGATTTTGTGTCTTCTGGTCAGACATAACATGCTGGAAGACATGTCCCACATGGGTATTGTGTCTTTTACTTTCAGCCTATACATAATGTGTCTCTATTTAGATTTTCCATGGTTAAAGACGTGTCTTATAGAAAGAGATTTTGGACAAAAGCTTAAGACAATAAGTTTGCAGTGATTTATTACCACCGCTGATCAACATGCTTTATATACATCAATCATGAACAAAAAGTCAGATAATGGCTGCGTTTTAATCTCAATAAAGGGGTTTCAAAAACTAGTTTTTTTATCCATTACCAGCTCCAGTTTCCTCTTCCAATTTCACGGTATTAAGATCAAATATTGCACCAGAGTTAAACCAAACTAGTTTGTGGTCATGTTTCATTTCTTTTTGAATAGAAAAGCAAATTTCAACATGTCCCTGATGTCAAATTTCAATAAAGGTGTGATTGATGAGTTCAAGTTTTCTAAAAACTAAGCTTGAATCACCCATGAATCAGTAACATAAGGATGTTCCCAATGACGACCTGCATTGTCTTATTTTAACATATGTCTTACTTTTACCACATCAAAATTCAGTAGAGGTTATTTGGCTGATAATTTTTTTTCACTATCCAACCAAAAATTACAAATCTGTATTATCAAAAATTCAAAAAAAAAAAAAAAAAAAAAAAAAATAATAATAATAATAATAATAATAATAAAAAAAAAAAAAAAAAAAAAATAAATAAATAAATAAATAAATAAATAAAAATAAATAAAAATAAATAAAAATAAATAAAAATAAATAAAAATAAATAAAAATAAATAAATAAATAAATAAATAAATAAATATATAAAATAATAAATGTATAAAAAAATAAAGGATTTGGGGATTGGGATATTCTTTCAGCATTTTCCCATTTAATATTGAGGAAGAATGGTGTGGAAATTCCAGTGTGGGTGTGGTTATTTCTGGAATAGCTTTAAAATGTCTCGTCTGCGAAATAAAAGAACGGCAAGAGAACAGCAGGAAAAAGCAAAGCTGCAAAGCGAAGTTGTGTAGAAAAGCAGTAAAGCAAAGTAGAACAATCAAAGGAGTAAAGCAAAATAAAATATGCAAAATAAAGTAAAGTAAAGCACAAATTAAACCAAAGTACAGAACAGCAAAGCAAATAAAAGCATAAATAAAAGCAGACTAAAATAAGACGAAGTATAGATCAGGGCAGATCAGACAAAGGCAATCAAGAGAAGAAAAGCAAACTGAAGAAGGTAAGTAATGCAAAATAAAGCAAAGCAAAGAAAAGCAAAAATCAAACCAATATACAGCACAGCAAAGCAAATAAAATCATAACCAAAGCAGCGCAGAGCAAAGCAAAGTAAAGCAGAGCAAATTAAGCAAAGGCAATCAAGAGAAGAAAATCAAACTGAAGCTGAAGTAGCAAACCAAAGCATCAAAACAAGATAATACAAAGCAATACAAAGCACAGTCAAGTAAAGCAATATAAAATCAAAAGTAAATGCAAAGCAAAGTAAGTAAGAAGCAAACCATATGGAAAGTAAAGCAAATACAAAACAGGAGAAGCAAATTAAAGAAAAAGAAAGGGTTTTATTTGGCAACACTGAAGCGTGATGTATAATATTGTCTACATCGAAATAACTGTTATTGGCTTTAAGTGTATGTTTTATAATGTAAAACCTTTGAAATAATATTACATAAATATTCATTCTTACCCATAACTTAAGCCATACAGTCATAATGATTATTCACAAATCAGCAATCAGATCAAATTATCACCATTGGGCCATACCAATCAATTTGAATCATCATCATCATCTCATCATCATCCCATCAATTGGTTGCTAAGGAGGAAATGAATCATCTCCTTCGAAGTTAAGAGAGATTTCCGACAAGTTTCAAATACCATCGAAACTCACGAGCAAGATGGCCAGGAAACGTGCTAAATAGTCTCAAGGGTCTAATTTTTCTCATATTTAGGTGAAATTATTTATTCTCTACTGTTTACTAACGTTATGAGCAACAGAGACTCACAAGTTTAAAGGCCAGGACTTTGACCGTGGTCATTAGTCCCATGAGTCTTATTTAGGTCATATTAAGATTTAATTGCACTTGTGATTATTTTTTTGGTCAAAAAGTTAAGAGCAATTAACTGAAGTGTCAAATCACTTAAAAGTCTTCAACTTTCAAATACAGTACTGTCAGGCTGTTTAAGACATTATCATGATATTAAGCATGAGTAGCATGTTTGTGGCAAATTAGTGCAATTCGGGTTAATGTGCATACGACATGTGGTGTTTTTATTTGGAATACTAAGCTATATACAATTTCAATTTCAGATGAAAAGTTAGATCACTGCGCCCTAACGGTCAAATGACTTTGTGACATAGATTTTAAGGATCGGCCAAATGATCTGAAGTGGCAAATCAAAAACGTAACACTGCGAAAATAATCTTACGTTATTAACCATGTTAACAGTATAGTATGGTCAATTGTATACAAATTAGTACCAATTTCCAAAGATATTTAAAATCTATACACAGATTTCAAATTTGAAGACAACGATTATTAATTCCTCAACACAAACCATCAAAACTTAAACATGATTAAGTTGAACAAATTGCTACACAATCAAAGTGTTAATAGCACTGTTATAATTTGCAATGTTAAAATTAATCACCACCGTGCTTTGTTTTGGATTGCTTTCATTGCGTTGGTTTACGTCACTTGCCTTGGATTTGTATGCGTTTTCAAACTTTTACCAAAGAATATAGGAATTTGTTTGGATGGCGCTGCAGGGTGATAAATCCAGAGAATGTAGGACAATTTCCGTCATGATCTTCAATGTCTTCATGATGTTCAATGCAAAAATAAAGACAGCACATGCAACAACAAAAACTACGATAGAAACTTAACAACTGATGTAAGATACGTCTTTTTTGCGACAAAAGACATTCAAGGGCAAACACATGTTACAATAGTATTAATATTAAACTATAATCTAGTCAACTGGACTTACTATTTTTGAGTGGGAAATTTTCACGTCCAATCCTGAACGCATCATCAGCCCTACTGATGTTGTGGCGGCAAAAGTTCATTGACCTGTGAAACGGATGTTGTAGTATCACAGGTCACCACCTTTGAGTTCAACCTGAGAGGTATCTTCCTGATCGCTGAACTGTAGGCCCCGGCCAAGTTGTGACGTAGGCCGCCTCCCCTGTTAAGTGAAGGCTCCTCCCGTTTCACGTAAATCGCTTCTTTGACCCCTCTCTCAAACCATCTGCTTTCTCTGTCCAAGATTTTCACATCCTTGTTATCAAAAGAATGCTTTGTAATGTCCAAATGCGTATAGACGGCGGAGTCACCGCAACCAGTGCTGGCTCGTCTATGCTGGTACATACGTTTAGCAAGCGTTTGTTTAGTCTCCCCTATGTACAGCTCTTCGCATCCACTGTCTTGACACTGAATCGCGTAAACGATGTTGCTTTGCTTGTCTTTAGGTTGTTTATCCTTGGGGTGGACTAGCGCTTGCCGTAAAGTGTTCTTGGGTTTGAAAGATACCGGTACCCCTTTGTCGCGAAAAATCCGACGGAGTTTCTCTGAAAGTCCGGAGATGTAGGGGATAGTGATGTTCCTACCGCGAGTCACCTCACCGTCATCCTGAGTCTTACGTGCGAGAGCGGTTTCGTCGGTAGATTTGGTCTGAGCGAGTGCTTTGTGAAAGGTCCAATTACGATAACCGCAAAGGTTCAGTGCTTTTGTAGATGTTCCCGTTCCTGTTCCTTTGCGTCCTCACTAGAGGGAATAGTGTTCGCTCTATGAAATAAAGTGCGTATTACACCCAGTTTGTGCACCAATGGGTGGTGTGATTCAAACAACAGATACTGATCTGTGTGCGTGTCCTTGCGGTAGACCGATGTTTCTAGGCTGCCGTCGCTTTGCACTGTAACCAAACAGTCTAGAAATGCAAGTTTGTTGTCTTTCAGTTCTTCCTGCGTGAACTTGATATGTTCATTGACATTGTTGATATGATTGTAGAAAGGGGCTAGTTGATCTTTACGTAGCTTCACCCAAGTGTCATCAACATAACGATACCAGTGCGAAGGGGGGGGGGGTACCAGCATACGATGTAAGGGCCAACTGTTCAAACTGTTCCATAAACAAGTTTACGACAATCGGTGATACTGGCGATCCCATTGCGCAACCATGGCGTTGTCTGTAGAACTTGCCATCGTAGACAAAGTAGGTCGTGTTCAGACATAATTCAAGAACTTCACAAACTTGATCCGGACTGAGGTCTGTGCGCTCCTTTAGGGTATTATCCTTCCTTAAGAAATCGCGAACACAGTTCACCGCTTCCTTAGGTGGTACGCATGTAAACAACGCTGAAACGTCATACGAAGTTATGGTCTCGTTGTCTTCCAAATGAATGTCACTAACTTTGTTAACAAAATCCTGGGAGTTGACAATGTGATGTTTGGATTTCCCAACCAGCGGTCCAATAATATAAGCGATGTGTTTTGCTACATTATAAGTCACCGAGTCCACGCAGCTAACTATAGGTCTCAACGGAGCATGCGGTTTATGGATCTTCGGCAGACCGTAGAACTTGGGTATCGACTCGCCCGGGTACAATTTGTGATACAAGTTGCGATCAATAACCTCAGATTTTTCAAGGTTTTGAAGACAGTCTATCACTTTCTTACGATATCCACTAGTGGGGTCACGCTTCAGTGGCTCGTACGTCTTGGTATCATTTAGCAGTGCACAAACCTTGCTATGATATTCAGTCTTATCTAACACAACAGTGCACCTACCCTTGTCCGCTGGTAAAATAGTGATGTCATTATCTCCACCAAGGGTTTTAATAGCTTCTCGTTGCTGTTTGTTCAAATTCGAGTTCGGAGTCTTCGCGTTAACAAGGCAAGATGACACTTTTGACCTTAAATCCTCCGCGTCCGATGTGCACAAGTTGTTGTGTTTGATAGCAGATTCAGTAGCAGTGATCAAATCAACATGTGGTATCCGATTAGGTGCCACAGAAAAGTTCAATCCTCTCGCTAAAACATCCCTTTCGGTCTCAGTCAAAGGACGACTAGATAAATTCTTAACCCATTTGTCTTTTAGCTCACTGTCCAGTTCAAATCCTTCGCTTTTCCTCCAATTTCTATCGGTATCCGATCGTGATGCACGTGCCGAATTCTGCAACCTTGCAAACTTTTCTTGTTGTCTCGATTTAGACTTGCGATGCTGTGTCAACTGCGCCTGCGCGGTGAACTGTGATACTTCGTCGTAAACAACAGCTGGTAATTTCGCACGTAAATCCTCCGAAATACTATTTATTTCTTTCCTCAAAACATTGATGGTAAAATTGTTCTGGCGAACACGTTCGTTGAGCAGATCTTTCTGCGCTCTGACTATGATTTTATTAGCCTTATGTCCTTTCAAATAACTTGTATAGAAGTCTGTGCTTGCGTGGTGGTAGGACGTGTCTTTTCGGCGCTCCGAGCCACGGTGTCACTTAATAGCTGGAAATACTATCTTTTCAGCAAAACCCATTAAAACTTTACATCAATCGTGTTCTATTAACATCCAAGAACATTTTGGGTTGACTTTTGCTTGGTCTTGCTTGATATTACATCTTCATCTTGGACCTTGTGTTTTACACTCCGATTGGGTCGCCGACCGCCATCTTGGGAGTGGTCCTTCAAAGCACCGTAGATCGTGACACAGTTGATTTTTCTTTATCACGACGGGCATTGTAAATACATAAACATGGAGTAGCCACCTCAGTGCTGTGTATGACAACGGCGGGCTGTAGCGAGAGAGTACCACAGGCATGGGATGGGTGTCCTCTCATCTTGATTTTATCCTCTTTTTGTATGCTTCTCGGAGTTTTGATACTTTGCAGTGACGGTATTTGTAACATTCCCAATTATTGTATTTTGTATGCAACCATTTACCATATATATTATATTGACATATATATTATCTTATGCGCATTCGTAGCTTTTAAAATTATAGGCGTGTTCATCAAAGCTCACCATGAGCCTGCAATCAATTGCGAACATAGCCGCGTCAGTAATCTTATTATGTAATGGACTTATCCTGCTTTCAAACTTGTATGTGGATATCCAATCACCACAACAGCAGTATAATAGTCCTCCTTGTTCCATTGACCAATCATGTTTACTGTTTGCTCCACAATTTCAGTACAATCATGTGCCAGCAAACGCATATATTATGACTAGTTACCGTACCAAACCATGTTATAGTTTCATAGATCACAAAGCTACTTGTAGTAGGAGTCATTTGCTGTACTTAACCATGTTATTGATTCAATCAGGAGATCTACATCCTAATCCAGGCCCATATAAGCCCAAGTATCCCTGTAACATCTGTGATAAGGCAGCTAAGTGGGGCCAGAGAGCGACATGTTGTGATCATTGCAATCAATGGTATCATGTAGAATGCATGGGGATGTCAACTCCCAGTTATGATATGTTACAAGACAGTAATGTCTCTTGGATTTGTGATAATTGTGGCAAGCCTAACTATGCCAACTCCATGTTGTTTTCTAGTACTATTTTGGATTTATCCAACAGTTTTTCATGCCTGAGCAATCATAGTGCCTCCAGTGGTGACATTTTGGTTTTCCCCTTGCCACCTCATCCCCACATGAACAAGCTGGTGGGGAAAGGTCAGCCAGTTCAAGGTTATCCACTGGCAGTGCTAGCCCTTGTGGGAATAGCGCATCCAAGTGTCGGTCACCAAAGAAGCCCAAGCCAAAAAATTCTGGTAACAGGAAGCCTACTAGACAATCCTTGAAATGTATGGTCATCAATTTTGATAGTATCCGTAACAAGACTGCGGATCTTGCAGTGTGCATTGATAATTATCATCCCGATATCATCATAGGCACTGAAACCCACCTTGATGAGAAAGTTAACAGTAGTGAGCTTTTTCCCCCTGGTTTTTCAGTCATCCGAAAAGATAGGGAGACGGGGCGTCGTAAAGGTGGCGTCCTCATTGCACATCGCAATGATTTGATTGCGACCCATCGTACCGAGCTTGACAGCAATTGCGAAGCTGTTTGGGTCACAATTAAAATCCAAGGTGCCAAAGACCTAACAATCGGGTCTTTTATAGGTCTCAGATATTTGGTAATTCATCTGAGTATCTCGAGGCCCTACGTGATTCGCTTGAAAAAATTAAGAAAACGAACAATGGCCATATATGGCTAGGGGGTGATTTCAACATTCCGAGTGTGGATTGGGACTCGCTTGCTGTCCGTCCTGGTGGAGTTTACGCCAACCTCTCACGGCAGATGCTAGACATTGCCAACGATTTTGGTCTAGAGCAGGTTGTGCGTGGACCCACTAGGAAGGACAACACGCTGGACCTTTTCTTCACATCAAACTCCACCCTGGTCGAGAGATCTTGGATAGTGCCAGGCATGAGCGATCATGATGGCATACCAGTGGTAGTGGTAAGTACAAAGCCCAGATTTATCAAGCAAAAACCACGTAAAATATTCTTGTTCCATAAAGCGGACAATGACGGTATGAAAGATCATTTGAAAAGCTGGTCTGACCAATTCATTCATGACAATTCATCTGACAATGTATCCAATATTGATTCCATGTATAATGAATTACAAGAAGCTATCCAAACATCTATGGACTTGTTTGTTCCATCAAAAACAATTTCTAAACGCAACTCTTGTCCATGGATTAATCAAAAGATAAAACGGCTCCACAAAAGAAAACAAAGAGCCTACAATACTCACCGCAGACTTAACACTGATGCCAGTTATGAAAAATTCAACGAAGTAAGGAAAAACACTAGTAATGAAACAAGGAAAGCATACAGGAGGCAAGTCAGAGATGTTTGCGCAGAATCTCCCAAGAAATTCTACTCCTTTATTAAAAGCCTTAAGGTGGATACCATCGGTATTCCAGCCCTCATGAAAAATGGTAAATTAGAGTCAGACAACAAGACCAAAGCTGATATACTAAACGAGCAATTCTGCTCGGTTTTTACCCAGGAAGATTCTAATGTCCCACCAGAAACTGATTCTGGTATCCCATCCATGCCGGATATTATTATCTCAGAGACAGGTGTTTTAAAACTCCTCCAAGATTTGGACCCTTGTAAGGCCTCTGGGCCAGACGAGGTCCCTGCCAGAGTTCTTAAAATAGCAGCTGAGGAACTAGCCCCTGCCCTCTCCCTAATTTTTCAGAAGTCTCTGGATACTGGTATGGTCCCTGATTCTTGGCTGAAAGCAAACATCACCCCCATATTCAAAAAAGGCAGCAGAACTCAAGCTTCAAATTACCGTCCCGTCTCACTCACCTCAATTTGCAGTAAAATACTTGAACACATAATACATTCCAACATCATGAAGCACTTCAACAAACACACAATCCTCACAGAAACACAACATGGCTTCCGTCAAGGGCACTCTTGTGAAACACAACTTATACTCACAACACAAGACCTGGCAAGATCACTCGACAATAAGTCCCAGGTAGACATGATAATAATGGATTTCTCCAAAGCCTTTGACGTCGTCCCACACAACAGACTCATTTCCAAACTACATACATATGGCATACGAAATTCAACTCTGGCCTGGATCAGTAGCTTTCTTAAGCATCGTACCCAGAGGGTTGTCGTCAGTGGCGAGAAATCGGCCTGGTCAAATGTTCTTTCTGGCGTCCCTCAGGGTACGGTGCTGGGACCGCTGCTGTTCCTGGCCTACATCAATGATCTCCCTGACAAAATAAATTCATCTGTGCGCTTGTTCGCTGACGATTGTGTCATCTATCGCGAAATAAGAAATGAACATGATGCCCAAATGCTTCAAGATGATTTAAACACCCTTAGTCTCTGGGAGAAAAAGTGGCTGATGAAATTTAACTCGCAGAAATGTTTCGTCATGCGTATCACCCATGCTAGATCCCCCAAGGAATTTTCCTATACCCTCAGTGGTGACACTTTATCTACTACCAGCAGTCATTCGTACCTAGGTGTTTGTATTACTAACAACCTTAGTTGGAATAACCATATTCAGGAAACATGCGCTAAAGCTAATCGTACTCTTGGTTTTATCAAACGCAATTTATATTCATGTAATCAGACCACAAAACTCCTGGCATATAGGTCATTTGTTCGTCCATTGGCAGAGTACGCCTCTTCTGTTTGGGATCCCTATACGAACAAAAACATCAACCAACTTGAATCCGTGCAAAGAAGAGCTGCGCGTTTCATAGTAGGCGATTACTCAAACAGAGAGCCAGGATGTGTCACTCAAATGCTTAAAGATCTCTCACTCGAGGAGCTATCATCAAGAAGAAAAATCAGGCGTTTATGCATTTTCCAGCAAGCAAGACAAGGTCACCTATCCCTGCCCATCGGAAATCTCCTGCAGCCTGTCCAGCGTCTCTCACGGCACCAACATCTAAATTCCTACTCCAAATTACAAACTCGCAAAGACTGTTACAAATATTCATACGTGCCTAAGACAATAGCTGACTGGAACTCTCTGCCAGAACCCATCACTAACATCATCAAGCCAGAAGCCTTCAAAACAGCATTACAGGACCACTTCGGTATCGGTATCACAAGAAATCAAGCAATCAAGCAAGATCAATAAGCATAACTACAAGCACAGACACCACCCTGACCGTCTGACTCCAGCCAGGAGTGTTGGCCAGTACAACCACCAAGTACCAAGTTTAATCCACAGGCTCCGTGGTGTTGTTTTGGAGTGTAAACACCGTAGATTGAAACGGAGATGGTTTCTAAAGTCCGCTAATTTTCTCGAGGTTTTCTCAAATCTTCGAACCAAATTCAGGCTATCCTGGCCAAATTGGTTGAGAATACGTTTGTGAAGATTATCATTCATCCAGGTAGTAAACAGTATTAATATTGAAACGGATAATGTAGTATCACAGGTCACCTGTGATACTACAACATCCGTTTCACAGGTCAATGAACTTTTGCCGCCACAACATCAGTAGGGCTGATGATGTTCAGGATTGGACGAAAATTTCCCACTCAAAAATAGTAAGTCCAGTTGACTAGATTATAGTTTAATATTAATACTGTTTACTACCTGGATGAATGATAATCTTCACAAACACATGTTACAATACAAATAGATCTTTTATCTTGCAAATCTAATAAACTCGGGTGCTTGAACTTTCTCTACACACATCCATCTGTGGTGAAATCAAACACATTTAACACATCAAATATTAGTTTATGTTACCAACAGAGGAAGGCAAAGACGAAAGGACGAAAGAGACACTTAGTCATCCCAAATTTATGTTGGTATTCTCTGGCTATGTGACACACATCATTTGTCAGTTCTAATGTCAATGCACTTTTTAATACTGGGTTATTCAAGTTGAAATCCATACACCCCCTACGGAAGACATGACCTTAATCTTTCGCACAGGGGGTGTAGATTTCAAATGGAACTACCCATTCAGGTAACCCCATTTGAAATTGACACTCCCTGTATGCAAGATTAAGGTAGTCCCAATGTCTTTTATATCGACGGCAGTAACAGGTAGTCAACAGAAGGCTACTTTAATATGCAATACAAAATTAATACCGGCATGTATAACTTGGCATTAGTTACATGTACTTGATCAATACTGAAATCAGCAGAAGATCTTCATCAATATAAACATTGGCAATGGATAAGTACTTTATTTATTTTTTCTATATCTCCAGGAGAGAGCTACTTCGTCGTAATAATTATATTGGTATAGAAAACTATTTTGCTAAAATTAATATTACCAGTATAGATTTTTACTTCATCAATATTATGTCAGCAGTATGTATATTAATTTCACTATTGTATTGTTATCAGAAGTAGAAAGTATTGAATATTACATCAGCAGTAGTTACTTCATCAATACATGTATCAGTAGTAGACTGTTATTCCATCAATACTATTATCCTCAGTAATCAGTGCTGTTTGGTAATAATATTAGCAATACATAAGTACTTCATCGATATATATGTATATCTGCAATATGTATAGCTACTTCATCAACACTATAATCAACAGCAACTAACTATACTGCGCCAAAAAGTATCCTTACACTTGGTAGAAAGTTCCTAATTTTAAAACTAAACCATATCTGGGTAAATTTATTTGTTCAAAAGATGCACCATTTAATCCAGCACATTATGACACCCCATTGAATCCAATGTGCCTTCAAGAAGCAAAGTTACAAGCATTTGATTAGACGAAGGTCCTGTTTTAAAAGTGACAAACTGGCCTATTCAAAACTCCTCGGACTAGACATGTGGTTTGAGAGTGGTGAATGGCTAATTTATGCGTGCCTTTAATTTAAAACAAAAGGAACAAAAGAAAACTGAAACAAAAGAACTAGCAAATAAAATGAAAGTTATGAAAAGTTTGTCACTTTTAAAACGGGACCATCGTCTATTCAATTGCTTGTAACTTTATTTCTGGATGTCACATTGGACTCAATGTGGTATCATAATGTGCAGGATTAGTTAGTGCATCTATTAAAAAAACAAATTTATTCCAACATGGTTCAGTTTTGGAATTGTGATTATTATTCCAAGTGTAAGGATACTTTATTGGCGCAGTATACTTCACCAATACCTTTATAGTATAATGTATATGGCCTACTTTATTCACTGATATTATCAATATGGTATATTTAATTATTGACATGATATTATAGTGTGGGTAAAAATACACATTTTGGTGGTTGTTTGACCTTCATACCACCTTCCCTTCCGGAGATATCGTATATTTCCCGTTTGGGAAATCTTAGGGAATTTCCGGAAATCTGAACATAAAATGAATATAGAATTGGTTTGTTTTAATTTTTTGATGTATACTAGTAGCCTGGAATGTTCTTTACCTATTAAAACCAAAGGTAACTGTTTTTGGGTCACTATTTTTGAAAAAATCATTTTAATTAACAAAAGGTGTAGCTTCGGAAATACTCAAAAAATGCCATTTTCCCGAATTTGATTAAAATACATAATTAAAAAAGTAAATGAGATATTTAAATTTTTCTTTTTGATTTCGAAAGCATTAGTCAAGTTACATAAAGTAGTGCAAACAAATGGGCTCAAATATGAATGCAAAGGTGGTTTCTATAAAAGGGGTAAATATATGTTGTTGCAAAAGCCCTTACATCCACAAAAGGCGCGATTTAAAAGATATAATAAAATAAATAGGAAGGCTTGAAAATTGTACCAAACCTATTCTTTTAGTTTCTATTCATCAACACTTTATCCAACCCCAAATTGAATCAAATCGAACCAGTAATACTTGCACAATTAAAAAAAGCTGTTTTTCTTAAAAAGTCAAAAGTGGATGTAAGGGGTTTTGCAACAAAGCTCTTCATATAGTCATCATCAGTGTGCTATCAGTATGCTATCTTTACTTTATCCGCAATCAATAGTTGCTTATTCAGTTCTGCTATCCCCATCATGTTGCTATTTTAGACAACTATTAGCAGTATGTAAAACTAAGTTGTCAACTATACGAAATATTTGATAAATATTAGAATATCCATAAATGGTAAGTCTAGAATTACTTGTTTTATAGAGCAATGATTCATAACAGATTTTGATATTATCAATTTACTTTTAAATAATGAATTAAAGTTTTAACTTCAACACTACACTATTTTTCGCTCACCTGTAACGGTTTCACTAGTCCGACTAGCGTCTTCAGCAGATGGTGATGCTGTGATGATATACACAATGTACTTTTAAATACATTTTGAATACATATTTGATATATACAAACTTTCCAGAAAGTTCCAGAAATGAGCTACTTAATGTTCAGCTACCAAGATATAAGCCATGCGCCACCACAACACACTTAATCAAACATAAACACATTCAGAGTCAATTATCACACCCTCACACATCGACTGATATCTGCATCTCAGGGGAAATCAACTGCATATCAAACTCATTAACACTGTTTATTGCCCCATTATTATGATACCAACGTAGAATTGATCATTGTAATTATCAGAGCTATCAATAATTGTCAAAATAAAATCATGATAGAATTTTTGATGAGGCTGTCACACATCATAAATTTCATATCAATAA
Organism: Amphiura filiformis; assembly: GCF_039555335.1. NCBI lineage: Eukaryota > Metazoa > Echinodermata > Ophiuroidea > Amphilepidida > Amphiuridae > Amphiura > Amphiura filiformis. The sequence goes on from NC_092629.1 coordinate 74,315,191, forward strand.
AGCCATAATGTCCTCATTTTTACACTCCAACACTCCATTGCTGAGCCACGAGCGATTAGACTCATCCAATGACGAAGAGCGCATTTTGCAGCGTTGTAAAAAGCGCGCTACCGCATTGGTTAAAATCCAATCCAATTGAGTATAAATTCAACTTAATTGTGCAACATGTCCCTTCTTGGTATTGTCAAAGTAACAGATTTGAAAATAGACCTTCGTCTTACAGAATGAGATGTTTACGCATCAAGAAACTTCCTATCTGAAGAGCTGCGTAGAAGTTGTTTTTTAGTGCTTAACTGTAAGCAACTTTTTAAAAAGGTATAAAGTCTTTAAAAAAGTATAATAATAATTATGCTTCATTCTTGTTACTTCATAATACCAGTGTCAGCAGTAGATATCTTGTTACTTCATAAAACCCAATAAATTTAGCAGTAGATAACTACTTCGTCAATATCAGTATCACCAGTAGCTCTCTACTACATCGATACATATATCAGCAGTAAATAGTTACTTCATCAATACCAGTATCAGCAGCAGATAGCTACTTCATCACAACCTTTGTCGTCAGTATACAGACAATTTTAAACTGTCCTAATTTTGCTCAAAAGGTCACGTCTCTCACAATGCTTCCAGCAAAATATATATTTTATGCGTTATCACTGCTTTATTATCCACACAGGGGTATACCTTTCTCTAGATTTAGTGGGAGGGGGATCACCAAACCCTCGAGCGTAATCTAAGCATAACAAAGAGTGTATGTGTCATAGAACATGATGAGATGATGACACAAATGATGAACCAAAATGTACCGTCACTCTTGCTAGTATGATAACAATAGATAACTGTACCTATCCTGTGGGAAAATCAATATGTGTAAGAATCACTCGGGAAATTAATAGACATAATTTTTTTTTTTTTTCTGTTGACAGTTCTCTCTATTTTATGAAGCCAATGTGATATGTGACCCGTTTCTTTCAAAGCTCAAAACATGTCAACAAGCCTGATTTTTAGTTGCATTACATCCAAAAATTAACCAAGTTGCTGTAGTACTCAAAATCGCTTTGATACTACTTTGTTTTTTAAATCTTTTGACAAATTGAAGCATATCTTCAAAAGATTCCAAACAAATTTTGTGTAATTTTAAAATCTGAAAAATCTTTTAAAAATTAACTACAATTCGAGAGGTAAATTTTGACGTGTTCTGGGATTTCTAAGAACGTATCACATTATGATTGAGTTTTTGTTTGGGTGTCTGCATAGCTAAGTCTACACGATAATGGTATCTTGCATTTTCACTGACTTTATCAAGCTATGTAATGATGCTAGTATTGATGAAGTAGTTATATCTACTGCTGATACTGGTATTGATGGTGTACTTATCTATTGATGATACTAGTATTGATGAAGTAGCTAGCTATCTACTGCTGATACTGGTATTGATGAAGCATTTATCTACTGCTGATACTGGTATTGATGAAGTATCTATCTACTGCTGGTACTGGTATTGATGAAGTAGCTAGCTATCTACTGCTGATACTGGTATTGATGAAGCATTTATCTACTGCTGATACTGGTATTGATGAAGTATCTATCTACTGCTGGTACTGGTATTGATGAAGTAGCTAGCTATCTACTGCTGATACTGGTATTGATGAAGCATTTATCTACTGCTGATACTGGTATTGATGAAGCATTTATCTACTGCTGATACTGGTATTGATGAAGTAGCTAGCTATCTACTGCTGATACTGGTATTGATGAAGCATTTATCTACTGCTGATACTGGTATTGATGAAGCATTTATCAACTCCTGATACTGGTATTGATGAAGTATCTATCTACTGCTGGTACTGGTATTGATGAAGTAGCTAGCTATCTACTACTGATACTGGCATTGATGAAGTAGCTAGCTATCTACTGCTGATACTGGTATTGATGAAGCAGCTATCTACTGATGATACTGGTATTGATGAAGCAGTTATCTACTGATGAAACTGGTATTGATGAAATAGCTAGATATCTACTGCTGATACTGATATTGATGAAGCAGTTATGTATTGATGATACTGGTATTGATAAAGTAGCTATCTACTGCTGGTACTGGTATTGATGAAGTTACTAGCTATCTACTACTGATACTGACATTGATGAAGTAACTAGCTATCTACTGCTGATACTGGTATTGATGAAGCAGTTATGTATTGATGATACTGGTATTGATGAAGTAGCTATCTACTGCTGGTACTGGTATTGATGAAGTAACTAGCTATCTACTACTGATACTGACATTGATGAAGTAACTAGCTATCTACTGCAAATACTGGTATTGATGAAGCAGTTATGTATTGATGATACTGGTATTGATGAAGTAAATTTAGCTAGATATCTACTGCTGATACTGGTATTGATGAAGCAGTTAATATGTATTGATGATACTGGTATTGATGAAGTAGCTAACTATCTACTGCTGATACTGGTATTGATTAAGCAGTTATCTATTGATGAAGTAGCTAGCTATCTTCTGGCTTTCATGTTTGCATGGAGTTTCTTTTCCATGGGTACGAGAACCTACCATGCATAGACTCAACATTTGACTTTTTAGGGTCGTTTACTGTACAAACGTATAAAAAAATGTCCAAGTGTATGTTTTATAATCAAAGACCGAATTAAAAGACTCGTTTGCGTATGACGTCAGAGGAAATGCGCGATGTGATTGGTTGTTGACCTGCGCAGTACGGCATTTTCGGTCAAGTTGACAGGCCGTCATACGCAATCTAGTCCTTTAGGAGTCCAATTAATTATGATGTAAATTGAAAGCATCAACATCAGTCCACTTTGATCTTATTCCCCTCTTGGTATATAACAGCACTGGTTTATTGAATCTTTGATATTATATTATATTATATTATATTATATTATATTATATTATATTATATTATATTATATTATATATTATATATTATTATATTATATTATATTATATTATATTATTTTATATTATATTATATTATATTATATTATATTATATTATTTTATATTATATTATATTATATTATATTATATTATATTATATTATATTTATATTATATTATATTATATTATATTATATTATATTATATTATATTATATTATATTATATTATATTATATTATATTACTATATTGATATTAAAAAAGAACGAAAGACAAAAAAGTACCGGAAACCAAAATAATTAAACAAATAAAGTCCTTCATATAAATAAACACACATTGACGGGGTTGGTACTTTTCCTAAATTCATTAGAAACTTCTAAATCTCCAAAGACATGAAAGACAAACACCATGCAGGCAAATTTCATTAATTCAAACAAAATAGAGCCTTCGCCATCGTGTTCAGTATCAAGTCTCCACTAATCAATTGTCCTCCTCCTGAAATTCAGAATCAGATGACCGTTATTGGAAAGACGAACCGATGAATATACGATGCGATAGCGATTCCATGACACATGACACACATCTTTAAAGAAAACAACCCGATAATGCTCCGATTTTCTCCTATGCAGTGTCAGTATTCGGTGATTAAATTTCTATCTTAATATTTTGCGTCATAGATTTCGCGTCAGATTAGGGCCCAATTTGAATTTATCCATGTTCGTTGTTTGTATTGCTGGGATATTGGATGGAATATAGGAGTAACATGGCAGGATTAATGTTGGTTTATATCAGCTTGCACTTCCCTGAATGCAAAAGTTGACGCGTACAGTTTACGAAGTTCGTGTTTAACAGAGGTCTTGGAAGTTTTAGCATCTAAGTTTAAGAGTGTATAGGTATCCCCTGTGCTGTGCTTGTATGTAGAAACAGACAACTCAATTATCCGAGGGTACTAGCCCCTTTCGGTAAATTAATTATCAATGATCAAGGACGAATCAAGTGGTTTTATTTCAAACAAATTCATTTTGAAACGAATTAAAGCCTTACTGTACGATTTCCTTCAAATTTAAAATTTGTTCTTCTATACTCAAATTGCTGAAATAATAGTAGTAATAATTGTCGGAAAGGGTTTCTGTCCATAAATAACAAGGTCAATTGAAAGAAACTCTATGCTTATTTTGGTCGTTTAACATGCAGTTTTATATATAGGAGGACATAAAGTCATAATTATGTCGAACTTTGCTCTGTTGACCTACGAACACAACAAATTTGGCTGATTCCATTTGCAAGTTGGGACATGTGTAAAAATTACAAAAATAAAAAAAAAAAACCAGGTTTGCAAAAAATTTACCAATTTCATATTATAAGATCGTACATTATGACGTCTCTCGACACGCGATATTCAAAATTCGCGGGCGCCGAAATTGTCTAGTGCAATGACGCACAATTGAGCACAAAAAACCATTACGTCATTGCACTATAAATAGACAATTTCGGCGCGGGAATTTTGAATATCGCGTGTTGAGAGCCGGCTGTTTTTAGTCGTTTTTATGGTCAATATGAGTTGCTGTTTAAAAAAAAAATAAAACCATGTGATTCGTGCTTTATTTGTTCTAATGTTGTGATTGCCGGAGACATCCTTTAATTTTCAGCTAATAATGTTACAGTAACACTTAAAAATGTGCATTACAAGCTCCATTGAATATTGACATGGATTGTTCTAATATTTTGAATTCTATACTGTACAGTCATTTTGGTTGGCACTTTCACACGATGAATTTATTAAAGTCAATTTATTCTGATTTGGTCTAACATATGTCAATATGAGATTTTTTTTTCCATTCTTATTCTACAATGTGTTTCCACGACAATTTAAATGTTCTTTGTTAACATTTATAGAAATCAAATGAAATGACTCAACTCTGGATTATTGCAAATCAATTTAGAGTCAATCATATCTTTTCTTATTATAGGAATATGATTTTTATTACACGTATGTGTCATACTAACATTTTAATGATTTGGATGATTCAGGAAGTCATATCATGATATGACAACGACAGCAAAAGAATAGGCTATTGTATGGGGGAGATGTGAGTAAGAATTCGTATAGATATTCTATACATGTTTCAGACAATCTGTGGATGACAAATCATCAGGATTTGACGTTGATAAGTACATATCATCATGAAATATTTAAAAAGTATGTTATTCAACTTATCGTGTGTTTATTATTGCATGTGACATGAGCTCGAGTGCGACAGAGAAATATGCGGGAAATGGAGACAGAGGGAAGAGAAGAGAGAAACAGAGAACGATGACAAAAAAGCAAAAAACATTTGACATGGTTAGCTATTTACTGAAGACAGTAGAAGAAATAAAGCTAATACACTCTCAAAAAAAAAAGGTCTTAAATTTGTCCTCTGTATGATATCCTCAACGGATCTGTAATGAAACAAAAAGGTTCTGCAAAGGCCTAAATGGTTCTATAACGGTTTAATAATATAGGGGAGATGCATATGAGGAGAAAGGGGAGAGAATAGAGAATCAGAGAACGGTGTAAAAACTTTGACATATTTAGTTATCTACTGTAGACAGCGGAAAACAAAAGTAATGATAATACACCTTTAAAGATGATTATAAATTATGTCCTCTATATGGAATCTTCAACTTTCTGTAACAAACCAAAAAGGTTATATAAAGGTCATAAAATTTCTACAAATGTTAAATAATATGACGGAGATGGAGAGAAACAGAGGTATAGAGGCACAGAGAACAATGAAAAGTTTAGCTATCTACTGAAGACAACAGAAAAAAAAAAAAAAAGATAATACACGCTCAGAGAAAAAGGGTCTAAAATTTGTTTTCTATGGAACCCTCGACGGTTCTGTAACAAACTCTAATGAACCAAAAGAGTAATATGGCTTCATACATACTCACGATATAACGACGTTTCTGATTGGATTTGCTTCCTTTTTTGCTGGTCATAAATACCGTTTATGACCAGCACGCAGGGCATAAACAAGCTGCGTCACGCAGCGTTGGAACCCAATTAACACGATCCACGATTTGCTAGTGTTGCGTACACGCGCATGTCACCGCGCCCATCTCACGCGGAGCGCAAAAGATGACGCGTATCACGCGCTGACTCCCGGCCGTTGACCTCATAAGCCGAGCTTCTTCCTGCAAGTAGGCCTACTCATTTTCTTCAATTTATGAAGGAAAACGTTATGGAAATGTTATTTAAACTTGTAAACCCTTATTATTTTCATCTGTATTGAATTGCTAAGAATGTTGGGTACACTACAAGATTCCTGGCGACGGTGTACCTCTGCTGCACTGGTACTTTGCAGGTACTACTGCTGCTACTACCGAGTACCCCATCCCGTGGTAGCCGACGTTGGTACTACACCAAAGTACCAGCGTCGGCCACCATACTGTAGATACTCCAGTAGTTGAGTACCTATGTCGGTACTCCACCATGCGTCACCTCCGAGTCAACTGCGGTGTACCGAGTAGGTGACTTATAGGCACACCATAGTGTGGGTACTTCTAATAGTCCTTCCATGGAAGTACCTGCACAGTAGCCGCACCTACTGTGTACCCATGTGTCACCTACTGTGTACCTCATGTGTCACCTACTGTGTACCCCATGTGTGAAGTAGCAATGAAGGTACTCTTGTCGTGTTTTTGCATTCCTAATCGAATCGCCCAGCGATCACCGTGATGCGCGTACTCACTCATATTTGGCCGTGACGACGAGTTACGAAGAAACATCATCATTTTCTCAGTTTTAAACCAAAAAAGTCAAAATTTCCTGATGTTTATGTCTTCAAATGTTGTGCATGTAAAGATTTGCTGACTTAGATCATATTGGGCACACAGTAACTCTTGAATTGTAAAAGATTTTGGAAAGAAAGGTTCGCCAAATCACCGTAGATAACACACGCAATTTTCCTATTGGACTGTACGTGATGTGGGTTGCATACTCCGTGATTTTCCGTTGGTGTTTTTGGCATTTTTCGTCACAGTATAACCACTTCAGTTGTCTCGAATGTTCGGTAAGTAACTGAAGCCGATAACTTAAGTAAGCTGTATTTCAATTCATCACCAGTTTGATATTAAAAAACGTGCTAATTAATATTATTTATAATACCATGAATACGTGGTGCTTTGTTACTGTTAAACTGTATGTTGACAGATGTAAAATGCACATTATTGCCAGGCTAGCCTAGCCTATAAACATGATAAAAACTTTAAAGCATACTGTCACTGTGATTCGAGTCATCCCCGGGGAGTATTCTCTGTTCAGTGACAGTTTAAATGTGTATTAGGCGTAATTAAATATCTGGACATGCTAGACTAAATTAAATAATAAAAAAATGAGTGAGAGGCCTATCTATGCCGGATTTGTCGCCCTAAAAAAAGGGGACACGCCTGTGTTAATTAACATTAGCATGTGTTCCTAACGGACCAACCTGGGTAAACAAACAAACAAACAGGCCGGAGTGCCCATCTCTCTTTCAAGGATAGTCAGGCTCACATCACACACTATAGGTGGCGCTATTCGTCCATAGGGAAGTGGAATGTGCCTGTACGGTCCAAAAAAGGCTTTACTGTGGGGCTCAATGGAAAAAATTACTAAAAATTAATTTTGACAACCAAAACCTAAGTGATGTTGACTTATGTTGGTACTGGCATAATAATGGATTCATAAGCTATCACATAGTGCAATCTATGTTCCACCAAGTGGACGCTCGTTAAAGCGCAAAAGCAATTTGTGTGCAAATCAAGACCATCCAAAACAGCTTTCTTACAGTAAAGAATAGGAGGTCATCTGGGGTCACATACAGTAGTGTACATTGTACATGTGCCTACTGTCACAATTTCACACACACAATTTTGGACAATTTGGTGACACTATTTTGTCTGTAACTTCAAAAGTATATGCACTAGAAACATGATTGACCCCTTATTGTTTAGGTAATTTGATTCTCTTTCAAATGAAAAAACTTTCAGCTAAAAATATTGAACTTCAAAATTTTATGAACATACCTATCAAGGACAAGGTGATTGGGGCAGACTCCTTCCTTCATGTAATGTTGCTGGGGGAGGGTCAAAGTTTTAGGCCACTGTACGTGTGCCACCTTGTCCGTGCCCCTCACTACAGTGCCACCGTGGCCTAGCAGGGCGTATTAAAGACAATGCGAGACACAAATGATAGGCCTATATACGATGCAAGCATAAGAAATTGTGCAAAAAAATGAATATGATCGGGGCAAACTGAGAGGCCGTTATTAAATCTACTAAAACTTCAGTTCAGAATATAAATAAACACGTCATAGTCTGGCAAACAGGTGATAGGCCTACAGTATAAACATAGCCTACGATCTGTGCCTAACTTAGGCTAGGACTAGTCTAAAAGGGTCACCTTTTTGTATGATTTCTAGGCTATTACAGCAATTTTGGTTCACAATAGGCCTGTCAGTGACAATCAATGTATATGTGTGTAGTCTGGATCAAAGAAGATACACCTTGTGTAGAGGGCACATGCCTAGGGCAGCTAGGCTTGCACAGATTAGGCTGCGAATAGGAAGTTGAGGCCGGGCTTACTATTTTATTCAAATGACATGTCATTAAAAGATTGAAGGGTAAAAAACACTGAGGCCTAGGCTAATTGATAAATAATAGGGCGGGCTATTATATAAGGCTTAGGCCTATCTTAAATTTTTAAAGACTATTCAGGTCACGGGTCAGGTCAGTATTAAATTCTGAAAAGTTAGGCCTACTATCGGCTTGGCTAATAAAATAACAACATACCGGTAAAAATCATGTTTCTTGTACTTTCCTCATTCAATTAGGTCGGTGCCTTGAAGTGAACTGTTGCAGCAACTTAGCCACATGATAGTTGTGAGGAGAATGTGTCGATGCAACTAACGTCTACGTCTACAGAGTTTAGTCCAGAACGAACAGATTGTGTTCCATATAAAAGACCTGGTATGTGTAAGTTTTTTGATTTTAAGGCACATGCTAATATTTTGATTTCATGATGTGGTAGTGGTACAATCATAATTTCACTATTAAAAGACAATGATCCCTGCCATGTGACAAGGCACTAAACGATAATGTTCCACGTGACATGCCGAAATGACTTTTCCACTACTTTTGATGTGTGTATGTAGGGTCGCCATAAAACTAAATTTGTATTTACAATAAAACTCAAAATCTCTTGAATGTCCCTTTAATAATAATAAACAAACAAGTGCCCTTGGAATGCACAATTTACTAAAAGATGATTATGATCTCATGTGACTATATGAAAACGATCTTTCCTGAAAATCTTTAGAATCATAAAACTCAGAATCTCTGAATGTCCCATTAATGAAATAGTAATACAAATACTGAATCAAACAAACATCTTTAAACAGTCTTTGTGCACTTTCCATTTTAGACTTGTTTTAGTTTTTAGTATTAAAATGTCTTGTCTAAACTTGTCTTTAATTATGTTCTTTTTTCAGATGAAAATTTGCACATTGCACAGGAAGGAACTGGCCTAGATACAGCAACAAGCTAAAGACCAGAGAATAGGATGGATGATCGTCCCTACATGAAATATCTTCATTTGGCAATTGGATATTGTACCACAGTGAAACTGACCTATAGGGCACAGTTGCACAATATCAAGACATCAAGAACCCAACCCATCAGCTTTAATATCATACCTCAAAGAATAAGAAAAACTTTGGTGACAACAATGCATCTTGGTCAGAAAAGAATCAAAGGTTAAACAGGCGTCAAATTTCATATCTTGTTAAAAACCCCACCAAAGTATTCCTCTGATCATAATGAATCTGAAAAAGTATTGTTTGATCTATAAAAGCACTATGTTCTCTATTTTAATATAAACAAAAATTTCAAGGGTCACATTTTTGGCTCCATGGGGATAACATTTCAAACACTCTTTAAGATTTTCCTAAACAGTTACTCTAATTGTATGATTTTTGATACCAATTCAAATAATGAATAGTTTGCACCATCTAAGATGTTTCGGTACATGATGACATGATGAATACTTTGTAGGGCTTTTAACTTTTTTCTGAGTAAGGTGTATTTTTTCTACCAAAGTTTTTCTGATCCCTTAAAGTCTTAAAGAACTAAATTGCAAGCTCCAACGACAAATATCGCACAATGTTTGAAATTCATGCATCATTTATCTACAAAAGGGAAAACCATGACTGATAAAAAATTAAATTTAATGAAAAGAGTCATTGAAATATAAAGATGAATATTCAGACCAGGGGTCTTACTTAAATGGTGGTGTTCCTCAAGGCAATGTCATTGGTCCTGATTCATTCCACTGATGCCTCGGATAAGTATGTGGTTGATTTGACTGTTGGTGAGAACAGAGCCTATGATGGCACCAGCACAATACAAGCCCCAGTCTATGATGTTATATACACTTTGACTGATAAAAACAAATGGAGGCTGTCAGGTGTTGTTCAAGTCGTAGTTTCCAATCTATAGGCTTTGATTTGTTTGGGCTCCCCATATTAGCATTTATCTGACATTCCCATTTGAGAATAATTTCTTATTATCTTGTTTTATCTTTATATGTTAAAATGTTTTTACATATTTCTAGTGTGCAATTAAACATGTTTTTCAGTATTGCAATTAGTGTAAAAATCATGTAGGCTAATTCAGCCACTCGGCTGCAATATGAACCAATACATAATATTGAAATTATTATACTTAGTTCTCTGGGTTGATGAGATGTACACATTTTAATCTTTACCCAGAGCAGCCAGTACACAGAGCAGCGGCGCACATCGTTGAAAAAAAACCCACCTATAGCAAACAACTATAATCTGTATACCTTCCTCGAGTCAGTAATAATATTTAGGTATTGCTTTTTTATTGTATCTCTAAAAGGTAATGATGAGAAGTATACAAAAGTATAAATTTTCAGAAAGGAAATGATGCAAGGAATCCAACTAGCATAACAGATTCCTGAAAAAATTAATAGTTTTTGAGAAATTCTCAAAATTTTATTTCACTTTACTGACTCGAGGAAGGTATATGGACTATAGTACATCTGGTCGAGTTCGAACCGGCAACCTTCGTAATACTAGCATGATGCCTAACCAACTGAGCCACAGAGGCATGTTGCAGAATGGTTAGAGCGTCATTATGAAGGTCGCCGGTTCGAACCAGGCCAAATGCACTATTTTTTCAACGTTTATGTGTGCTGCCTGCTCTGAGTAAGGCTAAGGGCCTGTGCAATAATCATGAGCCCTGGGGAGCAAGAATTTTGGTTGGGAAGCTAAAAAGGGGCAAGTAATGTTTGGCAGAAAGGGTCCCGGACAAACGATTTTAGTTTAGACACACATTCATGAGGAACGCACTAAAAAGGCTTAGGAAAACAGGACGCGGTACGGAAACGTTATAAAAGATTTCTTTTGAAACTTTTGCACTATTGATGCGATCAAGCAAAGTCAGTCGGAAGTCTGCAACATTAAATTTTCAGTTTTGTATACGATAGTAAAAAGCATTCTATACAAAGCTGAATTTTGCAGAACACCCCATTGAAATTGAACATGCAGTTCCAAAGATATGACCAATTTAAGAGTTTCCAAAACAATAGGAAACAAAAGGAAATAGAACTGCTTTGTTTGGCTATATCTCAAAATCAATATTGCCGACTTCCGACTGATTTTGCTTGATCGCATCACAAATGGTTTCGCCTATCATGGTCGGTAGGCATCATCAGAATGATGTCTGTTGATCCTTCTGATGTTGTCTACAACCATGATAGGCAAAACGGTCAATAATGAGGAAATGTTTTGGTTTTGTTCAAAAGAAATCTTTTATGTTTAACAACAAATCTGATGAATCTACTTAGTGACGTACGGAAATATTTTTCTGTTCACCGCGCTCGCATTATGTATCTAGACCATAAAATTTTAAGGTTTGCAAATCGGGATTCCCAAAATTTGGCATATATGCGGGGGGGGGGGGCCAATATGTTTTGGCTGGTCAATGGAAGGGGGGGGGGCAATTTTTGGCACGCCCATTTTACCTCCGGGGCTCAATTACATGACAAAATGAGCCAAAATCATGGAAATTTCTGGTCATTTTAATATTTAATTCATGTGTATATCCTTTGTTCGTAATACTGTGGGGCTGGAGAATCTGGCACTTACCCGTCAAAATAATGACTGACCCCTTTATCGGCGATGATAAAAACACCATGTTCTACGGGCGGAAGGCCGTTGCAAACATATTCTAAAAAAAATTCAGCCAAAATGAGTAAAATTTAGCCCCAAAACGGCTGATTTTACATGCTTTTAGCCAAATTTAAAAAAAAATTCTCCAAAACGCAAATTCTGGGTCGGTCGCCCGGGCCCGTAGAACGGGGTTCTTTTTTCGTTGTCGTACGGAAGATTGAACAACTTAATCAACATCCAGGAAAACTTATAAGGACCCCCTCTGAGCCCTCTCCCACTGACTGTCGGTCTGTAAAATGTATAGTAGGCATAGACCCCATTAGGCCTACACCAAAATGAGTATAGAGGCCGAGATGCCACTTTTCAGGTTCTAGCCAGGTTTTTTGTGAGTCCAAATTCCCGGTTTTTTATTCATTTTCAGCCCGTTTTGGGGCTTTGTGGCCTGCATTCACATGCTTTTTCAGGTTTTTCTTACCAGTTTCAGGTTTTTTTGAGTGAAACTGAGTGGAATCTCTGTAGAGGTCAAAGATAAACAAATATTCCGGTGGAGTATAATTCTGGCCCGGTTTTTAATACTCGAACAATTGTGAGAATATTTTCAATGTTACACTAGCCACAAATCAAGGTGAAACTTTGTGTTTACTTGGCCAATTTGCAGTTTTTACAATATTTTAAAGCCCCCAAATCAATGTGTTTGTGTATACTAGGCTAAAAAGGAAAAAAAAATAAGATTCACAGCAATTCTGGTGATACGAATATACCCGGCGGAGTGCAAATTTACAAGGGGCCCATATTGAAAAATGATCCATCCCCATCAGTCATCCAAAATGATGTTTGCCATATTGAACTGTCTTTATGGTAACAAACCAGTAAATATACACCCAGAGACACCTAAAGACACTTGCAAGAGTGTTGCAAGTCCGTCACGTCATAGGCCGTCAAAAAAACATTTTTGAAGGCCTATGGGCGTCGTGAGAATTCTAAATTTTAGAAAGTGAAATTGCATATTTATTTGTAAACTTGACGTCGAATGTTCTATTTAGTATTTGTAAAGCGTCCGGGACATTCTCCTCCGGCCGACGGCCTCCCCATGTCTTGAAATCAAATGTAAACACAATGTCAGAGCGCACATGGATGTCAAAGGTCAAGCTTATGTGCGGGGTTTCTGTGCCCTTGAATCTTCTTCAGTGTTCTTTTTCAGCTCCAATGTTATATTTAAAAATGTTGTTAAAACCCATTCACTGATTGAAAAATAAAAATAAATCTATCTATTTTTATAACTGTAATAATTCTGTACATTATAATAAGTTTTTCTATATAAACTAATGTGTATTAAATACGAAATTCAAAAGCAATAAATTATTAAATATCACGCTACTGATAAATATCCGAGTTTGAACTCTTTATTATCATAGTGAAAGACTAAGTTCCATATATCCACATATAAAAAGGAATTTTACTTCTACGATGAGGTTAAAAGGTTGCCCGAACTCATGGGTGACGTCATTGTTTACGGCTGGAGTACCGACGTCGGTACTCAGCTGCATATTACCTGGCAGGTGAGTACCAATGTCGGTACTCGGAGTACCTTCAAAGTACCTACGCCACGAGGTATTCGCGAGTTGCAGCCGGCTTGCTGGGCCACAAGGGTCTGGTGGCCGACGTGGGTACTCGAGAGTAGCAGCGCTGCTACTCTCATGAGAATCCCGTAGTGTATGTATGAACGGGGTTCATTCATAGGATTTCGGGCATGATCGCTGTTTATGCCCTCGGCTCACGCCTCGGGCATAAACAGCGATCATGCCCTCAATCCTATGAATGAACCCCTAATTAAATGGTTCTGCAAAGGGCTAAATAACAGTTTATGACCCCAAACGTGTTTTAAACATTGAAAGAACTTTTTCTTGTGGGTTTCACATTTGATAGAGGGCAAAAAGGCTCTTAAAACTTTTAAAACCTTTGTTTCTAGTTTCTGAGAGTGTTCGAGATGAAAACAGATTATGATTAGAAATGTTTCAGAAAGCTCCTCGCCTTTTGCTGTGCAACTTGAAAACCATATTGTACTGCAGATTTACTGTGTGCATTCATAATACCCTGTCGTTTGTCGTTTTTAAATGTCTACAATGATAGTTATTTGAAAGGATTTAACAGTCATCATCTCGTAGCTGTCATAATCCCCAATTTTAAAATCCTTTAATCCTAACCCTCCCCACACTGTCACATACTTGAATAATTTTCTTTTTACTCTTTTTTTTCTTCAAATATATGGTCATCTTAGTGCGTAAAAATCAAAAATGATTTTCAAGATATTAGAAGTAGTGGAGATTGTAATGTGTATTATGAGGTTCTATAACCATTTTACTGATTAGCCAAATATCCTTTTTTTCTAATTGAAAGAAAATATGTTGGCACACACGAACATTTTATGCATAGAAGGAAAGTCCATGTCTGGAGTAGGGGTTTGTGAGTCATTACCGCTATTGGCTAGGGATTACAATCTTGTGTTTCCCTTTATTACAAACTGAAATGAATGTTGGAATGAATTGCTGGAATGAATTGTTCATTGAAAGATGTAACATCATCACATATTATGCATATTGAATGCTTGTCAGTAGGTTGGCATCGACAGAAAAGTGCGCGAAGGCACCAAATAAAATTGTGCCCAAATGGGGCACTCACGAACTATCATATATGTGACCGTACACGACGAAAGAGCCGTAAATTCCTCCCCGGTCAATTTTGTTTTATTTCGTGGTATATCATTTGACTTCAAACGATATCCAGAAGCGGGGTTATGGTTTGTTAAACTTTGCTCCTTCAACAAAATGGTAGCTTTTTTTTTTTCGTTTCTACATGCATGACATGTGTCTCTTTTTCCACATTGCTGGTAATAAATATCGAGCAGTCATAATTGGCGGTCATTTCAAATCATCCCCAAGTCAAGGAGGTTCAGAAATATCCTCTTATTGTTAATTGTTGGTTATACATACCTAGACAAAATACAATGCTTTGTTATCCACCACTTGAACAATATTTAGCCAAAGCAAACAAAGACCAGAGCTATAGAATTCTATAGACATCTAACGTTGAAGCTTATTATCCTCTTCAACAATAGGATTATTGATTGGTTTAAAATGAGATACATGTCGCGCAAACTTGAGGTACCGATGAATACGACCTTCATGAACATTTTACACTGTAATTCAGAATACATGTAGGACATTTACGGCTCAATAATGCTGTATACAAATGAGTAAAACAGCTAGTGTGGGTGGGGATGTGTTCAGGGGTTGCAAAAACAATTACACGTAATCGGTGGTAAAAATCTGGAAAACAAGATTCCATTTAGTTTGAAAAATAAAATTGAAATGAAGTGAATAAAACCATGATAAAACACAAAGAAAAAACTTGCGTGTCTGTTGTTGTATTAAATAATATTAACGCGTAAAAAGTGCAGTAAAGTTTATTATATCTTTATTAAACTCCTTGTAAACGAACTAAACGTGGTAAAAAGGACAAACAAATCCACAAGAAAACGGGAAAACACGGAAAGGGATATATTGACAAAACGAAATTTTTAAAAGTAGAACACGGACACACATTTCTAGCCGGATTGGCGCTAACAGCGGTCCCTCTTGGGCCATTGCCCATTATTGTCTTTTTTGTAGGCCTAATAGTAATATGTGTATTTGGACCAGCCAGCTGGGATGTTTATTCTACAATATACTCGTATAAAATATCACATTTAAACTAAACCTTTTCTCGTGACCGTGAGTTTATATAAATCTTGTCAATAATTACCAATGTGTAGTGTTATTCCGCGTGAAACTCAGATGGAAATGTTTCCCCAGGCCAGGCTGGTCTCATTAAGCATTTAGATGTCTGTCTACCTGTGAAATATCAAGGTCTAGCAATTTTTGAAGCACAAAGTGTTGCCAGTTGTTTGTTTGCCATAAACCCAATCCTGATCCTTAAAAAACCCTGCCGAACACAATTGTCTTTCTTGTCATATTTGAAAAATTAATTTGGTTTTCTAAATATATTTTTGTATTTTTATTTTGAGTGTATAAAGGCTTCAATAGTAAAGTTTATTCATAGCTATCACAATAAATTGTATCATGCACTAATTGGTAATTACGGGAACATAATAACAGTCCTTCGGGCATCATATTATTATTTTTATTATCACATGATTTCAAGTTATATTCTTCAAAATTCGAACACAATATTTGTAATCCTGGCTGCTATGCTTTTATTTTTTCATGTAATTCCTCAATACCTAGTTTATTTCTATGCATAACTTATGCGCATCTTCTATGGTTTGCTGCATAATTTGCCATTTCTGTTCATGTAAATTGTTGAGCCCTGGAAATCACCAGAAGAGTTGTAGATGTTTTATTAACGTGAGTATAGTGTTTTCACACACATAATATACAACAGGGACGTGTTAAAAGAATGCATATTGAGTCAGTACCAGCATCAGATGGCCTCAATGAACATAATTAATGGTCGTAATCACTGTGTACTGACGAATCGAAAATAACTGTAAACCGGACCCTTTGTATTATAATGACTATACAGAGGACGGTCTTTCACAGATATCACATGCGCCCTTGCGCTAGAATGGCGCTTATTTGTGACATTTGTTGCGATGCACGACTATTTGTGACGTACCATGTCAAAAACAGACACTTTTGGGCAGGTTATCAATTTTTACAGAGATATTTGCTCTACAACACCGTTTTATCCAATGAAATCGGACATTCCTAAGGGAAGATATTGAGTTCGTACATTCGTAAGTTATGGTATTATAAAATTGTATAATTATTGGCAATGTTGGCAATCACCCCCTGGCAGATTTTTGGCTATTTGTCCATTTATGATCCTACCCAAAACTGTCTATTTTCCATATACCACGTCACATTTTTATCGCTGCTCGCGCTTGGCGAATCGCATTATATGCGTAAGCAGATATACGGCACTTCATGGGGTATGGACGGTTTATAGTAACCCGCTGTTCATCGTTATGCCGAAATCAGAATAATTTGCGTATTGCCTCTGTTATATTTTTAGAATGGACACTTTCTAAATAATTTTATGTCCCTTTTCTGCACAGTTTGGCATCGGCGCTTGCCTACACGTTTGTATGACTGATTAAAAGGGTAGCTTTGGCATGTTGAGGTAACTTTGACATCTTTTTGAAGGTCACCTTTTTATATAAATCTGTCAGAATTTGATTTCTTTGGAAAAATTGAATGTTGCTAGATAGAAAAACTGCAACTACTTTATATTTGAAGAAACCATGTAAAAGATCATGAGGCTGGATGAGCCTCCACGTCATTATAAGACGATCAAAAACAAAAATTTAGAATTTTCAAAGTTGACATGTATAAGTAATGTTAATATGTTAAAGAAGACTCAGTGATGAGTCCGAGTGTGTTAGTCTCAGCACTTCGATATACACTCTTGTTCCGGCAGTTAACAGTCGCCAAGTATAAGAAGAAAAGTTTAAGATTTTTAAATAAAGGCGTGATTTTGCGCTTAATCTGCAAAGTTTAACGTATGTTAAAAGACTGTTAAACTCGAGCGTATAAAGGTGGTTATTTTTTGTTACGTTAAAAGGCGTTAAACTGTGTAATGTTTAGTGGAATTGTACTTTACCTGTTTAACGATACATCTCGCGCCATGTTTAAAATGACAAAAGCAAATGGCGGCCACGAGTGAATGCTGGTCGTGCTGCTTATGGTATCCTGAAACTTCGTTCAAATAGGTAGGTTTGAGTCAATCAGGTTGCACCAAACTCGAGATTCGTTTGATAAGTTATGCATAGACATCATTGAGGATGGATATTGATGCGTTCATTTGCTAGATTTAACAACGTCATTGGGATTGACATTCTAGCGATACTGTACTGTACTGTTCTACGTGCACGGTACATGTATATCACCAATGTGTGTACCGCGATGTTCAGTTTTGGGCATACGCACAATAGCTTACAATGTAGACGAGATGCATTGAAGTATCGGTATGCTGGATACCGTATCGAGTGTGTGAATTTATTAGCGTTGATGTATTCTATTTTAGCATTGTATCGTAATGCATGCGAGAGAGAAAGGCTTACTAGATTTTAATTTTTTACTCGGATACATTGCCCGGATACATAGCGGGTTGAACTGATAAAAAAAAAAAACTTTTATGCATGAAATTGTATTTTTGAACGAATCTCACAGTTGACCAAGATCTGATGACTTCAAATCTATCATGAATTATGTTTCAGTATAAAATTTTAAAAAAGAAAGAAAGAAAGTCCCAATCATAATTAAATCCAATACAACCATTGATTAAGCAGTTGTATTTCTTAAACAATCCTTAGATAAAATAGAACATATAAATCATTATCTGTTTAGAGTTATTAAGCAAATATTGATTAAAAGACCTTAAACAACCTAGTTGGTTAAGCACTTAAACTTGAAGCTGGTTAAAGTGCTATATGCATTTATTGGTTAAAAGTTTTAACCAACTATTGATTTGAGCCTTAAACAACAAGAAAATTAAGGGCCCTTAACCAATATTTCGACGAGAGGACCACGTAACTAACACGAGTTTAAGATTGATTAAGATTGTTTAAGACTTTTTTAATTGGCGAAATAAGAGTGTAGCAAATGACTTGTTCGCATCTATCATTCTTTGAAGCTCTTTGAATAATTAAATATTGAATGTTGTTTGGTTCTACACCTCGCTGTCCCAATGTAGATCTTTCACTGAATAAGTAAATTCTTGTTGAAAAGCGAGACTATATCTACAGAGCAAATCTGCTGTTAGGGAATACATAGAAGTTAGCTGATTGGCTCAATGGATAGCAATGCGAACATGGCAAAGGGGTACACACAAACTGTGTTTATTTTTATGAAACTTGTTTCTAATGGTATAACCATTTTAACAGTGGTGATAAACATTTTTCGGGGGAGGCTTGGAGAGGAGACTCGGAAAGTAAAGTGAATTTCGAAGGTGGCAAACATTTCAACAAATTTTGCGCACAATTCCGCGCAAAATGAACCCCCTTTTAAAGTTGGCATGCAGAAGTAATGTAAAAGCAACACTCAGTGAAGAGTGTGTTAGTGTTAGCACCTCGACATAGCAAATTGTTCAAGGTACATCTATCATTCTTTGAAGCTCTTAAATAATTAAATATTGAATGACGTTTGCTTTTACACCTTGCTATCCCAATGCACATCTTGCATTAACTAAGTGAGACTCTATGTATTGCGAGTATACGAAGGGGTAACTTTGGTTAATTTCGTGAATTGTTTAAACAATACTAACATTTTGCTTATCATTATGTTATTGAAATAATTTAATTTGGAACTCTTTATATAGACTTAAAGTCTGACTTACAAAGTCCGACAGAAGTGAGCCACCATCAATGTTATAAAATTCAGGGAAATGATGGTAACAGAAAAAAATGAAATGTTATGAAAGAAGTCTCAAGAACAATTGAAAAAAAGGTTAAAGCGATGTCCGTAATCGTAAACTGTATGCTTAAAACTTACACATACATGTATAACCAGTATAAAAATCACGTGTTACGTGTTGCTTACCGTTTGTTGCTTAGCGGGTGTTAAGTAAGTAGTATTCACATTGAATACAATATTTAGTATTCACAGGATTCCACCTTTACTAAACTCCAGATTCCAGAAAAATGGGCATTATTTTTTTAAATAGCACTTTTTTCTTCTTTTTTTTCATAAAGAATAACTATTTTTTATGCATCAGCCATTACAAAGGTAACTTACACAAGGCAGCCTTTGGTTATCACATTTTGTAGCTGAGTTCTTCAAAATATTATTGCTATACATTGATGCCCTATATACCTTATGACATAACTGTCGGTTCACTGTTTGGTCCTCTACATGTATTGCTACTGTCAGAACTCAAAATATAGGAAGATAAACTGACGGAATCAGAACAAGGCCAGCGAAAGGGTGCACAAGTCATCTGAGTTGAGCTGATCCGTTTACTTGTGTAATAGTATCCTCGGTTTGAGGCGTTAGAGGGTAATAATATTCTAACATAATGCTAATTAAGTGTTAACAAAATATTTGGCAAAAAAATGTTTCCCCAAAATATTCTACAATGACATTTTTGAAAACTGTATAAAAATATTGTTGTAGTTTGTTTTCATACAAAACGTTTTAAAACATTCTCATGACCTTTCTAGAACCCGACAATTTATGTTACTAAAATGTTTTT
The DNA here is from genome assembly GCF_039555335.1 of Amphiura filiformis. Taxonomy (NCBI): domain Eukaryota; kingdom Metazoa; phylum Echinodermata; class Ophiuroidea; order Amphilepidida; family Amphiuridae; genus Amphiura; species Amphiura filiformis. Next base: position 74,335,571 of record NC_092629.1, read on the forward strand.
ACCAAACCCTAAAACCCAAAATATAACCTGTTACCAAACATTTTTAAAACGTTTTGTGTTTGCTGGGTATAGCCTGTAAAACGCGCTAGCCCATATTGTTAAAAGAAAGGAAACAAATAGCAAGAAATAGCAAGAAGCTAAGAAGACCATTCCGAACAATCACTATCATGATATAATACTTACACTTAGCCCTTGGGTCGAGAGATTCATATTCCATGCCCCGACACAAAGGCTGTATTCAAATACAATGATAATAATACTGGCAGAATTTGAATAGGCAAATCACCATAAAAATAATACATCACGGAATCGTTAAAAATGTCAATTAATCAACCAACTGTTTAGCCAAACTGAAACCGCATTTGGAAATAAAGTATTATTCAAGACGACGAAATGGATGATTGTTTTCGTAAAGGCATCTCAAACATACCGACCTGCTGATTGTAATTCTATGGCACCAGTTTACACATTCAAATGTTTCCCCAATTAAGAGAATGGATCCAGGACATACATGTCATGCCTCAATTGTTAGCAGAATTGAAATAAGTGTTTGACTCATATACCTTAGAGCCAGTAAGAGATTATTGAAAACCATCACAAGCTTGGTTACACTACCAGATTCCTATCTTTGCCGCCCCAAGATGTACACTGCTGCCCAGCTACTTCATTGGTACTTTATAGGATTGCAAACACCCGAATCATACGTATACAGTACACTCTGGTACTATATTGGTATTCCACTGGTACTATAGAGTAGCCATAAAGTAGCTGGGTATAGCGATGTACCTCTGGGGTCAATAGCATTTTGACGCTTTTAGTGAAAAAGTTAAAACGTTTTCATGACCTTTAAATAACCTGGCATTAAATGTTATTAAACACAATGTTTGTGTTTGCTGAGTAATAGTATAGTGTTAATTATCAATAAACCTATTTTCAGGACCGATATTGTCTTTATCTGATTTTTAATTTTCTTCTTATTATTAAAAATAGAATTAAGTAGAATTATTCTTCACTATTCAGCAATTTCCGGCAAATTTCAAATAATTGTTTTAACGCTTTCGAGGAATTCACTGACAGCGCCTTTAACATTCAAGGTCTTTGCCATAACCCAGACAGAGCCAGTGGATGTCACACAGCCACGGAATATTAAGCAGGACGATAAGTGTATATGTATAAATAAAAATATAACTTTTATTGCTCTTGATGCATGACTGGATTATAAATTAAGAAATTCAAGACGTCGAAACATTTAATATCATTTTGAAGAGTGCTTTACCAAATCTTGCCAAGTTCATCACCCCGACCACTATTACTTCTTAAAATTAATAGGTCACTCACTAATTGGTTCATTGTATAATTTCATTAAAAATGATGTACGGTATGCTAGAAACAAACAAAGAAACAAACGTACACGAATGACTGGTATCTTTTGAACAAAAATTGTCGGTGATACCCGCAAAATTAAAAAAAAAATTGCAAAAACTTTCACCAATCGACGGGTTTATTTATTAGCCTTAATTATACACGAAGAGCGGAGAATACACATTTCAACAGTTGTTCCACATATGTAGCATATCCGGGTCTGGATTTACGGTCCTCAAGAAGTATCCGGAAATGTTAAAACCAAAATGGTGGAAATGTGGTTCTTTTTTCTTGATAAAACATTGATTGGAATGTTCTTAATCAAACGAATTGGTGTTGTTTCAAAAACTGTACAAAAATGTCAAAATTTACAGTTTGCACCAAAAATAACAAAAACATTATAATTCAAAAACTTTCACGACCTATAACATATAATCCGACATTCAAATATTTAAATGTTATTAACACTTTTTGTACAAAACGTTTATAAAACTTTTAATAATAACGTATTAAAAACGAAGTTTTTGTTTGCTGGGTCTCGCTCTTGTATTATCATCAATGGATGACACAGCTTCTATAAATCAGGGGAAAAGAACACATGAAATGACTTGTATTGATATTGACGCAAGGCGGGCAGGGTTAGAAACGAAGAGATAAAAGCTCCAAACTGGGGCAAATATTGCAAGAGGGTATAAAGCTTTGACAGGTGGCGAGAAGGAGGCATGGCCATGATGGATGAAGGGGTATACAATGCTGTCTTATTGGCTGGGGTCTTTAGTTGAGTAAAGCTTGAGTTTCTAGGTAATATGCTAAGCTGTTTATAGGTGTTAACTTTGTCTTATCTCATTCATTATTTCCGTCAGGGAGGAAAGGGGTAATCTGAAATTTGTGGGGTATTGAGGGGAGAATTTACATTTTTAACTTGAACCACGAGAGGGGATATTAAGTATTAAATGAAGTTTGAACGACCACCCTAGATCGAGTAAGGCGGTAGGTTTTTTTTTCCTTTTCTTTTTTTAAACTCAATATTACCTAAGTCATTTGAGTGTTTAGTGACCGGAAAAATATGTTTGGGAGGGGTGATCAATATTTGAAGCCTTAAAGGAGTATTTCGTGATCCTAGCATCCTCTTTTTATGACATTTTTCAGTACATATCCACGAAAAAAGCATATTCCCAAAATTTCAGTTGATTCCGATTTTGCGTTTGCGAGTTATGCATGATTATGTGTATTACACTGCTCCATAGACAATGCGTTGTAATTTCGTTCAGGTGCCCCGGGGGAGGCACTCCCTATCTGAAATGGCAGGGATGTGCCTCGGCCATGTTAAAAGTAGGGGGCATTCAGGTCAAATGTACAATTACAAAAATATGGGGTCATTCAGTACACAGCCTGAATAAAAATGGGGTCATTCGGTATGAAGCTTTGAAAAAATGATGGTCATTGGGGTAACAAATTGTAAAATGGGAGTCATTGGGTACAGGATTGCCAAAAGAGTATCATTAAGTACACATAAATAAGTGCCAAACTACGAAACAACAACTTGGCCACCTTGGAAAGTGAAAAATCTCATTATTTCTGGAGGAGAACACAAATACCACCTAAATTTGGGAATTAAAAAGGGGGTCATTGGGTAGCACGAAATAGAAAAAGGGGGGTCATTGAGTACATGAATTTTTTTAAAGGGGTCATTTGATAATAGGTAGGACCATAACACAAAAAAGGGAGGCATTGGGTACAAGCCGGTTTGAAAAAGGGGGTCTATCCCGAGGCACATGATGCATATCTGCTATGGAAGTGCCCCCCGGGTCTGGTGCACCAGAACGAAATTCAAATTTCGCGATATCTTTGCTAAACGAATTAATCTGCAAGACATATTTTGTACATAAACATTTTGTAGCCAGAGGTTTCCAGTGATATAAAAATCTCAACTTTTTTTGAGAAAAGTGGGGGGATGAGGCTGTGGATCACGAAATGCCCTTTTAAGAGAACTAGCAAAATAATAATTTAGGGTCTGTGGGATTGTTCTCAAACGATGCCCTATTAGGTCTGAAAGTCGCTGAATGTCTCTGCAGTACCCTCATATTTTTACACGTATCTCTCACCGAAAGACACTTTGAAACCTGTAGCAATTTCATATCAAAGTCCCCCTAGAAGTTACCTTCAATCATCTTTGCTGTCGACGAGGTTGTGTTACCATACAGAAGGGCTATTAGAGATGAGCAAACCATGACTAAATCTGTATTTTTAGTTGGAATGGTTACAATGTATTAACCCTAACCGCCTAAGGGCTTTTTGGCGACGGGAAGGGAAAAAAGGAAGGAATAAAGAGAGAAAAGAAGGAAAGAAGTTGTTTGCTCTGGGTGGGATTCGAACCCGAGACCCCTCTCATGCCAGGCACTGGGTCGGCGACACTTTGCCACGTGTCTTGGGCTTCGCTGGCCAGCGAAATCGTGCCTATATATCACTTAGGGCGATTGCGTCATCACACCACGTGGGATGCATGCACGAACAGCGCATATATCGAGTAGTATTTTGTAGTATACCGTCCTGTTAGGGTTAAGATGACCAATCACGGAAGGAAGATAATGATGTCATGGCCTGATAATATACTCCATCTTGTACATCTGTGCTGATTGATGATTCTTGCTATTGATTAATCAGTTCATATTACACGCACGTACAGTTGATCACTGGATTGAATCATGCACAGACTCCATCAATCAAGTTTACCAATCTGAAAGAAATCACACAAAAATCAATCAAGGTAAAGTTACATGAATGTTGTTGAATCATTCACAAACCCAATCAATCAAGAAGAAGATATTATACAGAATAAATCCACTTGTCAATTATACAGACTTAAAATTGGTTGAGTTAAGGTATACCGTAAAACCTCGTCTACAAGCATATAGAGTGCTTTAGATGAAAGCTAAATTAATCCAGGCGCCATCCATCGACAAAATTATAACATTGTGGAGTTTTAGCAAATAAAGTACTGATACAGGCATATACAAACAAGTACTATTGTCAGACTAATATATTACATTGGGATATTTATGGCTGCTTCGTCAAAATCACTCTCCCCAGCAAACACAAAAGCGTTTTTAAAACATTTCAAATAAGTTATATTTTGGGTTTTGGTTTAGGTAAAAACGTTTTAATAACATTAAAATGTCGGGTTATATAAAGGTCATGAAATCGTTTTAAAACGTTTAGTATGAAAACACACTACAACAATATTTTAAAAATGTTTTCGAAATGTCATTGTAAACTATTTTTGCAAACATTTTTGGCCAAATATTTTTTCAACACTTAAATAACATTATGTTAAAATATTTGCACCTAGCAAAGACAAAAATGTTCTTAAAATGTTTTTTTACAAAACGTTTTAAAAACATTTAAAAGGTCAGGTTATATAAAGGTCATGAAAACATTTTAAAAACGTTATTGTAAATATTTTGGGCAAACATGTTTTGCAAAATATTTTTTCAACCCCCAAATAACATTCTGTTTAGAATGACTTGTACCAAGTTTTCAAAAATGTTTTTTCAATGTTATTAAAACGTTTTTATACCCTTTATATAACCCGACATTTAAATGTTTTCTGTAAAACATTTGTGTTTGCTGTACAGTAAATTACCAACAAATGTTATTTAATGTTATGAAAACGTTTTATACAATTAATGTACACTTTATATAACCCGACATTTAAACGTTGTCCAACAACCTTTTATAACTTTTTGCGAATTATGTCGAAAACGTTTTGTGTTTGCTGGGTATATGCTTGTAGACGAGGTTTTACGGTATACAGGCTTACAGGTTTCATTATTATACACTATGCCGCCAATATAATTACAACTGCCATGCTTTGCTATCTACTGAAGATAGCACAATTATCTTAGATTGTTTTTTGTTTACACTTACCAATGCCAAAATATTAAATAAATAACTTTATAACTTGCACTTTGATTATTATAGCTATCTACTGAAGATAGCAACATGTGCACAACATTTACAATAAAAATTGCTTGACAAGTACATTAATTTGCATAATGGAAAAAAGACATAAATCACTTTTGTTGCATGTTATGTATACTATTTAGAATGGGTTGATATAAAAGGAGAAAAAACAACACGGTTTAATTTGACTAACCAACAAGAGACACAACCAGACACCAGACACCAATAATTAGTTCATTCAAGCTTCCATTTCCTCGTCTGTTATTGCGTCTAGGGTTACAACACTAATAACTAAGGGTAACAAAATGACCTGTTTTTCACCTAATTCAAACATCTGTTCTGCATTTCAGTATCAAAGTTAGTTTATAACGTCAGAACCTGGGACTTGTGAGCGTCGTTTTTGACACTTCGTCGTCTCATTTATTAATTACACTGATACATGATGCCGGACTGAGTACAGGTGTAGATCTGTGGTAAGGACATGCCACAATGCGTAATTTTAGTTGTGACAATTGCAAATAAATATATTAACAGAGTGAATGATCGAAATTTAAATAATGACTGAATATTTGTGATATATTTTACCTATAAAATTATTATGACTCTTTGAAATATTATGGCTTGATTTTGTAGGCTAAAATGTGTCTAAAGTGCGTTATTCCATTTATTATTCACATTGGGCTATTCCATTTGAAATTTATATATCTCCATTGAAAAGATGACCTTAGTCTATCATAGAGAGAAATATACATTCACTGTGATTAAGATTAAGATTATGTCTTTTTATAAGGGGTGTATGGTTATCAAATGGAATAGCCGATTTTTGCCATCATAATGCAAAAGTGTCACTAGAATCTAATTATTTCTCCTAAAATGGCCCTCTCCAAATTTGTGTAGAATAAAATGCTATGTAAAATTGTGTCTTGGGCCAAATGCTAAAGCAATCGTTTTCAGTTTGTTTGTTCGAATTTGTTGTTAATAAATTTTTATTAAATTATCAATCTCGTCGGAGGAAAGCACACGCAAGAAACCTAAAATACGTGATTGCGCATTTTGATGGTCCCTAGTCTGAGGCCTGGTTGACACATTGATTGAATGGGACAAATCTTTATGCAACAAATTCATTATTGAATAGGTTTGTTGGTTTGTTTTAATAAAGTTTACTATTTCAAACTACGTTATTTACGGTATAAAGAAACAAACAGAACTCTTAATAACAAGCCTTTGTAAAAATTTAAACTATAAGAAAACTAAAAAAAAAATAGAAGGAAAGTTTGTACTTTCAAAGGTCCTCACTGTTACTATGTAGAGAACTAAGATTACATGCTTTCACTACAGCACTAAAGTTATAGATGTTGTATCTATACTGGTGTTATAGTAACACTGTTGCTATTATAAGAAAATTGCTTGTCGTAGATCCTATCTACTGACGATTACAGTTAGTTATGCTTTCTAGACAACAGGAGGGTTGTAGATGATTTGATCAAACAGAACTGTTGCTATTTATGTTATTTATTTGCCATGCTGCCATCTTCTGAAGAAGTGAGTTTCTATGTGTTGTGAAGATACGAAGATACTGCCCTTCTTACAGATGCTACGCGTACCTTCTGAAGACAGAGCTTTTGTTATCAATATATATTATCTACTGAAGATAGCATTATTCTTATAGATGTTATCTTCTGACGATAGCACTTTTGTTATATACTGCGCCAATAAAGTATCCTTACATTTGGAAAAATAATCATAATTTCAAAACTGAACAATATTGGGGTAAATTTGTTCTTTTTATAGATGCACTATCTAATCCTACACATTATGACACCACATTGAATCCAATGTGACCTTGAATAGACGAAGGTACAGTTTTAAAAGTGACAAACTGGCCTATACAAGGCGCAAAAAGATTCCAATAAGCGAAACAAAGAGACAACACAGCTTTTTCAATGAAGCGTTATTTAAAGCAGTTTTTATTTCAGTTTTTGCTTCTCTGTACTTTTCATAACTTTCGGGTTTTTTTGTCAGTTCTTTTGGTTCAGTTTTCTTTTGTTCCTTTTGTTTTAAATTAAAGCCAAACGCATAAATTAGCCATTCACCACTCTCAAACCAGATGTCTAGTCTGTGGAGTTTTGAATAGTCCAGTTTGTCACTTTTAAAACTGGACCTCGGTCTAATCAAATGCTTGTATCTTTGCTTCTAGAAGTCACATTGGATTCGATGTGGTGTCATAATGTGCAGAATTAGATAGGGCATCTATTAAAAAACAAATTTACCCCAATAATGTTCAGTTTGGAAATTGTGATTATTTTTCCAAGTGTAAGGATACTTTATTGGCGCAGTATAGATATTATCTACAGAAGAGGCATTATTCTTATAGTTGCATATATTTTCTGAAGGAAGCATTGTTGTTAACAATAGATAATAACCACTGAAGATAGCTTTATTCTTATAGATGTTATCTTCTGAATACAGCACTTTTGTTATTACCGTAATAGATATTATCTACTCAAGATTGCATTGTTTTTATATAGTTGCTATCTTCTGAAGATAGCACTTTTGTTATATTATCTCCATTCTATATCATTGTTCTTATTTATATGCTATCTTCTGAAGACAGTATTTTTGTTATAAACAGATATCACCTGCTGAAGATGCATTGTTCTTACAGATGGTATCTTCTGAAGATAGCACTTTTGTTATTACTACAGAAGAAACAGAAGATTTTTATTGAATAAGGCAATGTTCTTATGAGTGATATTGACTGAAGATAGTAATGTGCATTACTTGGCGTCTCCTGGACGTGACTCTACTATTATTTTATGTTACCTGCTGAAGATAGGAGAGTGGTAATAAATTGGTTATTCCAATTGAAACCCATCAACATATTAAGACATGCCCTTTATCTTCCACACAGGGAGTGTCAATTACAAATGGGGCTTACCTGAATGGGTGACTCCACTGGTGGCATAGCCCAATGCTTTATTGAAAATGCCGCTATTGCTAACTGTGGTATACTCCTGTATTATTATTTATGACATCAACTTCAAGCACGATCATTTTAAATGAAGCAGAGAAAAACTTTATTTATGTAATTCAAAAGGACAATATTCTAATTTATTTGTTAACATTTTAAATCCATAAAATTGCTACATGATACAGCTTAATTACATAAATGTTGTTCAATTGTTGAATCCTTAAATATAATATTAATGTTGATCTGCAACCTGCCCTACATTGTATAATTCAACAGACGACCTTGTTTCTAATAACCCCAGGACATACATTAAGACAGTTTGGCAATTAAATTGAATAAATATTTGAATTTCATACCAAATTTTACAATAATTAACAAAGATATATATTCATACTAAAGTGCAATATTGTGTTACAAGTATATTTAAGCATTTAAGATTTGGAATTGTGTTGATGACATAAAAATGTGTTGCATAAATGATTATGTGCCTTATATTAATACATTGCATGCTTTTGGTTAATATCGTCCTTAGATCACATTAGATTTCCAAGGCGCCGTCTATACACAGTGCGCATCATCTAGTATTAAGTTATTGATGATGAACACAATTATTATCTCATATAAGGGATTATTGGCCTTATGACATAGTTTCCGTTGTGGCATAGACATACTTTTTAATACCACGGATACTAGGTCATTGGTGAAGGCCTTGTGAAATCTATACCTACAATTAAAATTATAATTGAAGAATTATAATGCTTGTATTTTGTGACAGGTGGTATAGCGTCATTTGACTTAAAAGTTTCAAAGGAAAATATGTCACGTAATATGCATCAGACCATAGACAGATCGAGCGGTAATTGTTATTGAGAAACAGACAACTCATAGAGTGCAAAAATATAGAAATGCACGAGAAAGTTGACAATGTAATCCGTCACAAATAAACGCACGGGTTTAC